>NC_037529.1:46904984-46906966 GCF_001531365.2 Cynara cardunculus var. scolymus
ACTTCTGGTTGTTCGAAACTTAATGGGGCAAGTTGGTCAGGTAAGGCTCAGTAGCGTCTCAAGTTTTACATCGTGAGAGATTTACATTTATTAAGTGCAAADARYTCGCATAAGTTTGCTACTACTTGGTTTATGCATTGAAATGTTTTATGCATGTGAAAATCCGTGAACTCACCAGCTCTTTGTAGTTGACTTTGTTTTATTCCATACTTTTCAGGTTCTAAGTAAAGTTATTTGGATTTTGGGAGCATACTTGAGSATGGATCGATTAAGTCAAGATTTTGAAGTGTTTTGAGAACGTTGTGTAAAATTCTAATTTTAGTTATGTCGATGAACTACTTTGTTTTTGGAAACAACTTGGTATGGTGTTATTTATAAACTGTTGTTATGACTCGCTTGCCTGTTACATCTCGTGTTTCCGCTTTAGCGGGGTGTGACAATTATTGTAATTTTAATCATAATAATTGATTTTTAATTATTATAATTTTTATTATTGTAGTTTTTATTATATAAATTAGGGATGCATATGGGTTGGATTGACCACGTTGAATACTTTTGAACAACCCAACATAATGTTTGCAGTTTCGAAAATCACAACCCAATCCAAAGCAAACCGTACGGGTTGGGTTGGGTTGGTTGGGTTGAACTAGTTGAAACTCTAGTACATCATTTTACAATCTAGCTAATTATTTGTGTTTAAACGGCATGGAATCAAAATAAGAACATACAAAATAAGCTAACAAACTCAAAAAAATATTAAAAGTTTATGTAAATAAGAAAGTAAAATTACGGTTATAAAATTGTAATGTGATTTTGAATATAGCTAGTTATGGGTTGGTCTAATGTCTAATATACATATGTCAATCAAGAACTTAACAATCATATTAAATCTATAGTATAGATAGGCATCGAGTTCCTCAGGTTGAGTTGGCTTCAAAAAACCTTAACCCGATTCCAACACAATAGATCCGATTTAACCAAATTTTGTATCAACTATGTGTCAAATTACCTCAGATGGAGCTTCTTCTTTTTTTATTTCTAAGGTTGGGTCGGTTGAGTTGATCGGGTTGGTCGGTTGTTTGAGCATCCGTAATATAAACTATGGACCGGTCTATGATTGAAGTGAAAGGCTTAGAAAATGTATAAGAACGAAGAAAATTTTGATGTGTAGAGAAAGAAAGCTAATATGACAAAGTCATTAACCTCTAAAAAGGTTCATTACTGTGGACATTCTTAGGACACTTCTAAAATAAAGTATACTATCACTTTATTTATATTATGTTTTTAAGAAATACCCTATGAATGCATATTTTTGTAGAACAATTATATTTATACGACATTTTTCAAATGACATATTAAAATAGTAATAATCTATTTTATTTCAAAAAAGTATTTTAAAGACTTATTGGGATGTCAAAAGCAAGTTACGGACTTATTATAACAATATTATACATGAGACACAACTGTTTGGTCATATAAACTTAGATTTTATATCTAATACAGTTTATTATGACGTATACACATGTTTGACGTCCTAGAATTCAATATTGTTATAGTGTAAACAAAAAATTCGTAAATATCAAATTTGAATGAACATTTTATGAATGAAAATAGGTTAACACCAAATTGAAGTAAAAGAAAATACTAGTCCGTACTCACCAACATCAAAATCGTATAATAACTAATGATGGATCGGAGTAAAATAGTACAAAAAATTGTGTTAAAATTAGGATGACAGTGAATAACCCTAGCAACAATACTTTACATTTTCAATTGTCTCTATAATATGTCCCTAAGATGTGGATATCATTCACCAAGTCACAATCGAGGTCTTCGTCTAATTTCTAAGCAAAGTCGTGTACGACACTTATGAGTTAACAAGCTCTCAAACCCCAGAAAAGTAATCAGTAAACAAATTAAGATATATATATATATATATATATATATATATATATATATATATATATATATATATAGGGGAG
>NC_037529.1:46907521-46910964 GCF_001531365.2 Cynara cardunculus var. scolymus
ATATATATATATATATATATATCGTTAGAACACTTTGTTAAACTTGTATTTTTTGTATTTTATGGTGGTGATGGCTCAACCAAGTTATGCACCTGTATTCGTTCCAGTTTCTGTGATAGGGCCTCAGTTCATTTTACCATATCAACTTGAAATTATAGTTGATACATATTCAAGTGGAAACCTTGTGATCACAGATACTAACCACAAAATCATGCTCAAAGTGAAACCATACAGCACAAGCTTCCATCGTCAGCTTTTGCTACTCGATGCTGTTGACAGACCCATCGTTATGCTCCGGGAGAAGGTGAGATTTTAATATTCTTTTATGACTTTGGTTTGTTTTGTTGCATTGATGGTAAATCCGACATTGAAATGGAGTTTGTATTTATTTCCCAGAACATGAGTGGACATGATGGATGGAATGTATTTAGGGGTGACAGTAAAGCCGATTCGGATATGATATTTAGCACAAAAACACCACACATGATCCAGTTTAAAACCAAGGTAAATGTGTTCATGGCAAACAAAATGAGTAGTAAGAATGGTTGTGATTTCAACATCAAAGGAAGTTGGTCAAAGAGAGAATGCACTGTTTATATGGGAGATTCTTCAACAACAATAGCCCAAGTAATTTTCGTGCACTTTTTCTCTATTTTCAGTGATTGATTTTGGTTTCTCAGTTTTTCGGTTCATGAGCCTAAAGCTCAAATTAACTGTAACTAATCAATGGGCTTGTAGATGCATGAAATGCAACCAATGGACAATGTGAAGTTCTCTGAGGACAAATTTATGGTGACAATATATCCGAACGTGGATTATGCATTTGTGGTAACACTTATTGCGATTGTTTATGCTATGAAAAGCTCGGATACAAAAGATGTAGTTGCTGGACAAGTAGTTGGCGGAGTTGCTCAAGATGTGGTTAGTGCAGTTATTTCCTAGTCGTACGTATTAGTTCGATTCTCCATTCGTTAATATATGTTTGGATCAACTATTTAATCAACCCATAGTTTGCTTCTCACACACACATACATATACATATATATATATATTAAAATTTATAAAAATTGGAATTTTGAAGTAAAATAACATAATAAAACAATGACTAAATAAAAAAATCATAAATGTTCAAATCACATATGATATTTACAATAAAATCACATGTTATTAAACGTGATTTTAGCCACAATCGATCACCCGCACACCATTGTGACTGACTAAACGTGATTTTGGTCATGACCGATTATGTGTCATCTCCACACCCTTACATTAACCGTCTTTATAAATGAATTAATCATTTTCATATTTATTTTTTAATTACTCTTTTGGTTTGAACATATATTTAATGATGGGAGTGTGGATTGAATAATAATATAAAGGATGGGAGACAGGTGTCGGGTGGATTTTACAAAGTTAGGCCCACACAATTGATGGAGACAACACGCACCCCCTTCTCACCAAACAAAAAGCAGTTTCCAACTCCCCTACGTGTCATTACAGAATATCCCATTTCCCATTTTATTATTTATTTATCACTATCATTTACAAAAATACAAATAAATATTTATTTATGTTGCTAAGAAAAACAATAAAAATTGTATTTTATTCATTAAATAGTTAATAGCAATTATAGAATACCATCACATTGATTGACGGCTACAAGTAGCTAGCTGTTATCGAAGCTGGTTTACTTTAGCTTTAAAATTGAAACTCATATTTATGAAAATTTAATTTATATTTTCTAAATTTAAAAAATACGTCGCTCTAATCTAATATTATATATGTATATATAAAATATCAGTTACGTGTCTAAGGGGCCGTTTACTAAATGCTTACGTGATAAGTGCTTACCGAATAAATTTTCATATCGGATGAACATGACAAGGCCACGAATCTTACCGGATAAGAGTGATGAAAATAATAGATAGTCTTACCCGGTAAGTGAAGATTACGACTCTTACTCAGGTAAGCACTTACCCGGTAAATTGTTGCATTCAATATGTTTTGATGTACTATTATCTTACTTATCATAATAAATTATAATGTTGACTTTTATAGGTAAACACTTAACGGGTACGCATTTGGGTAAACAGTCCTTAAGATGCTGTGATTGAAAGATATATATGAAGCCGAGGATAATTGAGCTGCAGCATATGTCCAAACATAACATCTATCTTTTAACTATAAACTAAAAGATCAAAATAGAATAACCTACAAAATCTCGGTTCTTTGATTCCAAATTTAATCATTTAATTAATCGGATATAAATAACATTTATTATAAGTTAATTATCCAGAGATTTCTAATCCTCTCGTAAATCAAAATTGTAAACTAATTTTTGATTATAGAGGACTCCATTAAGTACTCATACTTAAATTTACGGTATTTGGTTTATCCAACAACCGACTTAAATAAATCAAAAAAGATTTAATCATAACTTAATTTGGTTGGTTTTCTATGAATTTAGAGAAAACTGAAAATTGAATAATCTGAAACCCTATTAAACCGACCAAACAATACCTCTATATTTAGTGACTCTTGAACAAAAAACACTATGAGAACTTCATTGCGAGCGCCTTTTACGGTCTCATATCTATCCAATTTTGAGATGTGAAAACATATGTTCATTCCGAAAACATTATGGCGACTTTTTCTTCCGGTTGAAGGTCATCTAAAATGAAATTACATACTTTTAAATTACATCAAGACGAAGCAAACTTTATTCTAATTTTTATTTTAGAGAACATACTTTTAAAATACACAAGATCTATTATTAGAAATTTACAAATTCCCTCCAAATGATCAAACCATATTATTTTAATTAAGAAAATCTGAACAATGGAATTGCATATCTGAAAGCATTGTTTTATAATCTTCTATATACGAACTTTGATGACGAACGGATCTTTTGTCTTCCTCTACCAAAGCCTTTAATTAGCATCTTCAACGATGGACAATTTCTGATTGATGGAGATTAGGAATAGTTTTGTGCTAGCTGCTTTGGTACTTTAGGGATCATTCCATTTTATAAGTGTCATTGGGTTCACATTAAGGTAGTGTTTGGTATGTAAACTTGATTAGAGACGACTAGACAATAAAAGAGCGTAGAACGGGATAAGAGTGGACATGACAGGACTGGACGAGACAAGATTGGACGGGAAAAGACTGGACAGAACAAATATTTGTCTAGTGTTTGGTATAAGTAGGACTAGACAAGCTGCCCACGAAAGTTATTTGATGGTTATATATATATATATATATATATATATATATATATATATATATATAGGAGCGATCAAATGCAAACCATTCAATTTGTACAAACCGTGCAAACCGCATTCAACGAATCATAATTTTTCATTTTGTTCATTTTTTTGTAATTATGAGAGGTTGATTAATCATTTTTATTGTGGAGGGTGTTAATCATAGATATTATCATCTTC
>NC_037529.1:46911049-46936847 GCF_001531365.2 Cynara cardunculus var. scolymus
GAAACAACTTTATCAAAAAAAGTATTATATGAAACAATTTCACAAGATTAAACAATTTCATGAAAAAATTTCATAAGATTAAACAATGAAATCGACAGATGAAGGTGATTTGCACGGTTTACACAAATGAGGGCGGTTTTCATATGATCACTCTTCTATATATATATATATATATATATATATATATATATAAGGGCTGGTTCAAATGTTAAACAAGATTATTGTGTTAACTTTGTTCACCAGTCTTGGCCATTGATTCTTACAATAAACGGTTGTGATTAATCATGATTTTTTAAATTTACAATTTCAAAAAACATATGCGAACAAAGGGAAAAGAGGTATTTAGGTAATTTTCTGTTTTATGTAACTCCCATATCATTAATTGGGAGTTACAAAATCAACTAATCTCATATTTTAGTTAATGTAAAAACCATATGAACACACACACACACACACACACTCACACTCACACTCACACATACACACACACACACACACACACACACACATATATATATATATATATACATGAACCATTGTGTCAAATACGAACAAAAGTTAACATATATATGAACTTTGATTGCATAACATTTATGAACTCAATATAAACATAGTAAGAATTGTTGCTACACGAAAGGAAATAAATAAAAAAACAGGTATGAATACAATATGAACAGCTTGTGAACAATAGTTCTTTCATTATGAACACATTCAGGAGCGAGYCAATATTGAGATATGCAGCTAGTGTACATATGAACACAATATGAACACTTGTGAACAATAGTTCATTCATTATGAACACATTCAGAAGCGAGTCAATGTTGAGATATGCAACTAGTGTACATACAAACACAATATGAACACTTGTGAACAATAGCTTGAACGATATCAAAAACTTTATTATCGAATTTCCTTTAACAAACACAAATTCAAGAACATTATAGATAAATAAATCAATATTATTGAAAAACAAGATCAATAGTAAATCAACAACAATTATGAGATTTTTTTTTAATTTTGTAACTCCTAATTAATGATATGAGAGTTACATACAAAATAAAATTACAAATTTACCCTTGTCATTAAATTATGAGATGGATATGAACCTAGATAAAAGATGGATTTTCATTGGTTGAGCTTAGTTAATAAAGTTAACACAATAATCTTGGTTAACATTTGAACCAAGCTCTCTCTTTCTCTATCTCTCTACATATATATATATATATATATATATATATATATATATAAAAAGTTATAATTAACACAAATAAAATAAATAATTAAGTAATTTAATTTATAAACATTTTTTATACAATTTTCATATATATATATATATATATAAATACATGCATATATAATACTATAATAGTACGAAAATTGAATAAAATGTTTGATATAATTGATGGTAGTTTGAAAAAACCCGATTCATACAAAGAAGAAATTATGTTTTATTCGGTTTGAAATATCCTTATCAGTTGGCGGAGGGCACGATGAAGATTGTTGAAAAAACAATGGTTATGGAGGTAGAGGCATTGGTGATGTTAGACTCCATCATTCTTATTGTAAAAGTAATGAAAAATATACAAGTGTGGAAGTGCGGAGAGCCGATGGAAGAAAAGCAGGAAGAAATACTAAGTGTCCAGGCCAACCAAAGATGCAATGAAGGATCCATAGGTGCAATGAACAATGCACCTCCATCACCCCTCTGGTCATCAACACTTAGAGAAGTCGACAATGGTTCAATCAGAGATATCCAAGCAAGAAGATCAATAAAGACTCTTGATTGAACACGCCTCCTAGAAGACAGCTAGAGATGACTCATCGACAGCTGGATTTCTATTTTGCCAAGGAGATTGATATTATTTCCATAATTCTAGATAGATATCTTTTCCTTTAATATCTTATTGATATCTTTTCCTATATAGTTATCTTCTTAATTAGATTACTAGTATAAATAGCTTTTACATTCCTTGTAATCGTTGGTCATTCATTCTCATCAATAATAGTGAATCATTTGACGCTCCATTATTATCTTGAATATCTTGAGCTGTTCTTCACTATTATCCATCTATAAGACATATTTAGGTTCTTCATAACTTAAATTTTTGTATTATTGAAAGATATGGGATTGACAATTGGTATCTAAGCAAATTGATTGATTTTAAATCGAAACGATCAATTTGAATCTGACATATTCTTGAGCTGTTTTTCACTATTATCCATCTATACGACAGATTTAGGTTCTTCATAACTTAAATCTTCGTATTATTGAGAGATCTGGGATCAACAATTGATATCAGAGCAAATTGATTGATTTTCAATCAAAACGATCAATTTGAATCTGAATATTCAAAAATCTCTCAATTTTGTCCATTCATAAAACCGTCTTCTTCTCTTCCAAATCGTTTTAATGGCCAACTGGAATTCTGCCTATAGTGTGGGTTCCCTCACCAAACCTCCCACTCTTAAATGTGAAGAGTATCCACATTGGAGGATTTGCATGGTGAACTTCCTGGAGAGGATGGACATAAATCTCCTTAGATCTGTTTTGGAAGGCCCATATGTTCCTCAAACTCTTGTTTCAAAAGTTCCTGGAACAAGTATTACTGCAGAAGTTGCTACCTACTACATGGTAAAAGACGAAAACAATTGGGATGAAGATGACATCGTGCAAGTAGAGGCAGACATGAAGGCCAAGAGGCTGATCATCATGGCCATTCCAAACGACATATTCCAATATCTCGTTGCTTGTACAACATCAAAGGCGATATGAGATGAATTAGCTAGTCAACCGGAGGGAGGCACTAAAATGAAGAAGAATCATAGGGCGTAATGCTTGAATGAATATACAAATTTCAAGGCATTGCCCGATGAACCAATTCAGAAGACATATGATCAATTCAACACATTGATAAACCAATGCCATAGAAACAACATTGCTAGGACCAAAGAGGAAAATAATGTTATGTTCCTCAAAAGTCTAGGCGATGAGTGGACTCAACTGTCAATGTCCCTCCAAGCAAATCAGGACTTAGACAGCTGGTCATTTCATGACGTCTATGGAACTCTTGTTTCTCAAGAAAAAGACATTTTGAAGAGAAAGGTGTCCATTGGTGGACCTCTTGCCCTGGGTGCAGAAGAGAAAGAGGTTACAAGGAGCTCTTCCAAAGATCATAAGAAAAAGAGCAATAAGGCATTGATCATTGAGTCAGAATCCGAAGAAGAAACATCTGACTCTGATGATGACTTCAAGGCATTTGCCAAATCTCTGGCCTTGATAGCCAAGCAGTTCCAGAAAAAGTTCGTCAAGAAGCCTTATGAAAGAGACAACAGAAGAGACTCCAAAAGGGAGAAATATCAGCCATCCTATGAACATAAATCCATGAAATTTCATTAGAAAGATGAAAGAAGACAAGAAAGAGAAGACATAGAAGAAAGGAGAGAAGACAAAAGAGAAGGAGGAGACAGAAGGAAAGATGGTGTTCGTTGCTACCGATGTGGGAAGATAGGCCATTTCTCTAAGGAATGAAAAGGACGATTGGTCAAGGATGCATACTACTACAAGAATAAGTACAAGTACAATCCGAAAGAGCGAAGCTTGATGGAGGAGAAAGAAAACTGGGTGTCTGATTCTTCGTCTGATGAAGAGGACAAGACACTCATATGCCTTATCGCCAAGTCCAATGCAGAATCCACTTCCGACTCTGATGACCAGGTATGTGATTCTTCCCACGATGAAAGCAACTCTGCTCCATCATAGTTAGAGTTAAGGGTTAGTAAGCTTTCAAAAGATTTTCTTAAACTAAAAGAAAAATTAAACTTTGAAAATCTGAAAGACTAAAAGCTGAAAAAGAAGTTAGTTTCTACAAAAGAGAGACTGATCTTCTTACCGAAGAAAAGGATGAACTAGTTAAAGAAAAAACTCGCATTGCATCACTCAAAAAATCAGAAGAAGAAAAACTGATGGATCTAACAAGAGAATCTCTAAAGATTTAGAGAAGAAGATGAAAGCCTTGAAAGAATATGAGGTAGAACGACTTAATTCAGTGGCTCTTAAAGATTTCTTCTAGAAGGAAAGAGAGATTCTTCATCAGAAGCTTCAAACCAATGAACTCTTGATGAAGAAATATAAAGATGCCCAAGATGTTTATGAAAAATTAAATGGACAAAAGGATTACCAAGGAATCGAATTCAATGACTTTGACTCTTTCATCGAGAACAAGAAATCCACCTTTGAATCCACTTTTAAATTTGGATGTGTTCAAAAACCAGTCTTTTATCCAAAACCCAAAGCTAATTTCAAAAGGGTAAAAGTCGATGGAAAAACCATTCTCTTAAGGAAATTTTTTGAAAATGTGGTTTATGAGAGCAGCACGAGTAAGAATTCTGATGAAAGGTTGATGCCTCAAAACGAGAGACCAATGGAAACCCTATATTTAAACCAGAGCCTCTGGTTATCAACTCCACAAGTTCATCAGCAAGTGCTACCGATGGAACAGAAAATCTTAGTAAGAACCCATCACCTGATGGATCAATGAACAAACCAAGTACCTTGAAAATTCATCTGAGAAATCAGAAGTGGTGGAACTCCCAAAAGACTCTTCTGAACCATCAACCTCAGAACCCCTCGCTCCCAAAAACATCCATGATAATTTTGACTTTGACAAATCTACAAGAGACTTTTTTGATTCTGACTTTGAAGAAGAAATAATCTATGAATCACCAGAGATCATTGTGGATAAGAAATCTCAAACTTCAAAACCCCCAATGAAATATGAACTTCCAGAAGGTATGAATTCTTCAGACAAAGAAAAAGGAAAGCTGAAAAATGTTAAGTCTGCAAAAGAAACTTCACAAGGCCCGAACCTTCAATCTAAATTTATAATGTTTTCTCGTGAACATAAATTGAAGTGGCCTGTTTCTAAAAATTCTAACCTGCATTTTTCTTCTCCTTCAGCTAAAGGGAAGAAGCCTCTCCTTAGGAAAGAAGTAAAACCCACGCCCGCCCCTTCAAATAAAAAGTCTGCACTAGATAGGAAGTTTGTAAAAACAACCAATACTAGGATAGAATCTTCACCTTCTGCTTTTACTTCTTTTTCATCGAATAAAAAGAAATCAGTTGAACACTCTTGTCCAAAAATTCCTAACTGTCAGTGTTTAACTCTTTTGCAAAACCTGAGGAATCACATGTTAAACCATCGATGCATATTTTTTGAGCATGTTTATCGATAATAAAATGTTAAGCCTCATGAAAATATGAAAAATCCCAAGCCTGCAAAGGCCAAGGGCAAAGAAAACAACCCCAAGCCTGAAAAATCCAAGAGGGCTGATGAAAAGAAGGATGTCAAATCCCCGGCTAACAAACGTAGACCCATTATGAAATGGGTACCTAAAACCCCTTAATTTGTCTTGCAGGACCAGCATGTCCAACCATGGTATATGGATTCAGGTTGCTCCAAGCACATGACTGGTGATAAAAGTCAGTTGTCCTCCTTCATCGAAAAATCTGGCGGCTCTGTTACTTTTGGAGACAACACCAATGAACCATCAAGGGATATGGCACTCTCGTCAAAGGAAATATTTCAATCGCTAAAGTGGCTTACATTGAAGGATTGAAGCATAATCTACTAAGTATAAGACAATTCTGCGACAAGGGACTTGATGTAAAATTTCGCAAAGGCTTCTGCATCATCTAAACAAAGCCTGACCAAACCACCATCAAGGCGAAGAGAGAAATAAATCTCTATCTTTTGGATTTTCACTCTTCTGTGCGTCAAGACACTCTCTGCCTTGTCTCCCATAGGAGTGATGAAAATTGGCTATGGCATCAAAAGTTCTCACATCTAAACTTTGATGTCCTAAATAAGTTAGCCAAACAGAAATTGGTCAAGGGAATTCCTGATCTCAACTTCGAAAAAGACCACCTCTGCTCAGCCTTTGAGATGGGGAAGCTGAAACGAGCTTTTCACAAAACCAAGTCAGAAACCTCCTGCTCCAAGCCCTTGGACATGATCCACATCGACCTCCGTGGGCCAATCTCCACACAAAGCCTCTCTTGGAAGAAGTACATCCTTGTACTTGTTGATGAATACTCAAGATACACATGGGTTGAATTCGTCAAGAAGAAATCAGACGTTCCTGACCTCCTCATCGCGGTAATGAAAAGGCTCCAAGTGCTTCTACAATGCAAACTCATCAAGGTTAGACATGACAATGGAACAAAATTCAGGAATGCCAAAATTGATGAATATCTCATCAATGAAGGCATCTCCCAAAACTTTTTAGTAGCCAGAACTCCACAGCAAAATGAAGTTCTTGAGCGAAGAAACAGAACCCTTGCAGAAGCAGCAAGGACCATGCTTGCTTCATCTGACCTACCTATCTGCTTCTGGGCTGAAGCAATTTCCACTGCATGTTTCACTCAGAATCGTTCTATCATCAACAAAAGGCACCAAAAGAGCCCATATGAACTCATCAACCAATGTCGTCCCAATGTCAAATATTTCCATGTCTTTGGATGCAAATGTTGTGTAGTCAATGACAGGGAATATCTTGGCAAGTTTGACAAGAAGGCCGATGAAGGCATATTCCTGGGTTATTCACAAACCACCAAGGCTTACAGAGTATTCATCAGAAGGACAAAGATCGTCATAGAAAGTATCAATGTGTCCTTTGATGATTCATCACCAATGACTTCTGGACACAACAGTTTAGAACTCGGGCTATCAAAAGGAGCCTCTGATCCATTACTATGCAAACCCAATGAATCAGAGTTGACTCACTTATTTGAAGACATCTTTGAATAAGAAGTAGTCTCTAGACAAGCATCTATTGTAGAACTTACTTCCAGAGCCGATGAAACACATGAGATCTCCAATGTTGAAGGTACAACTCTTATTGAAACTCATGTTACTTCATCCTCTACTTTTTCTGTATCTTCATAACCAAAACGTCACTCTAGAGATGATCTATTTGAGGGGGAGCAAGCAGTTCCATCAGCCGATGAAGAACTGCATCCTGTTGCTCCAGAACCTCAATCTTTCACCAAGTGGACAAAAGACCATCCTCATCACCAAATCATTGGTGATTCCTCATCCGGTGTCAAGACGAGATCTGCTACTGCCAATGAATGCCTCTTCGCAAATTTCCTAAGCATGATCGAACCAAAGAAGATTACTAAAGCCCTACAAGATCCAAATTGGATAGACGCCATGCAAGAGGAGCTACTCCAGTTTGAGCGGAACAAAGTGTGGTCTCTTATGCCTCTACACAAAGGGCAAACGGCCATCGGGACCAAATGGGTCTTCAGAAACAAGAAGGATGAAGATGGCATTGTAGTAAGGAAAAAACCTAGGCTTGTTGCCAAGGGCTATTGCCAAGAAGAATGGATAGACTACGATGAAACCTTCTCTCCAGTTGCTAGGCTCGAAGCAATCAAAATATTCCTTGCCTATGCAACACACAAAGGTTTCAAGGTCTATCAGATGGATGTAAAGTCTTCCTTCCTCAATGGCAAACTCCAAGAGGAAGTCTATGTGCAGCAGCCCCCTGGGTTTGAGAATCCTAAGCATCCAAACTATGTGATTTTCTAAACAAAGCTCTCTATGGACTAAAGCAAGCACCCAGGGCCTGGTATGATACACTCTCTACATTCCTCACAGATAACAGATTTGAAAAAGGTACCATCGACACAACTCTCTCTCTCTCTTAAGAAGCATAAAGGTGATATTTTGCGAAAAATTCTCAGAGCTGATGAAAAAACAAATTTGAGATGAGTATGATGAGAGAACTCAATTTCTTCTTTGGTCTTCAAATAAAACAAACTTTAGATTTTCATCAATCCGTCCAAATATGTGATTGACCTTCTAAAGAAATATTCTCTCTTAAATCCGTCATCAATGAGAACACCAATGGTTGCAGGAGCTAAGTTGTTTGCTGATCCATCAGGAAAATCTGTGGATGTATCAACCTACGGAGGCATGATTGGATCACTCCTATATCTAACAGCTAGTAGGCCAAATATACCAAGCTAATCCTAAAGAATCTCATCTTTCTACAGTCAAGAGGATCTTTAGATACCTTAAAGGAACCCCTTTATTGGGTCTCTGGTATCCAAAGAACTCTGGATTTGATCTAATAGCCTATATAGATGCAGATCATGTAGGTTGCAAGCTTGATAGAAAGAGTACGTCTGAAAGCTGTCAACTTTTGGGGGACAAGCTGGTTAGTTGGACATCCAAAAAACAGAATTGTGTCTCAACATCTATAGCAGAAGCAGAATATGTTGTTGCTGCTAGTTGTTGTTCAGAAGTGCTCTGGATGAAAACCCAGCTGAAGGATCATGGGGTTCAATATGAAAAGATCCCTATCCTCTGTGACTCCAAAAGTGCCATAGCCATCTCTGCAAATCTTGTATAACATTCCAAGACCAAGCACATTGATGTTAGGTATCATTTTCTCAAAGATCATGTAGAAAAGGGAACAACAGAGATGTATTTTGTTCCTACAGAGATTCAACTTGCTAACATTTTTACAAAAGCACTAGATGAGAAAAGATTTATGTTTCTTGTCAGCAAGATGGCTATGTTGAATCTCACCACTTAGAGGCAAATTATCTTTCCAAACCAGAGATTCTCAATATGTCTTGGTTATGCATAAAAGTGATATATTAAAATGGCCCTCATAACTAAGTACTCTAAACCAGAGCCTCTGGTTTCAAAGACCAGAAACTCTATACAATTGAAAATACTTGTTTATATTTGGCCAAAGCTCATTTCCTTTGGAACAAGAGCCCCTCTGGTCCAAAGAAAGTACTTTGTGTTTTTCACTAAGTACTCCCCTTCCCAAATAGAGCCTCTGGCCATAAAAACCAGAGCCTCTGGATTCCAAGTCTTTGAGACCAGAGCCCCTCTGGTTTAACTTGGTCTCCTATCATTATCTTTTCCATGCATTTTACTTAAGTTTTTTTCATGCATTTTGCAACCAGAGCCTCTGGTTCTAAAGACCAGAGCCTCTAGATTCCAAGTTCTTTGAGCCCAGAGCCCCTCTGGTCCAACTTGGTCTTCATAAGTTATCTTTTTCCTTGCATTTCATATCAGTCATACGACCAGAGCCTCTAGATTCTAAGTCTTTGGAACTAGAGACCCTCTGGTCCCATAGACCCTTCTTTTTCATCATCATTGAATTAAACCATCATTCACAACCAAAGCTTCCGGTTGTACAGACCAGAGCTTCTAGTCATCTCATTTATCTCTCTTATTGGTTATGGGGGAGTTTTTACTCACTGCACATCCCCTTGCATCATTTGAGGGGGAGTCATGCATTTCCCATTCATTATTTAGGATCCAAATTGGACCTATCATCCCTCTGGTTGTACATCCCATTTCAACCAGAGACCTTCTGGTTCAATACCTTGGTCCTTTAAGTTTGCATTTTCCCACCCAAAGCCTCTGGTTCCTCTATCTAGAGCATCTAGATTCCAAAAATGCTACATTAATGGAGTATTGTATCCCTTGCATTCAACCAAAGCCCCTCTAGTCCTTCTAAAAGTGTATATTTTTTATTCCAAGGGTTTAAAATGATAAACCAAAGTCTCTGGTTCGTCTATCCAAAGCCTCTGTTTCATAAGACCCAACATTCCATGATGAACTTGTTCATCACTCACAACTAGAGACCCTCTTGTTCCCGCTCACAAATGTCATGACCAACCAGTGCCCCTCTGGTTCCATGACAAATCATTTTTTTTCCCAAAAACCCATCTTTGATTGAAAACATTTTTTGAGATTTTACAAAATTGTAGCTTTTATGACTAAAAACTATACAACATGAGTTTTTTAGAAGATCAAAACTTCATAATTTGTATTTATCTTCCAATAAAAATGGAATTTTAATTTTTTTTTTGATTTTATTCTTGAGGATTATCCTTTGGAATAATTATTATTTTTAATGTTTAATCTTGAATCACCCAAACGCCAAAACCCTTCCACGCGCCTGACAACTATCAAAAGCATCTTCCCTAGAAACCTGCACATTTCCTTCCAACCCACCCCATGTTGACATGTGTCCCTATAAACCTGTACCATCATGATCGTGAGCAGTCTTTACGACTCACGATCACACATTAATCCACCTTTTTTCAAACGTCTACCACCATCATTACCCAAATATTATTTAAATATTATTTTTGAAACCAACCTTTCTTCTCTCTCTTACTATATAAACCCATCATCTTCTACCTTTCAACCTTTACAATCACATAACTCTCTCAAGAACAAACAACAAGAAAAAACCTGCAACCTTCCAACCTGCAACAATGGTGTCCTCCGCCTCACGTGAATCGAACAACAATGACAGCCACGTTCAATCAACCGGCGTAGACAGCCATGCGATAGTGTTCCTCCCGATCAAGCCAAACAACCATGCTATCGATCTCCGCCCTAACTCTTCAAAGACAGGTTTGCAATCTTAATCGAGTTCTTCTAGAATTGCATCCTCCAACCGGCCCTCACTCTCTCCGACAACGAGGTGCCAGTTAAGTATGTTAAACAATACTGGCAGACCTGCGACTTCTACCCGGAGAACCGTGGAATCGTGGGTGACATCAACGTACCCAACGACGTTTGCTCTATCAAGATCTCTCGCACCAAAATTTCAAAGGTACTATTCATCCCCACCCGACAAGAGCTCGGGATAGCCCTATAAGCGGAACCGCCTACTAGCCATGACATTCTACGTTTCATTAGAATGTTGGACTACAACAGGGAACTCCGAAATGCCTCCGACTTCAAGGGGCAGTTTCTTCCAACCATGTGGAACGTCTTCTTCAGCATCTTCAACAGAGCCTTGACTTGCAAACTTGGGAGCATGGACCTGGGCAACATCAACATCATGACCATCATGTATGGTCTCTTCTTCAACCTGCCTCTGGACTATGCTCTTCTCATCTACAATGAGATCCATGCTGCGGTGGTGAAGGCAAGAAAGCCAGTTACATCGGTGCTCTTCCCTTGCTTCCTTGCTCTCTTTATCAAGGACGCAATGAAGGCACACAAGCTTCTATGTGATGAACCATTCACTCCTTAGTACGTCATGAATGGTCATCGCCCAACCATCTCCAAAGATGGTTACCCTGTAGAGAGGCCCTTATCAAGGGCCATGCTTAGTGTCATTGCCGACACCTCTGCTTGCCGTAGGACTTATGAGAGCTCTCTGCTGGCCCAACAACCGAGGCCAGCTACCCCAGAACACATAGAGCCCTCCCTTGACACAAGCAAGGGATCACAAGAGGAGATGTCTTCATCGAATGATGAAGATGATGATGATGACACTCCTCCCACCTCCCTCGTCTCTATACCCACTTCAATTACATCACCCCAACCCCGGTGAAATAAAAAAAACGATGAGATTAAATATACAAATAGTACATCTGAGAATTTTTAATTGGATAGTTGGATTCCTAATATAGGAGTAAAAATAGGGATTCCGAGCTCTCATAATGAATTGCTCATTCAATGAGCATTCTCAATATTATGCCTTGGGGAGAATTCATCCTGGAAGTGGGAGAACTGCTGAAAACCACATCTTCTACCCCTGGCGACCAAGGCCAAAGGGGTATTGAAAAAGGACCGCCCAGTCCAATCCTTACCCAACCTAGCCATCAATGGCCTCTGGAGATGAAATTGCTGAGGAACCCCACCATCCATCACCTCTCTCCCAACAGGGGGTGATGAAGACATAAGAGCCACTTCTTTTCATGGCTTGCCACTTCCCTCACACACAAAAGCGTTCGTTGCTTCTGACTTTCATGTACCCATCGATCGTTCAGAGCGGTCACCTCTTCAAGTACAAACCCTGTCTATACTTGGTCTAGCGACGGGTATACATATCTACTTCCCTTCATCGGACTTTGAATCCGATGAGGCAGAGGTACATGTCGCAATATCACAAGATAGTTCCTCTCTTGAGGGCTATCAAGGACGTGATGGAAGTTCTCTCATGCCTCACTCTCCACAAGGCATCGATGGTGGCGCCTCTGGAACAGAGGCTCAACCTACAACATCTGTTGCTATAGTGGTTACCCCCATAGCAGAGTTGGTTACAAAGGCCGAGTTCCAGGCCTTTGCTGACTCGATTCAGCGGTCCTTGGATGACCTTAAACTCAACTTGGCAAGGATTACTGAATCTACCCCCACAATCGATCTTTCATCGATTCAGCAATCTCTTGCATCCCTCGAAGCTCGATCGAGAACACCACTCACAACACAACTTCCTCACCAACATTTTGACCACCAGAAATGAATATATCACCGCCACCCTAGCCGCCCTCTCGGCCCAAATTACAGTGACCGATGAATCCATTACCACCCTCACCACCCAAGTAAACAACCTCACCAATTCCATCACCACCCTACCCACCACCATCATTGCTAGTAAACCACAAACATCCCCTCCTCCACCTCCCTCTGCATCACCCTCAACCGATGAAGCCTTCAATGCCTTTGCTGCAGAGGTACGCACCCTCATTTCTTCCATCATCATACCTCCACCCACCTCAACCTCCACCTCCACCTCCACCTCTATAGACACGGTCACTCGGGCTAACCTTCGATCACTTACCAAGGCGTTAATCTCAAACTTCAATGAGATAAGCGCCAAATTTGCATCAAGAGCTGTCGAGCCCACCAACGCTCTTAGAAAAAGCCTTTTCAACAACAAGATCGCACCAACTCTCTCCTCCTCATGATGGAAAAAGTGCGAAGGTGAGAGATGGTGCGCAATTATATAAGACCATGAGGATAAAGAAGAAGAAGAAGAGGAGCATAGCCTCTTGCTCCACCAGCAGGCCCCTTAAGAGGCCAAGGCATGATGACCCATACCAGGATGATTATGGTCTTGGTCCTCATGAGGGGGAGAACCCGTCTAGCGCCCCAATGGAGACTGCAGCACCACCACTACCACCACATGATCAACCAACTAACCAACCAACCAACCCAAGGAACCGAAGCTAGGGAACTAGAGGCTTAGCCCTATGATGATGTACATAATGTACATGTTCCCTCTGCTTGCTCCTAAAACCCACTACCAACAACCAATGAGTTCTCATCAATTTTGGTGAGTTCTTCATCCTCTGAACAACAACCCTCTACTCCACCAGAATCTGTTACTCACTTTACCCCATCACCAACACCTCCTCCATCACTACCTCAACCAGAACCCTCCACCCTTCAACCAAAACAACTAGAACCAACCACTCAACTAGAACCCATAGAACCAAAACCCAATCAACCAGAACCATCTACCATACAACCAAAGCCCATTCTCACATAACCAGAACCTCCCCTTACCCAAACAGAACCCACTCTCACTCAACCAGAACCACCCATCACCCAAACTCTACTACCCATCACCCATCCTACCCAGAAGGTGTTAGTAGACATACCCTCTTCATCAAGTCAAGCTCCAACAATGGATAGAGTCGAAGATATTGTCTCTCAGATAGAAACGTTAAGGTGACATCCGTCGGTTCCACGAATATCCATCAATATCTCTATCATGATCGTGATGAACAACTAGTTCTCAATCCTCCCAACCTATCGCCTGAGTCAATGGACCTGCTATGACATTGATTCGTGAGACAGACGACCTATACACCACAAGTCGTCTTCTCCAACGATGGAATCAAAACAGTCCTCAACATCAAGATGTAGACCTTCATGAATAAAGCCATCAAACACATCGAGTATACTATAAAACGCACACATGTGATGATCAGTGTCTTCAACGACAATGATCTCATAAATCTCAATCCGTGGGACTTGATCGATTTGTCTGGCTACACAACTCAGAGGCATGATCAAGAGATAAGGTATGGGATGGCCAATCAAGCGATTGTAGACACAATGGGGACCCTGGTGAAGTTCAGAACTAAGAATGACTTCCAAATAGCTTTGGAACTAGGCATCGAAAGACTATCCTACACACCTCTAAATGAAGACTTTCCAGGACTACAGGAGACGCGCTCTGCATTAGTCCTAACTCAACCAGAACTCGGCTTGGTCTTCAAGAACGATTATGGAATCAAAAAGTACTTCAGACTAACTGAGGCCTTCAATTATTCAACCGATACACTTGAATGGTTTCAGAAGGTCATTAAAGAAAGACTGGGCACAGAGCACGTGCTGATAAAGGAAGATCAAGAATTGATTCATGGTATCTCCACAGTCATCCGCTATAGAGGATTGATTATGCGATTTTGGAAAAACTTTAGTGGAGACCATGAGTGATGTACTTTATTTACATATTTACTTCCATATTGTAAGAAATCATCCAACTTTTTGACCAATGAATTTTTTTAGCAAAATGATGTTTCTACTAGACTAGTCTCCGTTCTTTATAATTCTTTCATGTTTCATAGACTAGTCATTGTTTAATTTTTTTTCATTACTTAGGGGGAGATTGTTAGGCCCCATCATTCTTATTGTGAAAGTAATGAAAAATATACAAGTGTGGAAGTGCAGAGGGCCGATGGAAGAAAAGTAGAAAGAAATCCTAAGTGTCCAAGACAACCAGAGATGCGATGAAGGACCCATAGGTGCGATGAACAATGCACTTCCATCACCCCTCTAGTCATCAACACTTAGAAAATTCAACAATGGTTCAATCAGAGCTATCCAATCAAGAAGATCAATAGAGACTCTTGATTGAACACGCCTCCTAGAAGACAACCGGAGATGACTCATCGACAGCTGGATTTCTATTTCGCCAAGGAGATTGATATTATTTTCGTAATTCTAGATATATATCTTTTTCTTTAATATCTTATTGATATATTTTCCTAGATAGTTATCTCCTTAATTAGATTACTAGTATAAATAGCTTTTACATTCCTTGTAATTGTTGGTCGTTCCTTCTCATCAATAATAGTGAATTATTTGACGTTCAATTATTATCTTGAATATCCTTGAGCTGTTCTTCACTATTATCTATCTATACGACTGATTTAGGTTTTTCATTACTTAAATCTTCGTATTATTGAGAGATCTAGGATCAATAGGTGATTGGTGGACGATAATGGTTGTATAGGACGTGAAGATGGTGGATAGTGATACAGGAGGTAGTTATGGCTTATGCGGTGGAGTTATTCTTGGTGGTCGATAGTAGTGGTGGTAGCCGATGGTGGTGGTTATGGTAGAGGTAGAGGTGGTTTGGTTATGGTGGAGGTAGAGGTGGTTTGGTTATGGTGGAGGTGGAGGTGGTGGTGGCCGACGGTACTAGTAGGGGTGGAGGTGGTGGTCGCCGACGGTTATAGTAGTGGTGGTCGGCGGTACAAAATTGTACATGATATTTTCACCTCATACGGCTATGGTGGTTGTGGAGGACGTGAAGATAATAGATAGTGGTGGCTGACTGTTTGTCCCAAAGGATCTAGACAAGCATCAAGCAGTTTGTAGAAGGGGAAGTTGAATACAAACAAAAGTTTTCACCTTTTAAATTTGTTTATTGATTATGGAGAAAAATCAACACAAGAATTTACTGATTGTTGCGGATTAAGAAAAGGAAATATCTTAGTTTAATAATCTAAATATTAATCTTTGAATACAAAGATTTTATAAATCTCAAGAAAGAAATCATAAAGGTTTTCCTTGCACAGATGAAGATATGAGAGAAGTATAGAAAAAGGCATGCTAAGAAGTCTTTAGTTGTATATACCCTATATATTTAATGCACCTTATAAAGTACAATCCATATGTCAAGAGAGAAGTGGAATGCATGTCCATTAGGTAATGCAGACTTTTGGCCGCATGTGAACAGTTGTTTTAGAGAGTTGGTGGGCACGATTGAGAACAATAAAGTAAACTATATTATACTATTGTCAGATCGGAACATGGGTATGTACTTTTGTACAAGAGGATAAGACAAAACAATATTAATGTGCAAGATATTGATCCAACATCGAAGGAATCGCTGAGGACTTCTTCAGGTATACCTGATAACTTGGTCAAGCTTCACATTTCATTCAGTCATAGTATCATTGAACACGACTTCAAATCACGAAAAGACTATGTTGATCTTTAGCTACTTCTTCTACATCGTTGAAGTTTCTTCGATGTGAGTGTTTCTTTTGGGGGACTTAAGTTCTAAACAATTTACCTTTACAAATACCAAAGAGATTACTAAACAGACTCAGTCACTGATATTTGAACAAACACGAATATCATTCGCTAAAATTGAAAAGAGTATAAAACTTAATTAATCACCAAAGTAGTTCGAATTTTCATCAAATCATTGAGAGAGTTTGAATCCACAATCTTCCCTTATTTGATGATGACAAAGCAACATAAGAAAATTACTAAGTATAAACAAAAAGAAAATCGAAATCGTAAAATACTTTGTTTCATTTACTGTTTTGAGGAAACTTTTTAGCCTACAAAAGGATTAAAGTACTTCAGTTAACAATTCATTAATTTATAGAAGAGAATTATGAATATTTAATAGAGAATAAAATAATAGAAAGGACAAGAAGTGAAAGTGCAAAAGCTTAAAATACATAAAGAGAAACTAAATTTGTCAGCTAAGATCATCAAAGGTGATGTACTGAAGGATAGTAGATATGAATGGTATCTTCATTATCAGCTCCCTTCTGGTCTTTCGATCAATGGATTGTCTAAGGAGGTCTTTGACATCATAAAATGTTAGGGGAACCACCAGATAATCATTAGGTGGAAGGTGAAGTTCAGAGCATCACTAAAATATGATAATCCCATTTACATCTGTGAAGTAGATACCATAGTCAAGTTTGAATGCAATGTTCTCTGAGATGCCAGGACCTTTGGAAGGAAGAGAGAGGTTGAGTATGGAGAGATTTAGGATAGGCACTATGCATAGAACTTCATCAAGTGAAAACTTGGTTTGATGCTCCTTTTTAAAGGATGTGCAATCTTCAGTGTTTATGCTTTTGCGTGTAGTCTTAATTGGAAGTGGAGGCACACTAATGATGGTTTACATTTTATCCATAAGTCTCTTCAGTTCTTTTTCAACATATCCTTGTATCTAGACTTGGATTTTGGAAGGCCATTTTGAATCTACAGCCTTCGTTGTAACGATACTTGTATAAGAATGAGGGATAGTTAGTGACCCACTATCTATCCTCTCTAAAAACGCTCATGTTAATGAGGAGATTTCCATCCTTTCTTCTTTCATCGATCATGATATGAGTGATCTTAGCTTTGTTAAGACGTTGATCTACTTTAAGTTTCCACCATTTGTTTTCTTTTTCTTTTAGCATTTCTTCTTTTGCCTTATTCTCTTCAGCTTCTCTGAGAAGAATGGCTTGTGCATCGATCGTATTTTTCATTTGAATCTTTCCTTAGTGTGGGTGTCAATCGCAAGTGATTTTGCCAGCTCAAAAATTCCATATAAGAGTTTTTGTTGTCTTTCCGCTTCTTCTTGAGCTTTTAGTGCTCCTTATCATTTAACTTCAGATAGAAAGCTAAAGTCATTCCCAAAGGTACAAGGATGAATTTTTACTCAGGTAGATTCCAGGTCAACCAGGCGAGCTTCTATCTAAACCTTTCTTGACGATTCTTCATTATCAAAGGCAAGATCATAGAGATAAGAGTTAGAAGATCTTCTAGGAACCAACTTTGCATGTTGTTCCTATCCAACATTAGAGTCTTTAGGACAAACCATAGGATATGGTCTTCAATCATTGAGGGAAGAACATATGAAGTTTGGCTAAAAGGGAAATCATAGAGACATAGAGAAGAGACAGAAGACAAAGTGGTTTTAAAAATAGAAACTGAAGGGATAGCTGGGGATTGAGAATTAGAGTAGATAATAAGCATGGGTTAATGCGTAATAGGGGTTTCAAAGATGGGAGCAAGAGGAAGAGAGACATACCTCCTATAGGGTGAGAGTGAGGACTGTGGAGAGTTCATGTATCAAGATCAGCTCAGACTTGTTGATTGACAAGTTATCTTCTTGAACTTTTCCTTTTCCCTTATCAGTGAGAAGACGCTCCCCCTGAGCTAGTATTTCCCTTTGAGATGAATGACCAGTTATTGAGATACCTTCAATATATAATTGAGGTATTCTTTTCATGATAAAGTCATCATCATCTTCATCATTGTCATCATCATCCTTGCACCTTATGATTGTTGCAACATCTTCACCCTTATCATCATCTTCAAGGTCAGTATTAATAACTGGTGCTAAAGTAGAAAGTTATGCAGCTAAAGTAGAAAGTTATGCAGCTACAACTGAAGTTGATCTTATAATGACAACAATATCATCTTTCGGAGAAGAAGGGGTTTTAGTTTTAAAGACTTTGACTTATTTCTAAGTGGTAGTCTTAGTGGCTATAATTTCAGCTTGTTGTTCCTAAATTGCATTAGTATTAACATTCATCACCCCCTCTTTGTCATCATCATGAGGGAGAGGTATCTGAGCACCTAGTTCCTTCACATGCTTCTCATGGTTGGAGAAGGATTCATCTTGAAAAATGGAAATATCAGCTACCAAGTCCAAGGTCATATGATTAGTGGCTTTGAAGGATAAAAGATGGATTGAATGTGACTAAAGAGCAGCAAGAATCTTTTTTTAGCAGCTCTCCATGTTGAGATAGATGAGTTTGAACCTTCTTAGTGTACTCGTTGAAAGAGCTTTGAAGAGTAGCAACCGCTGCGGAGTTCTTTTAGAGTCCAACCTTCAGTTCTGAGACTTCAATTGTTATGACAATTAGACATTCATCATAATCATCTTTGGAAGAATATACATGTTGCTAAACATAATCTTCCTTGGTCTTGAGCGAACCAACTTCTTGAATGAGAGTATCCAAGGCAGGGAGGAGAAGCTTGACATCTTCAGCCATGTTGTAATCTTTAGTGATTGAAGGAATAGCCGCAGTTCCTTCAATAGATGAGAGAGGATAACTAGAAGAAACAAATTGAGGGTGATAGTGCTCTAGGTTAGTAGTAAAAAAAAAGAAGAGGCTGAGATGTTTGGAGTACCTGAGGGACTTTCAATGTTATCTGTATGATTTTCATTGAGAATTTGAACGTTGTTGTCGAGAGGATCAACTTCGATATGCTGAGGAGACTTGAGAGAGTCATCCTCAGGTCTTGTGTCCTCATCACCATTCAGATGAAATTAGCATTTTAGAGCCTCAATTTTTTTTACCATAGTAAGAGGGGTAGCTTCAACATCAATAGGGACAACCACTGATGGATCGTCAATGCTTGTAGCGTGGACCAATGGAGGAGGAGAACAAGTAATTGTAAATAAGAAGGAGGTTGTGACCTTGTGAAGCATTTGATTTATAGACGAGCCCTAAACAACATATTTAGTTATTGAGGTGTTGAAATATGTTGATTGATGCGACAGTAACTGTGGAGAGAACTAACAGCTAGCTAGGGCTACAAATTCCTTAGGTCTGAGGAAGCTTTCAGTGAGTGTAACCTATCGAGAGGTCCTACCCAGTGATGTAGTTTTTACTCTTTTTGTCTTATTAGTCCTCTTTGAAGGACTAAGAGGGGCTTCAGACTGTGTCCTTTTCAAGGATGAAGGTTTGGAGACTTGGGTAGTCACTAATGATTTAGTTAACGCCATTTTTTCCTGAGAAGCAGAAGAATATGGTTTGTAGGACTGTAAACGAACCGAACATTCAGCGAACTGTTCGTGAACCGTTTGGCGGGAAGTTCGTTTATGTTTGTTTATTAAATAAATGAACAAAGATGAACAATATTTTTTGTTCGTTTAGTTAAACGAACGAACATGAACAAGAGCCTCGTTCGTTCATTTATGTTCGTGAACGTTCGTTCATTTACCGTTCGTTTACGTTCATTTATGTTCGTTTAGATATTAAATTTAATATATAATCTTTTATTTATTTACTTTGAATTCAAATAATATTTATTTATGTTCGTTTAATCCGTTCGTTTATGTTCGTTTAGCTCGTTCGTTTTTGTTCGTTCGTTTAGCATGTTAACGAACGAACATAAACGAACATGAACACACCTAATTTCAAAACGAACGAACACGAACACAAATATTCTCGTTCGTTTACCGTTTGTGTTTGTTCGTTTGTTCAGTTAAGTTAAACGAACGAACATGAAAAAGCCTCCGTTCGTGTTCGTTCGGTTCGTTTACAGCCCTAATGGTTTGTAATGAGCTATCAAAAGCATACCTGGGAACAGGGAACGCTCAGCGGGAGTGGGGTTGTGATCACGAATTCTTGTTCCAACCTTGTACATGGATTGATCACCAACTTTTAGATACTCGTCTTTAAACGTTCTTGTGAAAAGTCGTTGAGAAATCAATTGTAATGAACAACCTTTTCCATTTGTCTTCTATTAACTTTACGTATATTTTTTCACCTATAGTCAAGAATTCTTTATACGTGCATTGTTGAGCATAGTTGCATTGAATGACCTTGAGCTTGAGAAGTTAGATGTTAAAAATACATTTCTACATAGTGAATTAGAGGAAAACATTTACATGGATCAAACTCAATGATTTGTGAGTGTTGGTCAATATTATTTAGTGTGTAGGCTAAGGAAGTCGTTATATGGGCTAAAGCAATCGCCAAGGAAATGGTATAAAAGGTTTGATACTTTTATAAATTCACATGGTTTCTCACATTGTTTATATGACAACAGTATGTATATAAGTATATATGAAGATGGTTTGTTTGTCTACCTATTGCTATATATGAACGATATGTTTATAGATTTAAAGAATAAGACATCCAAGTGGTCAAGGATCAATTAAATGTGGAGACAGATATGAAGGACTTGGATAATGCTAAAAAAATATTGGCATGGAGATCTCAAGAGATAGAAAGGTGGGAACTATGACACTCAGTCAAAGGAGGTATATCGAGAAGATGTTGAAGAGATTCAACATAGATGATGCCAAAATAGTAAATACTTTGGTGATGAGTGCCAAGGATTGTGCAAAAGCACTTATGTCGTCATCTTCAGAGCTTGACGCTCTGTCATCACCATCTCTCTCTACTACTAGAGCCTTCTTCCCTCTTCTTCTCTCGTCTTTCGATCTTCGTTCTCTGGATGGTTGACTAGATCAAGTCTCTTTGGAGTCAGAGACTAGAGCTAGAGGCCCACCTAAAGCGACCTTGTTTTTCTACACCTATTGTCCCTATGCCTATAGGATGCCGTAAACATCATGAAGTGTCCACTGTTCCAGGTCTTGGTTTTTCTGTAGGGACATTGACAGATTTCCCCATTCACCATTCAACCTTTTCAAGAAGAGCATATTATTCTCTTCTTGAGTCCTAATCACGTCGCACTTTTTGCACTTGTTGATTAGGGTGTTGAAGCGATGTTAAGTCTGCTCAAGAGACTCATCAGGGAGAGCTTGAAAACTGTTGTACTAGTTGAGACACTGAGTACGTCTATTCTTCTTCATCTTTATTCCCCCTTCAAGATGATTTGCCAATTGATCTCATAAATCATTGGCGGATTCACAGGCATCAAGAGATTGAAATATTTCGTTTGGAAGAGCCATAATTAAAAGCCTTTTGGCCTTTTGGTCAACTTCCACCCGTCTCTTGTGTTCATCGTCCCAATCTCTTCGGAGCTTTGGAAGCACCTTGCAGGTATTTGTTAGACCCCATAATTAATAAGTGTAAAAGTAATGAAAAATAATAAGTGATGAAGAACCAAAAGACCGATGAAGACAATAAGGCAGAATAGACTAAGTCTGAAGAACAACCAGATGATCGATGAACAGCCAGAGATGCGATGGAAAGAGCATTTTCATCAGTCCTCTGGTCAACAACACTTAGAGTTTTCTTCAGCAATTCAACCAGAGGCTTACGATGAAGATATACAAATAAGGTTGAATCATCATCCCATGAAAGACAGCTGGAGGTGACAAATCAACAGCTGGATTTCAAGTTTATCTTAATTTATTGCTTATCCATAGTTTAGATAAACTTTATCCATTAGTAGAAGATTAGCTAAATAGTCTCACTAGATAGTTATCTTCTAATTAGCCTTCTAGTATAAATAGGTAATTAGGCCTATTGTTAAAAATGTCGCTTTATGTTTTCATATTGAATAAAGTGAATTTATTGGCACCCAATATTGTTCTTTGAATGTTCATACATTGTTCTTGAGTGTTCATCATTTTGTTAATTAAAACGCTATAATTTGGTTATTCTTGATTGGATTATTAGTGTTATTTGAGAGATCTGGGATCAACAATTGGTATTAGAGCCAATTGATTGTTCTTCCAATCCAACGATCATCTAAAATCTCTCAATCCACGTCATTCCTAAAACTTCTTCACCAAAAACGCAAATTTTCTCTCTTCTAAAATTTCCAATGGCCAACTGGAACTCAGCCTATAGTGTTGGTTCCCTCACCAAACCTCCAACTCTTCAAAGAGAAGAGTACCCACAATGGAGGATAAGAATGGTGAATTTTCTGGAAGGGATGGACAGAAATCTTCTGCGATCTGTCATGGAGGGTCCCTATGTTCCACAGACTCTTGTTCCAAGAGTTCCAGGAACAAATACAACAGTAGAAATTCCTGCCTACTACATGCCCAAGGACGAGAAAAATTGGGATGAAGACGACATAGAGCGGGTTGAGASCGACAAAAAGGCCAAAAGACTAATAATTATGGCCATACCCAATGAAATCTTTCAATCCCTTGACGCATGTTCCACAACCAAAGAACTATGGGATGAGCTGGAAAGCCAACTGGAAGGAGGAGCAAAAACGAAGAAGAATCATAGAGCTCAATGTCTCAACGAATACACTAACTTCAAGGCTCTTCCTGATGAACCGATTCAGAAGACGTATGATCGTTTCAACACATTGATTAATCAATGTCGCCGAAACGATATCTCCAGAACAAAGGAAGAAAACAATGTTTTATTCCTTAAAAGTCTCGACGATGAATGGACACAGCTGTCAATGTCCCTACAAGCAAATCAGGACTTAGACGGCTGGTCACTCCATGACGTATACGAAACGCTTGCTGCACAAGAAAACGACATCTTGAAGAAAAAGGTGTCCATCGGTGGACCCCTGGCTCTAGCAGTTGAAGAAAAGGAAGTTTCAAGGACCTCCACTAAAGACCACAAGAAGAAAGGAAAGAAAGCACTAGTGGTGGAATCATAGTCTGAAGATGAAACATTTGAATCAGATGATGATATCAAAGCCTTTGCCAAATCTCTGGCCTTGATAACAAACCATTTCCAGAAAAAGTTCATCAAGTAACCCTATGAACGAAGACAGTTCAAGAGGGAGAGGTACCAACCATCCTATGAAAAGAAGCCATCTAAATTCCATCAAAGGGAAGACAGAAGAGATGGAAGAGAAGATAGAGAAGAAAGAAGAGAAGATAGAAGAGAGGAGAAGAGAGAGGACAGAGATAGAAGGAAAAATGACCTCCGTTGTTTCAGGTGCGGAAAAATCGGTCACTTTTCCGAAGAATGCAGAGGACGACTGGTAAAGGATGCTAACTACTACAAGAATAAATACAAGTACAATCCTAGAGAGCGAAGCCTGATGGCTAAAAATGAAAACTGGGTGTCTGATTCTTCATCCTGTGAAGAAGACAAAGCACTCATATGTCTAATGGCCACGTCCAATGCAGAATCTGCCTCCAACTCTGATGATCTGGTATGTAAGTCTACTTCCAATGAAACCAACTCTGCTCCATCTGAGTTAGAGTTAAGGGTGATAAAACTTTCAGAGGATTTCTTTAAATTAAAAGAGAAATTAAGCTTTGAAAAATCTGAGAGACTTAAAGCTGAAAAAGAAGTTAGTTTCTACAAAAGAGAAACTAATCTTCTAACCGAAGAAAAGATAATCTGATGAAAGAAAAGACTCGCATCACCGCTCTTAAAAATTCTGAGGAAGAAAAACTTCTGGAAATAAACAAACGAGTAACCAAAGACTTAGAAAAGAAAACTAAGGCCTTAAAAGAATCCGAGGCAGAGAGACTAAACTCAGTTGCTCTTAAAGATTTCTTTCAAAGGGAAAGGGAGATTCTTCACTAGAAGCTTCAAACCAATGAACTTCTGATGAAGAAATACATAGATGCCCAAGATGTTTATGAAAAGTTAAATGGTCAAATGGACACTCAAGGGATTGGATTTAGTGAATTGGATTCCTTCATCGAACCAAATAAATCCACCCTTGAATCCACATTCAAACTTAGATGCATTCAAAAACCCGACTTTTTCCCAAAACCAAAAGCAAATTTTAAAAGAGTTATAGTCGATGGAAAAACTGTCGTTTCAAGACAGGATTTTGAAAATATGGTGTACGGGAGCAGTACATGTAAGAATACTGATGAAAGGAATGACACCTCTAAATCAGAGACTGATGGAAACCCTATGGTCAAACCAGAGTCTTTGGGTGTCAATTCCACTTCATCAGCAAGTATTGTTGATGAAAAGAAGAAGCCTAATGAGGAACCATCAGCTGATGAGTCGATGAACCATCCGGGTAAAACCGAAAGTTCATCTAAGTCAGAACCGATGGAACCTCAAACAGATCACTTTGAAGCATCAACCTCTGAACCCACACCTCCCACAAACATCCATGCTAATTTTGATTTCGAGAAATCGGCGAGAGACTTTCTAGATTCTGAATCTGAAGATGAAACAGTATGCGAATCACCAATAATCATTAAGGATAAAAAGCCTAAAAACTTCAAATCCTYAATGAAAACTGATGTTCCACCATCGATGAAATCTTCGGACAAAGGAAAGGGAAAACTCAGAAATAGCAACTCTGCCAAAGATAACTCACGAGGCCCTAGTACATCCTTTAAGTTCATTAAGTTTACTCGTGAGCAAAAAACAGAAGTGGCCTGCCTCTGAGAAAACTAACAACCACTTTTCCTATCATTAAGCTGAAGAAAAGCAGACCTTCCTCAGGAGAAAAGAAGTAAAGACAAAGACCCCCTCACATAAAAAATCTGAACTAGATAGGAAGTTTGTAAAAACAACTAATGCTAGGACAGGATTTACAACCCCCACATTTACTTCTTTATTTTCAGCGAATAAAAAGAATGCTAGACATTCATACAATAATTGTCAATGTTTAGCTCTTTTACAAAACCTGAGGAATCACATGTTGACACATCACTGCATATTTTCCCAACACGTTTATTGCTACAAAGTTAAAATCAATGAGAACGTGAAAAAGCCCAAATCCAAGGGCAAGGGAAATACTAATAAACCTAAGCCTTTAAAGGCTAAGGGTGATGAAAAGAGAGTGGTATCTCCTACTAACAAACGTGGACCCATTAAGAAATGGGTGCCTAAGACCCCTTAATTTGTCTTGCAGGACCAGCATGTGCAACCATGGTACATGGATATCCTTCTTCATCGAAAAATCTGGAGGCTCTGTGACTTTTGGAGACAACAGCAAGGGTACAATCAAAGGATATGGCACTCTCATCAAAGGCAACTTCTCCATCAGCAAAGTGGCTTATGTTGAAGGTTTGAAGCACAACTTACTAAGCATAAGCCAGTTCTGCGACAAGGGTCTTGAAGTCAGGTTCCACAAAGGTTTCTGTATCATAGAAACTAAGCCTGGTTAAACAATCATTAAGGCAAAAAGAGAAGGAAATCTCTATCTTCTAGATTTTGAATCCTCTATGGGAGAAGACATCCTTTGTCTTGTATCTCAAAAGAGTGACGAAAATTGGCTATGGCATCAAAAGTTCTCACATCTCAACTTTGATGCACTATGAAAACTAGCCACACAGAAGTTGGTCAAGGGAATTCCGGATCTCAAATTCGAAAAAGATCATC
>NC_037529.1:46936957-46965907 GCF_001531365.2 Cynara cardunculus var. scolymus
GAATACTCCAAATACACCTGGGTTGAATTTGTAAAGAAGAAATCAGATGTTCCAGACCTACTCATTGGAGTGATGAAAAGGCTCCAAGTCCTTCTACAACAAAAACTAATAAAGGTTAGAAGCGACAATGGAACTGAATTCAAAAATGCCAGAATCGATGAATACCTCATCAGTGAAGGATTTCACAAAACTTTTCAGCAGCTAGAACTCCACAATAGAATGGAGTGGTGGAGCGAAGGAACAGAACCCTCGTGGAAGCAKCAAGGACCATGCTTGCTTCATCGGAGTTACCCATCACATTTTGGGCTGAAGCTATTTCCACTGCATGCTTCACCTAGAATCGATGAATCATCAACAAGAGGCACCAGAAGACACCTTATGAGTTCATCAACCAAAGAAGACCAAATGTCAAATATTTTCATGTCTTTGGGTGCAAATGCTTTGTACTCAACGATAGAGAATATCTTGGCAAGTTCGACAAGAAAGCTGATGAAGGGATCTTTCTGGGCTATTCTCAAACTGCCAAGGCCTACAGAGTCTACCTCAAAAGAACAAGAATCGTCATAGAAAGCATAAATGTGTCCTTTGATGATTCCACACCAATGACTTCTGGACACAACGGTTCAGAACTCGGACTTCAAAGAAGAGCATCTGATTCATCACTTGGCAAACCCAATGAATCAGAGTTAGCTCAATTATTTGAAGACATCTTTGACGAAGAAATAAACTCTGGAGATGCACAAAATGCAAAATCCATCTCTAGAACCGATGAAGAACATGAAGTCTCCAATACTAAAGGTACATCTCTTACTGAAACTCATGTTACTTCATCTTCTACTTCTTCTGTGTTTTTAGATCAAGATCAAGAACCAGAGTCCAACTCTGGAGATGATCTCTTCGAGGGGGAGCAAGCAGTCCCATCAGCCGATGAAGAACTGCATCCTATTGCTCCAGAACCACAATCAAGCACCAAATGGACAAAAGATCACCCACACCACCTAATCATTGGTGATCCAACATCTGGTGTCAAAACAAGATCTGCCACTGCCAATGAATGCCTCTTTGCCAACTTTTTTAGCATGATGGAACCAAATAAAATTTCTGAAGCCCTTCAAGACCCAAACTGGATAGACGCAATGCAAGAAGAACTACTCCAGTTTGAAAGAAACAAGGTATGGTCCCTCATGCCTCTACCCAAAGGAAAGACGGCCATAGGAACCAAATGGGTCTTCAGAAACAAGAAGGACGAAGATGGCATAGTCATAAGGAACAAGGCCAGGCTTGTTGCCAAGGGCTACTGTCAGGAAGAAGGGATTGACTATGATGAGACATTTGCTCCCGTCGCAAGACTTGAGGCCATTCGGATATTCCTAGCCTATGCAGCTCACAAAGGCTTCAAAGTTTATCAGATGGATGTCAAGTCTGCCTTCCTAAACGGAAAATTTCAAGAAGAAGTATGCGTGCAGCAGCCCCCTGGGTTTGAAGATCCAAAACATCTAGATTTTATGTCTACTTTCTGGACAAAGCTCTCTATGGGCTGAAGCAAGCACCCAGGGCCTGGTATGAAACATTATCCACCTTTCTCATCAACAATGGATTCGAAAAAGGTACAACCGATGCAACCCTCTTTCTCAAAAAGAACAAAGGTGATATCTTACTTGTTCAAATATATGTGGACGACATCATATTTGGTTCTACAAATACAAAACATTGTGAAAAATTCTTAGAGTTGATGAAAAGCAAATTTGAGATGAGCATGATAGGAGAACTAAGTTTCTTCCTTGGTCTTCAAATAAAACAAGCTTCAGAAGGAATTTTCATCAATCAATCCAAATATGTGACTGACCTTCTGAAGAAATAATCTCTCTCAAATTCATCATCGATAAGAACACCTATGGCTACAGGAGCTAAGTTATTTGCTATTCCATTAGGAAAACATGTGGATGTAACAACCTACAGAGGCATGATTAGATCACTTCTGTATCTAACTGCTAGTAGACCAGACATTATGTTTGCTGCATGTCTTTGTGCAAGATATCAATCAAATCCTAAAGAATCTCATTTCTCTGTAGTCAAGAGGATCTTTAGATACCTCAAGGGAACTCCTTCATTGGGTCTCTGGTATCCAAAAGAACTCTGGCTTTGATCTAATAGCCTACACAGATGCAGATCATGTAGGTTGCAAGCTTGATAGAAAGAGCACGTCTGGAAGCTGTCAACTCTTGGGGGACAAGCTGGTAAGTTGGACATCCAGAAAACAAAACTGTGTCTCAACCTCTACAGCATAAGCAAAATATGTTGCTGCTGTTAGTTGTTGTTCACAAGTTCTCTGGATGAAGACTCAGCTTAAGGACTATGGATTCCATTATGACAAAATTCAAATCCTCTGTGACTCCAAGAGTGCTATAGCAATCTCTGCAAACCCAGTGTAGCATTCTAAGACCAAGCACATCGATGTAAGGTACCATTTTCTGAAAGACAATGTTGAAAAAGGTAATATAGGAATGAACTTTGTTCCCACTGAGATTCAACTTGCTAACATTTTCACAAAAGCTCTTGATGAGAAAAGATTTTTATTTCTAGTCAGCAAGATGGGTATGCTAAATCTCACCACTTAAAGGCAAACATAAGTTTGAAACCTGAGATTCTCAATATCTCATGGTTATGCCTATAAGTGATACAATATGTTAGCCATAAAAACCAAGTACTCTAAACCAGAGCCTCTGGTTGTAAAGACCAGAGCCTCTGGTCATTTAGTAACACTTGTTCAAAAATTGGCTAAAAGTCTTTCATCACCTTCACAACCAGAGCCTCTAATTGTATAGACCAGAGCCTCTGGATTCCAATTCTATGAGACCAGAGCCTCTGGATTCCAATTCTATGAGACCAGAGCCTCTGGATTCCAATTCTATGAGACCAAAGCCTCTTTTGTCCCAAAAATGGTCTCCACATCATTTCATGCATCTTAATCGTATTACTTCCTTTATGCAACCAGAGCCTTTGGTTCCAAAGACCAGAGCTTCTAGGTTCCAAGTCCTTTGCGACCAGATCCCCTCTGGTCCAAATTGGACTTCTCATGCATCCTTATGTTACATCCTTTAATCATGTGTGCATCGCCTTCCAACCAGAGCCTCTGGTCCTAATGACCAGAGCCTCTGGATTCTCATCCTGTGAGACCAGCGCCTTTTTGGACTTCATCACATTTTATTTTAACCAGAGCCTCTGGTTCTAAAGACCAGAGCCTTTGGTTTCCAAGCCCTTTGCAACCAGAGACCTCTTGTTTCCAAATAAGACTTGGCATGCTAAATTCTTGTTACATTCATCTTAAATAGCATATCCAACACAACCAGAGCCTCTGGTTCTAAAGACCAGAGTCTCTGGATTCATTCTAAAGACCAGAGTTTTTGGATTCATACTCTTTGTAACCAAAGCCCCTATGGACCCAAAGAGTCCCCCACCCCCCTTCTCACTCATGCACTTAACCATATTTTCATACTTCTTTTCATCGCCCTTGCAACCAGAGCCTCTGGTTCTAAAGACCAGAGCCTCTAGATTCATTGTCTTTGCAACCAGAGCCCTTTGGTCTCAAAGACCCATTCGTATGCATATCCTTTTGCACACTTAGCCACATTTCACACCTTCCCTTCATTATCCTTCACAACCAGAGCCTCTGGTTGTATAGACCAGAGCCTCTGGTCACCTCATTCATCATTATTATTGGTTCTAGGGGGAGTTTTTGAAACTCACAACCAATCTTCATGCATCATTTGAGGGGGAGTTTCACACTCATCATGAATCTCCATTTTAATCAAGCATTTTCCATACCAGAGCCTCTGGTTCTACTATCCAGAGCCTCTGGACACATAAATGCTACATAAATAATGAATACCATGTGCTTTTAACCAGAGCCCCTCTGGTTCTACATAATGGATTGCCCATGCTTATTCATAGGCTCTGGTTTGTCATCCAAGGCTTCTTAATCATGTAATCCAATATTTCATCGATTAATTCGTTCATCGATATTCAACCAAAGCACCTCTGGTTCCCCATCAAAAGGGTTATGAGAAACCAGAACTCCACTGGTTCCATGACAAAATCACTTTCATCCATAAACCCATCAAAATTGAAAAAATTTCTAAAGATTATACAAAATTGCAGCTTTTGTGACTAAAAACTATACAAYATGGGYTTTTAGAAGACCAAAACTTCGTAATTCGTATTAATCTTACAATTAGATGGGATTTTAAATTTGAATTGTTTTTGGATTAATATTAAACGAGATATTATTTGGAATAATTTCTTATTTCAAATGATCCATATGTCCTCCTCACACGCGCTTGACACCATATACAGCCTGTTCCCCATGAACCGTTTCCAATTTCCCTTCCCTAACCCCGCCTTGACATGTGTCCTCCAACATTAAGGGCACGTACAATCAAGACGGCTCACGATCTCCAAATCAAATCACCTTTTACCCAACCGACTCCCATTTTCATGATTATTTAAATTTAATAACCAAGAAAACCTGTTCATATTCCCCATCCCCCCACCCCCGCTCCTCCCTACCTATAAATACCCTTCTTCTACCTCCATTTACTCTTTACGCTTCCTAAAACCTGCAAACAGCCTTTAACAAACGAACTTACCTGCAACTTCCTACGCAATGGCTTCCTCCGCATCACACGAGTCCAATAACAACGACAACCACGTTCAATCCACCGATGCCGACAGCCGCAACATCGTATTCCTCCAATTGAAGCCCAACAACCACGCCATTGAACTATGAAACACCCTCTTCGACGACAGGTTTGTCGTCATGACCGAGTTTTTCAAGAACTGCATTCTTCTCCCTGCACTGACTCTCACTAACACCGGCGTACCACTAAAGTACGTCCAACTGTATTGGTAGACCTGCGAATTCGACCCTGAAAGCCATGGGATAATGGGGGACATTGACGCCTCGAAGGACATGATTTGCTCGCTCAAAATCTCATGGGCAAAAGTATCCCGAGTTCTATGCATTCCCACTCGTCGAGAACTCGGCATCGAGCAATATGCCGAGCCACCCACCACCTCCGACATCCTACGGTTCATCCAAATGCTAGGTTACAATCGTGACCTACGCAATGCCTCCGACTTCAAAAGGCAATGTTTACCGCCAATGTGCAACATGTTCTTCTCCATCTTGAACAGGGCCCTCACCTGCAAACTGGGGTCGATGGACCAGGGCAACATCAACATCATGACCATCATGTACGGACTTTTCTTCAACATTCCTCTCGACTATGCTTTTTTCATATACAATGAGATCCACACGGCCGTAGTCAAGAAATGCAAGATCCAGGCGACCGGCAAGCCCCTAACCTCTATGTTGTTTCCTCGTTTCCTAGCTCTCTTCATAGGGGATGCGATGAGGAAACATGGCCTCCCGGCTGAAGAACCATTCACCCCCGTCTTCAAAATGCATGGCCATCGACCCACTCTATCGAAGGAAGGATACACCACCAACAGACCCATCTCCAGAGCCATGCTCAGTGTCATTCCAGAGACATCAAAGATACGCAGAACCTATGAATGCTCTCTGCTGTCCCATGAACCAAGGGCAGCTACCCCAGAGCGAATACAACCATCCCCAGAATCAAGCGGGGGAGCATAGGAGGCATCTTCATCGGATGATGAAGATGATGATGATGATGATGACACTCCTCGTGCATCCCCCGACCCTACTCAACAAAATCCCCCTCCCTCTTCCCAAAGGGCAACCACCAGATCTACCCCTGGCGATCAAGGCCAAAGGGGTATTGAACAAGGACGGCCCAGTCCAACCCAAACTAGCCATCCATAGGCCATTCTTCGGGCCTCTGGAGATGCTTTACCTGAGGAACCCCAACTTCCATCGCCCCTCTCCCAACAGAGAGGCGATGAAGACATAAGAGCCTCATTGCCTCAAGGCTCGACAGTACCACCCACACACCCAGAAGCATTTGTTGCTTCTGCCATTGATGAACCCCAAGATCGTTCAGAGCGATCTTCCTTTTGTGCACCACAACCCCCATCGATACTTGATCTAGCGAAGGGGAAACACACTTACTTCTCTTACCCGGCCTCTGAAGTCGAGGAAGAAGAAGAAGTTGTCGCAACATCTGGAGATAGCTCCTCACTTCAGGGCTATCAAGGACATGATGGAAGTCCTTCAAGGCCTACATTTTCACAAGGCATTGAAGGCGCCTCAGGAGCAGAGGTTCAACCTGTAGCATCCGTTGCTGCAGGGGTTACCCCAACTGCAGAACTGGTTACAAAGGCTGAGTTCCAAGCCTTAGTTGACTTAGTTCAGCGGTCCTTGGAAGACCTAAAACTCATCATCCAAGGGATTGTTGACAACCCACCATCAATCGATACCTCCACCCTTCACCAATCTCTTGGCACCCTTCAACAGACCCTCACCACCCTTGCCACCCAAACCAGAGACAATACCACCCGTCTCTAAATGCTTCAACAAACCGTCACCCAACACCACAACACCACCTCCTCCCTTGCCATCCAAATAAATCAACTCCTCATCCACTCAATCGCCACTCTCACGGCCCAGGCACTGTGACCGATGAGACCATAGCCACCATAACCACCCAAATAAACACCATCTTCCAAACCCTCAACGCTCTACCCGCTACAATCATCACCCAACTCCCTCAACCAATACCTCCATAAATATCTTCATTAATCAATGAAATCCTAGCCTCTCTCACCACCCAAATGACCACCATACAAACCACCCTCACCCAACTCCCAGCCACTATACTAGTCAACATACCCCAACCTCCACCACCTCCACCTCCCTCTGCAGGCCCATCATTCGATGCAGCCTTCTCCTCATTCACTGTAGAGGTAAGATCAGGCATAGATTTTGCCACCAGAGCCGACCTTTAGGCTCTGTCCAAGGCACTTATCTCATCGTTCGATGAGATAAGTGCAAAGTTTGCCGCTAGATCGGTTGAGCCTACCATTGCACTGAGGAAGAGTCTTCAACAAAAGCAAGATCAAACCAACACTCTCCTTCGCACCATGGAACAACGGCGCAACAAGGATCGGGTGCGCACTTTGGCCGACCACATACGGGTTTGGAAGAAGAATGGGTCAAAGGCTCTTGCTCATCAAGCCACCCCTTCAAACGACGAAGGCATGAGGATCTAGACCCCGATAATCAAGGTCTCGGTCCTCATGAGGGGGAGAAACAAGCCACCGCTCCACAAGCAATGGAGTCCGCTGCACCCTCAACATCCCATCACCAACAACAAAATCCACCATCTCCATTACCTCAAACACAACAATCTCCATCAACCCAAACAAGGGAACCAGAGGCTCAGCCCTCTGAAGATGTACTTAATGTACATGTTCCCCTTGCCACCATACCTAAACCCATCGTGTTGAGTTCCTCAACCGATGAAAATCCATCCACCCCACCAACAGAAACCAACCCACCTTTCACTCCCTCACCAACTCGAGACCCACCATTAACCCCATCACCAACCCCTAGCAATAAACAACCTTTCATCATCCAACCCGATAAACCTAAGCCAACCCAAAAAACCATCCCATTACCAACCGATACACAACCCACTACCCAAACACACCTCCCAACTGATACACAACCAATAACCCAAACTCAACCCCCAATCGAACCAACCACGGTGCAAGCTGACATTCCCTCTTCATCTAGGCATCTTCCACAGAGCCTAGTCGATGAAATAATACATAACATGGAGTCGCTAAGGAGACGTCCAGAGATACCACCAAGGGAACCCATCATGATGGAGAATATCCATCAATACATGTACCATAAACATGATGAAAGCCTGTCCCTCAATCCTCCAGTTCTTTCACCAGAATCCATGGACCTCCTACATCATCGATTTGTTAGACATACTACCCAACCACCACAAGCTGTCTTCTCAAACGATGGGATAAGGAAGGTAATGGATATAAAAATGAGGACATTCGCCAACAGAGCAATAAGATATATCAAGTACATGGTGGAGAGAGCTTATGGTTAGGTTAGCATCTTCAACGATAATGACTTGATCAATTTCAACCCCTACGACTTGATCGAACTTTATGCATTCACAGCTCAGCGACAGGATCAAGGAATAAGATTTGGGGTGGCAAACAGAGCGATAGTGAAGACGATAGAGGCCCTGGTGAAGCACAAAGCCAAGAGTGATTTTCAAATTGCTCTACATTTGGGTATCGAAAGACTCTCCTGCACCCCATCGAATGAAGACTTTCCTGGCCTGCAGGAGAAGAGATCTGCCTTTGTCTTAACTCAACCTGAGCTTGGACTTGTCTTCAAGAATGAGTTCGGGGTAAAGAAATTCTTTAGACTAACTGAAGCCTTCAAGTATTCAACTGATACACTTGAGTGGTTTCAGAAGGTTATCAGAGAAAGACTCGGCAGATCTCATGTGCCAAGAGAAGATGGGAATCAACTCATTCATGAGATATCGACAGTCCTTAGTTATCAAAGATTGCTCATGTGCTTTTGGGATATATCTCAAGGTAAATCATGAATGGAGTTTTAAAAAAAATTTCCTTTATGAAATGTCTTTTGCTTCCAGTATTGTAAGAATTCATCATCCAATGAAAATTTGGAATCTGATGCTTTTCTTTAGATTAGTCTCTGTTCTTCAAAATTGTTCATAGATTAGTTTATGTTTGTTCTTTCATTACTTAGGGGGAGATTGTTAGACCCCATAATTAATAAGTGTAAAAGTAATGAAGAACGATAAGTGATGAAGAACCAGACCGATGAAGACAATAAGGCAGAATTGACTAAGTCTAAAGAACAACCAGAGATGCAATGGAAATAGCATTTTCATCAGTCCTCTGGTCAACAACACTTAGAGTTTTCTTCAGAAATTCAACCTGAGGCTTACGTTGAAGATATAAAGATAAGGTTGAATCGCCATCCCATGAAAGGCAGCTGGAGATGACAAATCAACAGCTGGATTACAAGTTTATCTTAATTTATTGCTTATCCATAGTTTAGATAAACTTTATCCGTTAGTAGAAGATTAGCTAAATAGTCTCACTAAATAGTTATCTTCTAATTAGCCTTCTAGTATAAATAGGTGATTAGGCCTATTGTTAAAAATGTCGCTTTACGTTTTCATATTGAATAAAGTGAATTTATTGGCACTCAAGATTGTTCTTTGAATGTTCATACATTGTTTTTGAGTGTTCATCATTTTGTTCATTAAAACGCTATAATTTGGTTATTCTTAACTGGATTATTAGTGTTATTGAGAGATTTGGGATCAACAATATTTCAATAGTATCACCAGCAGAAGGAACCCTAGGAATTAGGGTTGTGAGTACATATGGACCATTGAGAATTGACTCGTACAGTTTATGGTGAAGACCTTCATAGAAGTTTATCATCCTTATCTTCCATTGGGGATATTCTTCCCAAATGAGAGTAGGAGGTTTTGTGAGGGAACCAACATTATACATAGAGTTCCACGAGTGATTATACATTTCGTAAAAAGTTCTGTAAGGAAGTTTGACAGAAAGGTGAAAATGTTGAGTTTCTGAAACTGGAAGTTTTGAAGATTACGTAAAGCAAACGTTTTTGAAAGAAGTTGATCTTAGATCGACATGAAATGCGTTTTAAAAACGAATAACAAATTAAAGAGGAATATCCTTTTTAGATATAGATCGACTAATTAACTATCTGATTAGAAGGCTCTGATACCAATTGTTGGAACCCAGATTCCTCTTAATTAGCAAGAAGCACAGTAAAATTAGAGTACGAATTACATCATGACTATGCAACTGAAATGGTTTAACAAAATATACAAGACGAAAGTAAAGAATGTAAAATAAGCTTGAATAAGTCGGAAGCTTTTATTAGATTTTCGAGTAGTAACAGAAAAACTCTCAATCTAATTGTATTCTCACAAGAACTCTCTATTATGGAGCGTAGTCTAATTTGGCACTTTCAGGTAACTTGTAACCTGAGGAGGATGCCTCTTTTTATATGACCAAGCTAAACAGAATCTCCCAGAATATTGGCTTCGAACTCTGAGTTCTTGTTCTACGTTCTATGTTCTTAGCATTCACATTCCTTAGAAAGTGGAGCGAATGGAGTCAAGCGTTCTAGATTCTGTTAGAAGTCTTGCGGAAAAGTCTAAACCGAGCGCGCAAACCATGGGAGTAGGAGACTCAGAGGCTCTGCATGTACCATGCAGAGGCTCTGTGTCTTGAGCCATGCTCTGTATCAAGTACTTAACCTTTTTGACACTTAAATCTTGATCTTTCCCGAGGTAGAGCATGGGCTCTGTATATGAGACACTTAGTTCTTTAAGTAAGAGCTTTGTCTCTTGATATCTTCTGCTTAAGAGGTCTTCGTCCAGACATCTTCAAAAGACTAAGTCCTAACGACTAGAGTAAGAGGCTTCTTACTTAAAATTTTACATCTACGCACCAACGCTAAGGCTATCTCTGCTCTAACCAACAAAGCTGATGAAGTGAATGCTCAGCTTGCCAGGCATGGTGAGTTGTTGCAGCAAATACTAGAGCTCCTTCAACCTCCACTACCAGCTCCTATGCCCTCCTTCACAGTGATGGATTGCCTCACGTTGGATCAGACTCTCGAAGGCGTTCTTCTTCAAGCTAGATCGCTGAGCGAGCTTGAACAGCGGATGGACATCATAGCACTGAGTCTTGATAACCTCTTCTCTAGTCATGCTGATGACAAAGAGGAGGTGAAAGATTTGGATTTTGTTGCTGCTATTGTCCTTACAACTGAAGTTGAAGTTGATGCTCCTAGAGCTGAAGCTAATAAAGCCGAGGTTGTTGATGAAAACATCACTTCCCAAGAAGCTAATGAAGCTGAGGTCGTTGATGTTTCCGTCAGAGCTGATGCTGAAGCTCATGACGAAGACCTTCTTATCACCCTGTAGCTGATGCTGGTGATGAGGAAGATGATGATGAAGATGATGACAATGAAGATGACCATGACTCTCCAACCCTTCAAGATGCTGGAAAGGATCTCGGTGGTGATGATGATGAAGATGATAATGATGAAGACTTCACAATTCAGTACCACAAACCTGCCAATGCTGTAAAAGGAGTCTCTCTTAGGGATTCTTCATCCGAGGAGGAGAAAGAGAAAGAAAAAGAGAAGGAGACTTCCACAAAGAACCAGGACACTGCATCGAAAGACAAGGGTGTTGCTGAAGAAGGAAATCTCAAGGTTCTCTTCAAATCTATAGTGCCTCAAAGTACAGAATCCTCCAGGTTTGCAATAGTCACTTCCTTTTCTCAACTATCTTATATTCCTTCTACTACCTGTGGTCGGCTAGAGGAATCGGCTAGAGGAATGGGTACCTGAGAACCCAACCTCTAGTGTTCCTAGCGACCAACAGATGACTCAACTTAAGAAGTCACTCGACCAAACTTGAGTAAAAATTCATCTTCGTACCTTTAGTTGTGGTGCATTTGAGTCCCTATCTGAAGCTGAAAGACTTGAGGCACTTAAGACAGAGGAAGAACTCAATCTTCAACGACAACAGACTGAGGACAACCTAAAGCTGACCAAGTCTCTTGTTGGTCAAGTTCTTCCAAACAAGTCATCTAAAAAGATGGTGAACGCTGTCAAGGCCCAAGCTAAGTTGTTTTCCATTACAGAGGCTGAACGTGAAAAGGCAATGATGCTGAACGACCGAGATAGAAAATGGAGCGAAGATCGTCTGAATAAGAGAATAAGTCCTCACCATATCTCAAACATCATAATCAATGGACGGATGAAAGATGGTGGACTTCTCATCTCAATGCTCATCACCAGAGACAACCTTGAAGTTGTCACAGAGTATCCTTCCTACCTAGGACAATACGGCTACATTAAATGGCTGGAAATCTGCCAAGCCATTCAGCGCTCAAAGTCAAGGCACAAACCAATGATTTTGAGACATCCTCAGCGAGCTGATCAAGAAGATGTCTAAATTCGTTGGTGTACCTACAAAGTCGTCATTGAAGAAAGATGGAAGAAGAAAACCTTCAAGTTCTAACAATGGACCAACTCAGAGGAATGAACATGAAACAAAGTTCTCCTTGGACGAAGTCCTGAAGGATTCAAAGAAGCCAGACATCTCCATGTTGAACCTTTCTTTTTCCAGCAAAGGGTCCTTACATACCCAACACTGTGCATCTAAAGCCTGAGTTTGGATTTATTTTTCTTGACTATGAAGGCGAACACAGCTTCCAGAGAGTGTCTGAGTTTAATCTTTGTCCTATGGAACATCTTGTGTTGGACCTTAAATTCAGCTTTGATATTGATCTAATACTCTGAATGAACTCTAAGACGATTAAAGTGCAGTGAAAACAATAATAAGAACAGAACAAAGTAAATAAATCAAGAACACACAGTCAAGATGAGGAAGAAAATGAATGCAGGAGAATTGCTTCAAAGGTTTTTCAATTCATTCAATTGAAAAATTAGACGATTACAATACTAGAAGCACCACCAATTACAAAGGCCTTAGCCGCTATTTATACTAGTTCCTAACGACCTTAGAGACCAGATCTTGACGCGTGTCTTCATCTGAGCCGTCCAAATAAAGTCGATTATTCCCTAGTCACGTGAGAAGCATATGCGGCTAACAACCTTGGAAAACTGGTGGAACAAAAACTTCACAGAAGACGAAATCCACAGACCCTTTGTGAGCCATCTCAGAGGCTCTGCTGTAATTACTTGCATGTTCTATTGACAGATGACCATTTTCCAGAACCTCTGTGAGAGACATCAGAGGTTCTGGCATAATTCACTTGTTTGATCAAACTGCTTCTGTCGCTTAGTCCTCTGTTGTCTTCTGTGGAGTTATGCTTCTGTCAAGACTTGCAGTATACTTTTTCTATACTTTTACAAAATAGGAATAATTGAGCTAACAATCTCCCCCTAAGTATGAAAAAGTAATTTTGGACAGATGGGTGCAAGAATTGACTTATGAAAAAAATACAAGAGGAGATTAATCTCATCCTCTGAAAAAGAATTACAATACTGAAAGAATTAAAAGATTGTTGCGGGCCTATACTATTACAAGAGATTACTCCACAGCAGAGTTTGGAAAATCGTCTACGACATATTGCAGGTCAGACTTGACAGTCTTGTAGACCTTGAAAATCCATTCTCTGAAGAAGACTTATATCTTGATTGTTTCCAAAAGGTTGGTCACTTCATCTGCCCTTATTCTCCCCTTCTGCACCTCTGTCACCACTAAGTTGAACACCCACTCGAGAGACTCTGTGGAATACTTGTGCGTCTCTTTTGGATCAAAGAACCTTAGAATCTCATCCTTGTCCAAGAAAACAAACCCAAAGATGGGATTGTGGACAATGGTGTTGGAATGAAATCTAAGCAGCCAACTTGGTCTGTTCTTTGGAGGAGAATTTTCAGATTTGGCTGGGCCAACCTCATAGCAATGTCGAAATCTTTCTGGCTGTAGAATTTGACTTGAGCCCACATTACCTCAATCAGCCTTCTGAGAGAAATCGAATATGTTGACCTCCTCTCCATATATTTGTTTAAGATCTTGTGTAAGAAAATTAGGTCAAATACGTAGAGGTTGTGAAGGTCAGCATCTGTGAAAGAGTAAAGGTTGCCATCATCCCTTTTCACCATGTATTGAGTGTATAGCACAGTCTTCTTTAGCATAGTGCGCAGAGAAATGGTTTCGAGTGAAGTGATCACATGCTCTGAGAAGACCTGCTCTTATGGCCTGGTGAGTTTTGAGAAGTGGAACTTTTCAATGGCAGAGGGTATTCCTGTTAGCTCTGGGTCATAAGGGGGCTCTGTGTTCATCGATGAGTAACGCCACCACAGAATCTCCTCAACAGTGGTTACGGGCTCTGTGCGCACTCTTTGTGTAGGAATCTTGTTCATGGATTCAATGATCTCAGATACCCTCCCCACCATGGCAGACTCTGGCGTTCTGGATTCTTCTTCTAGTATAGGCCTATGAGTAGACCCCTCTGGTAGGATTGGCTTGACAGTTCCTACCAAAGCGTCAAACGTACCCATGGATATTTCTTCCGGTATTTTTGCAAGTTTGGAAGAAGAGCCTTCTTCGACTCTGGGGATGGGGGCTCTGCCCTTTTTCGCCTGTGCCTCTGCCAAAGAAGCCTTTAGTGCTCGAACAAGATCAGGGTCATCATATTCTTCTTCATTGATTTCCTCCGACGTGTCAAAGCTTGACCCCTTCTGTGGTGACTCCTCTACTGCTTTACCCTTGCCTTTCCCCTTAGGCTCTGGAGATTTGTCTTTTGAGAATAGGGCAGCAGCAGAGTCCACTATTTTTAGTGGTTTGGCAGAGGTTGTCTTCTTTGGTTCTGTCTTTTTCTCCCCCTCATGATGATCAGGGTCATTGCCTCCCTGATCATCATGGATTTGAGTGGCTTCTGTCTTGCATGTAGTGAGGGGAGCCTTCTTCAATCGCCTTAGAACTTTGGAAGCCGCCTTATCCATCTTTTCAATGACCATCTCAGCATTCACAGAGGCATTGTTGATGCCCATCTCTGTGGCCCATTTCATTTTAGAGATGCAACGATAGATCTTATTTCTGAAGTTGTCACCCTCTGCGACGAGTTTCTTTGTGCAGTCTCTTATTGATTCGTTGCTTGCTCGGGCTTCCTTGAGAAGATGGTCGTTGTATTTCCACACGGTCTCTCCAAGGGCTTCAACCATTGCGTCTAGCTCTCTGCGAGTGGCTAGATGGTTAATGTTAGCCCTGGAGGATAAAGAATCGATGCCATAAGTGACCGCAGAGGAGAACATCTCTTTGATCTCATTCTTGAAGGCAGAATAGTCCGTGTAGCCGGCGGAAACTACATCTGCAGCATATTGGGCGGCAACCTTTGTTAATTCTGTTTTGAGCATTTGGATTGAAGAGGGGTTGAAAGACAGTGTCCTGAAAGCTTCTGTTAGGTCATCTTTCTTGAGGACAGAGCTCTGAAGGGTTGATAGGGTTGCCTTGAGCTCAGAAGTTGTGGAAGTCAACTCCTTCAGAGCCTCTGTTAGAGGTATAAGAGCCTCTGTCGGCAATTGGGAGGAGAACAAGCTTTTCAACTCATCCAACCTCTGGAATACCGCTGTGGCAAAGGTTTGTAACTCCCCCTTCGTCACATAGGCACTCGGGGAATCTAGATCACCAACACATGGTGACCTAGTAGCCTTGGAGTGTAAGGCCCCCTCAGTGACTGGTTTATCGATGTCAGCTCGGGGACTTCCACCGGATCCTCGAACATCTCCAATTAGAGAGCCTACCAGTGTTCTGTCGATGTCGTGCCTAGTAGGTTCAGAGCCTAACTCGGTAGAGGGATCGAGTGAAGACTTTGGGCGTTCTAGACCCGCAGTCTCTATGAATCTCTCGTATGCCTCTGAAGCATAACTTGGTTGTTCACTCATGTTTGAAGGGGCAACAGATGCCTCTTTTTGAAGTGTCGAGTCCTTGGGCGAATGGACTCTTATTGTAAAACCACCATTCTTTTGAGAGGATGTTGGAGTAGATTGAGGTTCCCGGACTGTGCATTCGACAGAGGAYGAAAGAATGTCCTCTGCTAGGTTTGCTGGTTTAGGGCTCARCGTGTGCATGCTTTTTTCAATAGGGGTTCCCTCTAGAACAGGGTCCCTAGTAATGTGGGTTGCACTAGGAGGGGGGCTTGGGTGTGTGCCTTCGACATCTTTTTCGCCCTCATCTAACTCCAATTCTTCTTCTTCGTCGTGTAGTACGACTTCTGTCCCCAAATCTACCACCTCTGTGGGTGCTTTAAACCCTTGTTGGAGGTTGAAGATTACATCGTGAATTTGCTCTGTTGGGGACTCTACTTGAACACTCTTGCGCAACCTTCTGCGCTTAGGAGCAGTCTCTGCTGGGCTTTCTTGGATTTCAGCCTCTATGACCTCAACCTCTGTGGGTTGGGCCTTCTTCAATTTCTTCTTTTTCGGTTTTGGTAGAGGACTGCTTGGACCCTCTTCTTCTGTGGGTCTCTTCTTCCCTTTTCTTTTCTCAGAAGGATCAACATCCTTGTGAGTCTTCTTTACCTTCTTAGAGCTTCGTGGGGGACTAATTACCCTTGGTCTTTCCTCACTCATCTCCCTAGCCTCTTCAGGCTCCTCCCTTCTTCCCTCAACCCTCATTTTATGCACTCTCTCTTCTATAGGGATACCTATGCGTGGAGGGGTTTCAGGGACCGGCTCTGGCCGCCTGTATCCACGTCTATACGCTTTCCTATCTCATCTGCTATGGTATTTGAGCATGGCTTTTGATAGTGGCCTTGGGCTTCTATACCCTAGCTCATGCTCTGTGGGGTGGAACTCCTTCATTGGATACAATCGTGCATTTGGCTCTGCAGAGGGCAGCTTCTCTGCTATCATATCTCCAAAGACCAAGCCAAAGAACCACTGTGGGATTAAGTTTGGATGATTGAGGTCCTCTTTGGCTTTCTTCTGTGCCTTCACCTTTGACTTCTCACCCCTTTGAGTAGCACACTTTTTTTTATTAAGCCCACCATGTCATCGAAGATAAGTTGTGCGTAATCAAGGGGCAGATTGAAGTAGATTCCATATACAATGGAAAGCATGGCATGTGAAGCTTGGTCATGGCTGCCGACCTTCCCTGTTAAGCAACAATTGATTATTGAGAACAGAGTATTCCACATTGGGGGAAGGCCCTTCCTTTTGAATTCAGTCCTTTTTATGATTTTTGTCTTTGCTGTGTAAGAGTGAAATTCAAGGAACTCGATCAATTCTGCATCTATAGGAGATGGAGCAAAGGTATCCAAATTAAGATCTTCCAAGCAAGGTAGATGAAGTTCGGCTATGCACAGGGTATTTACATTCATTTCCATTGGAACCAGAGATTTGACAGTAGGGTGTGAAGCATAGCCTACTATGCTTAATCCAGAATTCTCTAGGGTACAAATGTATGAACTGAGCAAAAATTAGGTAATATATGTTTCTAGGGTAGGTTTAGTTGCTGTGAGAGCATAATATATAGGGTGATTGCAAAGGATTTTGATAAGAGGATATGTGTATTCAGGGAAGCCAGTTGGTGAGGGAGCGAAATAGTAGTTGTTAGGCTTCTTTACAAGTACCACTTTCTTATATCGATTTTGGAAGAACGATAGGGCATGAGAAGTGAGTGCCTGTGATTGATTTACTTTGTTGTCGCTTGAGTTATTCACAGATTGAACGGAGGCAGATGATCTTGAAGATATTGTTGCAGGTTTAGCCGGAAAGCTTGAGGTTCGTCGGAGTATAAGGAGTAATGAAGTGGTTTACGTTTTGGGGGGATGGGTATTTATAGTGAGGGATTTTGAATGGGAACCGTTTATTTGGCTATAAATCGTGATAAGTGGCTTTTGGGATAGACGAATCAAAAATATGACACGCGGTGTTGGGAAGACGCACGATTGATGACGTGCGCCCCCGTTTCTGACACGCGCGTGATCTGCTTTAACCCTTATCCACAGAACCACTCGCACCATATCAATAATACAAAACTATAGAAGAGAGTTCTGTCAGAGGCCTAAGGGTAACAAAGCCTCTGTGATATGTGTGGGGCCTTCTAACATGTTACACCTTTATATACCTAAACGGTTTGAAATCCTCAGAGAGATGAGTACTTGCTCAATTCAGACCCACAGAGCCTCTGATAGAAGCGCCAGAGGTTCTGATGAGTTRACCTCTGAGATCAAGATACTTCAAAAGTTTTGGCACCTTCTGAGGTTTTGATTTTCAATTCAAAACTCCCCCTWKRAGCCAWCTTCCATGGCTCCCCCTCAAAACAAAAACATTTAAAATCCTAAGAAGAAGTATCGACAGAGGATCCGTTCAAAGAGCCTCTGAGAGTTATCACAGAGGATCTGTGAAAAGACTTCTGTGATGAAAGACATTTTTCTTCTTCAATAGGTTTTATTCCTTTTCAAGCACATACTCTCCCTCAAACCTTGCATAACTCTGCCAGGCAAACCTACTAACTAAGAAAACAAGTGAAGGTTAATCAAGAAGTAAAACTATATGCAAAAAGAGATAATTTAAAAACAAGATATACAACAGAACCTCCTTCTTTCTTTAGGAAGGATGACATAAGCTATAAGGTGCCAGTCATGTCTAGAGCATCCTGAGTCCACGACCCAAGTAGACACATGCTGCTTCTTCTACATTTAGAGAACATTTAATTTGGGTACCCACTTTCAATTGGGTCCCTTAACATTAGCCTGTTTGAAGTATGCCATAGCATCTTTTGGTTTGGTCTTATTGTTCTTAGAAGAAGAATTGCCAACTTGTCTATTGTTCACCCCGGATTCATGGTTCTTGGGGTGAGAGACCAGAAAGGAAGAATGGTGAATATGATTAGATAGAGCATGCATAATATTGAAGCAACCACAGAAGGTAACATTGCAAGAAGCTTTCTTAAAATTTTCATTAAAATCATCAAAGAAGGGTACAGAGTTTTTATTTTTAGAGCCCTTCTTAGGTATGGGCTTCTCTTTACAAGATTCCTTCCCTATTCTAGGCTCCTTTTTGAAATCAATTTTAGTTCTCTTCTGTTTTGATCCCCTCTTTGGTTTTCCTGCTTTAACAGAAGCAATGTTAGATTGAGGCCATTTTCTCAATTGTTGCCAAGTGTAAATTGGTCTTTGAGTTGCAGAGGAAGAGCATTGAGAGTTACTTTGTCTTTCATTTTCCTTCTTTCTTTTCTCAAGATCAATATCAGTTTCTACAACTTGTGTAGGACTTTCTTCATGATCTGAGGCATATTCATGCTTAGAAGTATCATTTTCAGAGAGCTCTGGGAAATTTGAGTTAACATTTGTAGCTTCTGTGATGTGTTTTGAAAAATTCAAGAGCCTCTGAGGATAACTTTCTCTCAAGAGGATGAATDGTACACACAAAAGCACAGTGTTCTTGAGTCTCTGGTTGTCCAAACTTGAAAATTCCTATCTGACTCTGTCTCATAAATTTCCTTGGAATGGAATCCTTYCTTTCAGAAGGTGAGAAAGAATCAATATAGTCTTCAAAAGCAACATTTTCCATTATTAAAGAAGTTCTTGAGTCTGGAGCAACCAAAAGCCTTCGTCTTTTAAAAATGGATTTAGAATCAGGGATGTTACTTTTAAGATTTTTTTTGAAGATCTGAAGGTATTCTCAAGAGTTTTGTTAGATTTAAAACCAGGTTTGTTATCAAATTCTGAGAAATCCAGACCTCTTCTCCCCATGTTAACTTTGATCTTTTTATAAACATTTTGAGCCTCTTGAAACTTTCTAATTTTGAGCTCTCTGTCAAGAACATCTTGATGCAAAAATTCTCTTTCTTTTTGGAAGTATTCTTTGACAGAAGTAACATTGCGTTTCTCATGCTCTACCTTTCTTAACTCATCAACTTTGTTTTTTAACTCCTTTTGAATTTCGGCAAACTTTTCTTTTGAATATTTTTCCAAATTTACAAAGTTTGTTTGAGCTTCTTCGAACATTTTAAAAAATCTATTTCTTTCCTCTGTGACAAGAATGACTTCTTTTTCACAAAGAGAAAGTTTTTCTTTAAGCTTGTAATGTTCCAAATGGCATGAATCAAGATTATCAATTGATTCAGAAGAGTAAGAAGTGGAAACCTCTTGGTCATTTGAGTTAGAGGGGTCGGAGTCAATTTTTGCCATCCCACAGAAGATCTCATCCTCTATGTCTGAGTCTTCCCAAGCAAGAAGACCCTTCTGATCATCTTCGTCAGAGGATTCATCAGTGACTAACTCACTAGATTGAGCTAGCAGAGACTTCTGTTGATAGTACTCAGCCTTCTTTTTGTAGAAGGCTGCATCTTTTGGACCCCTCTGTGGAGCCTTWGGCCCTTTTGACCAACATTCGGCAGCAAAGTGACTTGGCTTGCCACATCTAAAACATTCTTCTTTCGTCTCTTCCTTCTTCTGCTTCTCTATCTTTTTCTCCAATTCTGCCCAAATGTTCATAGACAAATTGCAGTGATCAATACATTTGAAGATCTAATGAGGTATAGCCATGATTAGCAACCTTTTGCATTTGCTTCCCAGTTCAATCAATGCCTTGTCTTCATCGTTTCAATTTGCGATTGGTTTGGGCTCATAGTGCTCATGAACTTCAGGGGTTGTACCAGTAGCTGGAACTCTTGGAATCAAATTCATTGGCACATATGGAGGATTGTAGAGAAATTCACAAATTCTGGGGTGAATTCCCTCCATAAAATTGATCATGCGCACCTTCCATTGCAGATATTCCTCACAGATAAGCGTGGGAGGCTTTGATTGAGATCCAGTACTCATGAACGATGTATTAACCAAGTTCGCCATTGAAATTTGAAGAAGAAAAAATAAGAACAAGATGAAACTGATTTAATAGAGAGTGGAACAGGGTAATCTGAAGAAAACTGGTGTTCTAGATTAATACCAAAAGCAGAATTAATCGAATAAGAATTCAATTCCCGCTCTGATACCAATTGTTGGACCGTAAATTCAGCTTTGATATTGATCTAATACTCTGAATGAACTCTAGGACGATTAAAGTGCAGCGAAAACAATAATAAGAACAGAACAGAGTAAATAAATCAAGAACACACAGTCAAGATGAGGAAGAAGATGAATGCAGGAGAATTGCTTCAAAGGTTTTTCAATTCATTCAATTGAAAAATTAGACGATTACAATACTGGAAGCACCACCGATTACAAAGGCCTTAGCCGCTATTTATACTAGTTCCTAACGACCTTAGAGACCAGATCTTGACACGTGTTTTCATCTGAGCCGTCCAAATAAAGTCGATTATTCCCTAGTCACGTGGGAAGCATATGCGGCTAACAACCTTGGAAAACTGGTGGAACAGAAACTTCACAGAAGACGAAATCCGCATACCCTCTGTGAGCCATCTCAAAGGCTCTGCTGTAATTGACTTGCATGTTTTATTGACAGAAGACCATTTTCCAGAACCTCTGTGAGAGACATCAGAGGTTCTGTCATACTTCACTTGTTTGATTAAACGGTTTCTGTCGCTTAGTCCTCTGTTTTCTTCTGTGGAGTTATGCTTCTGTCAAGACTTGCAGTATACTTTTTCTATACTTTTACAAAATAGGAATAATTGAACTAACATCTTGCTTATTTAAGATATTGGTTGAACAATGATCTTTATGACGAAATGATAAACCGCAAGATCAGAAGAGAATTTCTAGGTCGAAAGATGCTTGGAGAAGAAGTACATGGTTACATCGACTTCAGCGACTTAGATTAGTTATGAAATTATGTCTTGTAAATTTATCTTTTATTGTAAGTCTTCTTTTTCTATGTTTTTTCTTTCAATGTACAACTTATATGTAATAAGTTTAGAAATGTATTGACTGAAACACTTGTAATTTTCCTTTGATTAATATAAGTATTTCATCAGCCTCACTAAAAAATATCACTGGAAAGAGTAATAGGGACACATGTCTATGAGTTCCAGTATTCTATTACAAGTCACTGAAAATCTTTAGTCAAAGAATATGCTTTCAATTTCAGTTTCCCTTCTTGTACTTTTTCTTAAACTTGTAACTTAAGAAAACTTATATAGTAAAAACTGTATCACTGAAAAGGATCCCAAAATAGTTAAAAGGGACATGTGCTTTATATGTAACTTTTCCTTACTATTAAATCTTAAGGCAATTTTTTTTATGTTTCTTTGTCATCGTCAAATAGGGGGAGATTGTTGATCCTCTCTCTCATTGATTTGATGATAATCCCTTTTAACTTTCGAAGTATTATTGTTTCTGTCTTTTTCAGTTCCAGCGATCATCACTGAGTCTGTTCAGTGATCGCTGAAACATGTATTGTAATCCTACAACGACACCAGTACTTCAAAAACACAAAACTCACACCAAAGAACTTTTAGTGAATGTCGATGACTGAAACTGAAGATTAGTGACTGGCGCGTTCGTGATCTGAAACAGTATTTAGTGATTACAACCTGGTCAACATACGTGTGAAGACTACACAAACCTAAGTGAATGCTGAAGAGACCTCCAACATTATTCCAACATTCAGCGATCAAATGAAGCTTGCCATTAACGATTGTTTTTGTCTTGTCCTTCCATACCCAAAGGACAAACCCACACCCTTTCAAAAGTATAGTACTGGACGGAGCCGACTAGTCGACTCTAGTGCCCACCAACTCTACGAAAGAATGTCTTCTAATGAATAGACAAATGTACTATTCACTATTGCAAAGGACAAACTTTCCTCTTAAAGCGTGATGCGTGTTCAAACCCTTCTGATTTGCATTTAATGTAATGGATAGAAATAGTTGAGTGCTCTCTCCATGCACCAGACATCTATCTAGAGAACACATATGCTTATCTTCAAGTAAGATAGAATTTCTCTCAAAAATTCTAAAGTTCTTACCCAAGAAGAACATTTTTCTGTCTTTATATTTTTGGCAAATTTCTTATTTTTGTTAAGTATATTTGTGTGTAATGTTAGATTGTTTTAGATAGGTTATCTTTACCTTTTCTATTTCCGCAAACAATCTGCAAAAAATCTGTATTGATCCTTCTATATCAATATATATTTTTAAATATAAAAGTTTTCTGTGTTTGTATTCATCTCTCCCCCTTCTACAAACTGTTCCTCTAAAACTCTTGTAGACCCGGCTAGGACTAACAAATATTCTAGATCAGATTTATTTTAAAAAAATTACATCTGTTTTTTTAAATATTTCATATTTGGTTTTTCCAAAAAAATTCTCGACTTTTTCAAATAATTACTCAGAAATTTGGTTTTATTGGAAATTTGCAGATCTGGTTTTTATAAAAAAAAGTCCATATCTGTTTTATAAAAAAAATATTAAATATATTTTTCAAAAAAATATTTGAGATCTATTTTTTATTAAAAAAATCTTGATTTGTTTTAAATGTATATTCCATATCTGTTTTTATAAAAATATCAGATCTGTTTTCAAAAATTATTCCTGATATATTTTCTTCTCATATTGAACAATGTTTTACAGCCACTTCCATGAATGAAACACATCAACTTAGAGAGACAAGCATTCTATTTTGGAGTTGCGACTATGAAGATATGGAGATGTACATTATTTTTTGGTTGAATATAATTGTAAAAAAATAATTAAGTTTATCTAATACCTATTATTCATAGAAATATGTGTATTTGTATAGAAAAATTGATAATGTTTATTTAAAAAAATTAGATATGTATATTTGTATAAAAATTGGTTTTTATTTAATATCTATTATTTATAGAAAAATTTGAATTGGTTATGTATATTTTAAGATTTTCTTTTAAAAAAAATAACTTTCAGCGTCGATATACAAATAAAATATTCATAGGTAAAACTGATACTCAAAAATCCATGTTTTGTCGATAAAGCAATCTATCACTGATTAGCCGTCGTTAATGCATCGCTATAGATTGTTGTCGCTAATCTGTCATTAATGGTGGTGGTCATTAATCTGCCGCTATTGGTGGTTGTCATTGATCCGTCATTGACACAGTCTGTTGCTGATCCTAATCGTTGCTAATTCGTCGCTAATAGTATCACCCATGACATTTTTGTTGATCCTCTCTCATTGATTTGATGATGATCCCTTTTACCTATTGAAGTATAGTATTTCTGTTATTCAGTTACAACGATCATCACTAAGTCTATTTAGTGATCGCTGAACGTGTATTGTAACTTCTTCAGAGACTGTTACTTCAAAAAGACAAAACTCACACCACAGATCCTTCAGCGAGTTCGTGATCTGAAAAAGTATTCGGTGATTACAAGCTCGTCTACATATGTTTGAAGTCTGCGCAAGTTTCAGCGTCATCCCAGCATTCAGCGATCAAATGAAACTTACCAAGCATGATTGTTTTTGTCTTGTCCTTCTTCACATAAAGGACAAACTCATACCCTTTCTAGAGTATAGTACAGTACGGAACCACTTCGTTGACTCTATAGTGCTTACCTACTTTATGAAAAGATGACTGCTCATATACAGCCAAAATGACTGTATATTGTAGCAAAGAACAAACTTTCCTCGAAAAGCTTGACACGTGTTTTGTACCTTTTGAATTGCATTTAATGCAATGAGTATAAATAGCTAAGTGCTCTTTTCTCAGCTATCACTCTTCTCACTAAGAACTTACCTAAGATGTTAATTCTCTCACTACTTTCTGTCGAAGAGAAAGAACCACTTTGAACAAAGTGAAAAACATATTTTATTCTTATCTTTATTTATTGTAGCAAATCTTTTCTATTTGCTATTTCTAATTGTGTGTATGTTAGATTGTTTAGATAGGTTCTTTACCTTATATTTTCCACAAACAATTTGTAAAATTTGTATTGTTCTTCTTTATCAATATATAAATTTAAAAGTGAAAGTTATGTGTTTGTATTCCTCTCCCCTTCTATAAACTGATTACCTATAACTCTTGTAGATCCGGCTGGGACCAACAATTTTTACTCACGGACTATCAACAACGGGTCTGCGATGGAATAGGCTTAGCAACAGATATTTTCGTCACCGATAGTCCTCAGTTTTGTAGTGTTCTATTTAAAAATGTACCACCTATTGACTTATATAATAAACTACTAGATGAAGCTCGATTCAATTATCTGGTTAGTAAGTTGAGTATGTTGAGCATTGACAACTAAAACACTTTTCAGTCTATGAACTTTTATCTTCTTAGGTTCCTTTCTACAAATTAATTTTCTAAAGTATTTTCCTCACAAAGTCTTTCACAAAAAAGAATGAAAATTTTTATCGAAGGGTCAGAAAAAAAAAAGGTGCAAAAAGTTATCTAACATTCGAAGTGCAAGTTCTCAAAATGTTACCTGGAATTTCAAGTACTACTTTAAAAAGTTTGAATTTGAATTTCAGTGAGAAAGGTTCTTGGATTTTTGTGTGACCCATTCTCTTTTTGATACATCAATGAATGTTGTTAAGTGCATTTTACGTATGCATCATGTTAGTTTATAATTGCATCTAACGTCTAGTTTAATCGTTTGTATTTATTTTTTTATTAAATTTTTATCTAATTCTCGTTTAATCTTTACTGGGGTATTACTTTGGCATTTTTGTGGCTTTCTTGGATTTTGATAGGTATTATACATTGAAACATGAACATGGATGATGATGGATTTTGGAACTTTGCATCAACATTTGTAGGTGATTCAAGTCATGAAATATGGAACAAAGTTTGGTGGCAAAATGCAAAATCAGGTTTTCAAGTAAAGTTGGACCAAAAGAGTTGAACAAGACGACATCGTTGAAAGAGCAAGAATCTCGAAGAGCTATTTTGAAAGTTTTAACCTACTTTTTATGGTTTTTTTGTTTTTCTTTTTCTTTATTTTAGTTTGTGTAGTTTAATTTCGTTTATTTATTTAAATTCATTGATGCATTTCTTTATTCTTAATGTTCAACATTTCTTTTTCTAGATTAGTATTATTTATTGTTCTGTTAGTCTAATTTATTTTGCATGTTTTAGTTTTTAAAATAATTAAAAAAATTAGTGTAGATTTATTTAGTGTAACATTCCCAAAACTTACATTGCATATAACACATAATTCATTCATAGAATACATGTTCAAGCCCACAAAGGTCCATAATACAAGAGTCTACAATACAAAATACACAATTCGAAAATTTCAAAATACATGCTCTTGTAATTATAATATAGATTCTTCAAAACATATTCAAAGATGATATTCATAAAGCTAAGCACATAGGGAGATAATTCACATTTTCCCTTTCGCTTTACTATCATTATATTATGCAAATCCTGCAACACATACTTGAAAACACAAAATTGAGAGTTAGACCTAGAGGTCTAGTGAGGTTCATTTTTTTTTTCCATGTAGTTGCAGGGTGATAAGCACCAAAACAGTTAAAAATAAAATCAATTCACATTTCAACATGTAAAACCACATTCTGTTTAAGTCCATCGGACCTCTGGTTCCATAGACAGACTTAGAAAATATTTCAATAAATAAGATGACCATAGTTCATCTGGTTCCTCTACCAGAGCTTCTGGTTAAGCCAACCAGAGCCTCTTACTTGGTGAGAGTTCTCAAATAATTCATAGGTCAATCTCATAGATATTAAAATAGCTTTTCCATAGTTAAAAATACATTTTTGAAGAGGTCTTGTATGACAAGAGCTCTGTTTCTACTTGCCAGAGCTTCTGGCTCAAATCGCAAGAATTTAACCAGAGCCTCTAGTTCAACCCGCTAAGGCCAACCTGAGCTTCTGGTCCAAAATGTAAGACCAACCAGAGCTTCTGGTGGTCCAAAACGTAAGACCAACCAGAGCTTCTGGTCCAATCTGTATGGATCAACTAGAGCCTCTGGTCCATCTTAGTTGTAAGAAAAACTTCTGTTAGGACTGAAAAATCAGTATTAATTGTATTCGTCTTGAAAGTTAAATATTGTCTATAATTGTAAAAGTCAGCGTGTTTGACTTTCTTATAGAAGTTTGACTTTGACTTGTCTTTGCTAGTTTGACCATATAAATAGTGATAGTCTTTGTAATTAGAAGTAGGAGAGCTTCATTGTAAGATTTGATACGTAATGAGAGTTTGACCAGAATTGTAGAGTTTGACTTTTCCTCTCAAAGTTCATATTGTGCTCTTAATGATAAATCAAGATTCTGCCATTGTTGTTATGAAGAAATGAAGATTGATCGGTGAATTTGGACTCCACAATTGGTATCAAAGCAGGATGCAAGAAATCAGAGATGAAGAAATCAAATTCTTGAAGAGATAAGTGATTTTTTTTTTGGAATTTTTTTTGTGTTCTTCGTGTTCTTATTTTTTTTAGATTTTGATCCGATTTTTCATAAAAATCTTGTGTTTTTGTGTTAAAAACATGATCAAAATGCTCGGAATCGTGTTGTGAATCTTTGTTATTCACAAACTTTTGTGATTTGATCAATTTAAATCAAGATTTAATCGGTTTTTAGGGTTTTAAAATTTTTTCGTGTTCTTGAATTTTTTTAAAACCAGGTGTTTTTGATCCATTTTTTTAATTTTTTTTTAGTTTTTGTGTTTTTGATTGTTTTGATCTGTTTTTAATTTTTTTGTTTGGTTTAGTTTTGTTAAACCGTTCAATTTTAAAGCCCATCTTCTAGGCCCAATGTTAAACCGATTGCATTTTGTTTGAGCGGATAAGGGATAAACAGCAAGATCTTTGGCCGGATTGTTCATTGTGCATCAATTGGATTCAAGTCTAATCCTTACAAAGCTTCATCGGATTTGCAAGTCTGCATCGAGCGGAGAGGTAAACCGATCACCTCTTGACCGGATATCTTGAGCGGATTAAAGGTATACCGCACACCACTTGAGCGGAGAAGGGTCTAAACCGCATGCAACTTGAGCGGATAAGAGGTAAACCGCACACCTCTTGAACGGTGTTCATCTAAACCGGTCACCTCTTGACCGATTAGTGCTCGGATTCGTACAACAGGTAAGTCTTCCATCTAAGGTTTAGGTTTTCGATTTTGAGCGGTTTATACCTAAACCGTACACCTCTTGTCCGGTATTCATGTATACCGATCAACCCTTGAGCGGACTTCTTGACCGGTTTAGGACTTATTTTTTTTTTAATCAGTGTTCTGTCCGGATTTCTAATCCGTTCAATTTCAATTTCACTTATCCTATTTTAAATCTAAGTGTTCTGTTTGGTTTATACTCTTGCCTGTGTCCGGTTTAAGATTTTAAATTGTTAATAGGTTTACTCATTCTGTTCGGTTTAAGCTTTTAGATTTTAACAGGTTTAAGATTGTGCATTTTGAAGATCAAGTTACAGCARCCCAAGTGAAGCAACCGATAAGAGAAACATACAAGTGGATTTTTTTTGTTCTACATCTGTATTGTAAAGCGTTGCTATTGTTTGGTTTGGACTAGATTTTTGGACTTGGAGATTATTGTTTTGGACTGTTTTTGGTTTCTTAGTTTGTTTGTGTTTAGATTTTCTTTTGGATCATTGTATCTGTTTTTGTGTGTGTTTTCAGTGTTTGTGTTTTTTTCTATTCTTTTTTAGCTTAACTGTTCATATTTCTTTTATCTGATTTCACTGCATAGATCCTTAACTGATCAATTTTTTTTAAAATGGCAGATATTCTAATGAAGGAGAATGAAGAATTGAGAGCAAAGTATGCTGAGCTGGAAAAGAACTTTAAACTTCAGAATTATGTTAATGTGAAATGTAATGAAACTTTGCATCGAGAATATAAAGAAAAGATAGAAAAAGTTAAGGATGAATCCAAATATGAGTTAGATAAACTTAACAAATCCTTGGATAATATCACAGTAGAATTTGATAAAGAAAGAAAAACAAGGAGTCAATCTTATAAAGATTTGCACAACAAACTCCAAAAAGTTCAAATTGAACTAATTGCTGAGAGGAACTCTCCAAGGAGCAATTCAGATATCAAGGATTTAACTGAGAAGTTCCACAAGACTGAGCATGAGCTGACTGAGTTTCGGAGATTATTGGGATTAGAAAAGGAAAAGGTTTTAAAGACTGAAAATATTTTAATTGATGAAAGGAAAGAGATGAAGATAGAAAAGAAGAGGATTATGGAAGTTGAAAGAAAGTTTGGAACTGAACGAGAATCTTACGAGAAGAAGATTAACTCTCTCGAGCTGAACGCAAAGATGCTTCTAAAGCAGATCTCGGATTTTGAGCAGCTTATTATTTTGGAACGAGCGAAGAATGTTAAAGAAAAGAAAGACATCTCCGAAGACTGTCAGAGCCAATTACAGAAACTGTCTAAAAGCATTGATTTAAAGCAAAAGGCTTTAGACGAAGAGAAAAAGCAAATTGCTATAGAGAAAAGAAATACTTCAAAGAAGTATACAGCAATTGCAAAAGAGCTTACTGAGAAAAGGAAGTGGCTTGACAT
>NC_037529.1:46966007-46970688 GCF_001531365.2 Cynara cardunculus var. scolymus
AGGGGCCGTGAATACTCACTCTTTTGCAAAGCTCCGCAAATTAAAGATACGATCCGGTCACCACACGAGCTTAACGATTCCCTATCACAGAGGAATATCCAAAACCGTCACTTATGGGTTTAAATCTACTTATGGGGATTAATAAGTCCTAAGTCCATAAGTGTCTACTTATGTCCAACTTGATTATCTATAGTCCAAATATACATAATGCCCATATGCTCGTTAATATAGTAATTTATACTGGAAGTAATGCTATAGTCCAATAAAAAGATCAAAATTTACAAAATCAAATAATCCCAAAATCTCATTTTTGGGCAGAAACTAATGATATTTAAAATGATCAATTTAAAGAGACTTCTAAAATGAGATAGTTTCCTATATTTTTACATGGGATATAGCACTGAGTTATGGTCATTGTGACCAAATTTCATGCATTTTGGACATGCAATAATGATTTAAATAATTTATGCAATACAATATATCACAACTGATATGGCAGATTACACCATGTTAGTAAAATACTTATTTAAAGAGTTCTACTAACTGTTCTGCAGAAATTCAAGTTGGATTATAAACTTAACACTTAAATAAAACTTTTAAACTAAGAATCACTCATTTTGGATGAGTTGAGAGGAAGATATGGCACCATAAAGTTACATGCATACATCTGTCATTAGTTGACAGATTGCACACTTAACTTAATTAAATTGGTTAATGCCTCAAAACTTCATATTTTTTAGTGAAACTGGGTTCATATGAACCCTAACTCATAAAAGAACATTTCAGAAGAAGAATCATACACTATGAGCAAGTAAATAAAGAGATATTAGCATACAAAGTAGGAGTTACCTATTGATGGTTTCACAGTTTGCACACYTAAAGTGTTTTAGGTGTTTGGAGATAAAAACTCCATATTTTCATGTGATTCCACTTGCATGCAGAAGATAACTCATTTAATTAACTCTCAAACGAAGAATCATCCTCTTTCATCGAGTTTTGAAAGAGATATGGTCATTGGAACATACATATACAAATCTGTCAGATTCGGACAGATTGCATGTTCACTTTGTTTTGAGTAGTTAAAACCTCAAATCACCACAATATTGAATGAAAAATCGGTGGCATTTGAAAGGTAACTCATTAAACTAACATCCAGAAGAAAAATCAATGATTTTGAATGATTATATAGAGAGTTATGTTTGTTTAAAGTAGGGTTTACCTACTGAAAAACTCTCAGATGCACATATATAATGTTTCGAGTATTTGGGGAGTCAAAACTCAATGTTTTTGAGTGAGACCAATTGGATTACAACCCCAACTCAATAAATAAACTTTTAGAAGAAGATTCATAACATTTGAACATATCATTTTCAAGACATAGATGATTTGTGCACATGCACATAATCTGTCAGCACCTAAAAATGCCATTTTTAAGAAACAAACCCACATGCAACATGATTTTACCCATTTTCTTGAGTTCTAATGTTTGGGTCATAGATTACCACCATCATATGAACATTTTTACATGTTTTTGGTGTGTAATCTCTCCTTAAAACTCAGAATTTTCGGAGGTTAGAAGATAGTAGAGAGAAATGCATAAAAGTGGGTTTTTCCCCCAAAATTTGCAAGAAAAAGATGGAGATGAAGTTGTTACCTTGATTTATGATGAGAGGGATGTAATATATTCAAAATCCTTGCTATTTTGATGGAGAAATATGGAGAAATGGGCTGGAGTAGGAAGGATGAAGAAGATGATTCTTTGAGAGACTCTTGAGTTTAGAGAGGGAAAGAGAGGGAAAGAGAGGGAGTTTCAAGTTTTGAAATGAGAAAATGAGTTGTAATTTGAGAAATGATGCTATTTATATGTGGGTAATAGGAGGGGGCCAGCCATGGGAGCCCAAGCCCACAATAATAATAATTTTTTTTATAAACATTAAGCCAAAATTTGTTAAAAAGGTCTTGTCATATTCTATTCCTTCTTCCTAACAGTAGCCTTTTGCAAGAAGCCTGACTTTGTTTCTTATTACTATACCATCCTCATCCTTCTTGTTCCTAAAAACCCACTTTGTATCAATAGCAATTTTATCCTTTGGCAAAGGAACTAGAGTCCATACCTTCTTTCTTTTGAATTGTTGGTGCTCTTCGTGCATGGTATCGACCCAACTAGAATCTTGTAGGGCTTCATTAACTTTCTTGCGCTCTAACACACTTAGAAAGTTTACGAATAAACATTCATTGGTTGTGGCAGCTCTAGTCTTTATTCCACTAGATGGTTCACCAATGATTTGATGAGCGAGATAGTCTTTAGTCCATTTTGTCATTTGAGCTTGCACAAATGTTGGAGTCATGGGATCTTGCTCCAATGGAGTGTTTGGCCTTCTTCTCGTGGTTGGTGATGATGCCTCTGCTTGCCCACCCTCGGATTATGGTACAGAGTAATCAGGTTCAGAGACAGAGATAATGTTCTTTGGATCTGAAGGACTGGCCTCTAATGCAGAGCTAAAAGGCTCTGGTTCCAGGTTAGTTTGATCGGTAGGGGGAGTAGAAGAATTAGAAGGGCTAGATATGGTTGTACTTGAAGTATGTGGTCTCCTTGGACGCATGTAGAAGCATCTCAAGGTGCATGCATAGAGATGTCTTCATCACCAAAGAAGTCTTCAAATAGATGCCCGAGTTCCAATTCCCTTGATTTCGATAGAGAATTAGAAGTCATCTGGTTAAGCTTGAGTCCAGAGCTGATGTACTCTAAAATCGTTTGTTTTTTATCATCGAATGAGACGTTGATGCTTTACATGACCGTCTTGGTTTTTAGATTGAAGACTCTATACGCCTTGGAATGTGTAGAGTATCCAAGAAATTAGCCTTCATCAGCCTTCTTATCAAACATCCCAATGTGATCACGATCATTTAAGATAAAGCACCTGCAACCAAAGACATGTAAAAATTTAACATTAGGCTTTCTTTGTTTGATTAGTTTGTAAGGAGTCTTTAAGTGTCTCTTGACCACTGTTGCTCTATTTTGAGTAAAGAATGTGGTCGAGATTGCTTCTGCCCAAAAGTGGATTGGAAGACTAAAGGCTGCAAGCATCATTCTTACAGCTTACACCAAGGTTCTTTTTTTTCTTTCTACAACACCAATTTGGTGTGGTGTTCTTGCAGCAGAGAAGTTATGGGATATTCCCTCTTGGTCAAGGTACGCGTCAATCTTTGCATTCTTGAACTCTGTAATGTTGTCATTCCCCAACTTTTGAATTATGCTTTGTAGAAGGACTTGAATCTTGGTCATAAGCTTGATCAGCAGCTCTGGGACAACTTGTAAATTAATCAATAAGCACTAAGATTTACTTCTTGTCAGACAGGCTCTGCATAGATATTGGACCACAGAGGTCCACATAAAGCAAATGCAGAGGTCTGACGCAAGAAGCATCTGTCTTTGCCTTATGGGATGCTCTTTTGAGTTTTCCCATTTCACATGCAGGACAAAGATGTTCCTTTTAGTACTTTATCATTGGTAGTCCGTCAACCAAATTATTTTTCACAAGTTTCTTTGTCATCCCTTGGTAAGAAGTTCATAAGGTACAGATTGCCCTTGTGTTTGGCTCTTATAAATTCTTGACCTGATTCTAACATTATTGAACAAGAGTCATTTTGTAACTTGACATTATGGCTAGAATCACAAAGTGGACTTATGTTTAGCAGGTTATGCTTTAGCCTAGAAACATAATCCACTCTAGAGACCGAAACCTTACCTTGATAGAGATCTCCATACCCTTTTATTTGTCATTGCATGTTGCCTCCAAAAGTCACCTTTCCTCCAGATTTATCTTCGAAGGAGGAGAGCAACTATTTGTTGCCGGTCATGTGCCTTAAGCATCTAGAGTCAAGGTACAAGATGTGCACATGCGGCTTCTATTAAACAAATTAGAGATATTTAGGTAATTATTTCATAATGGGTCCTCAAAGATTAGGTTTTGGGGTCTTGAATTTTGGCCTGGAGGAAGGGTCAGCCTCAACACCTGATTTACCAAACTTGGGGTTTGGCTAGGCAGATTTGGCCTTAGGAGCCTGCTTCCTCTAGGCCCTTTAGATTTACTCTTAGGTGACCCAAAGATAATGAAATTGGGACTAGAAATGTGCTGCTTTAATTGTCGCAACAGAAAAAGACATTTGCAATTGTGACCACATTTTTTATGACAAAACGATTCACTAGATTCATAAAATTTTGACTTTCTATTATTACAATCGTTCCTAGCATTGTTTCTTCGAATGAACTCCCTATCCAGTTTTGATTGTTCATTGAAATCAGTCTTGGTCTTCTTTTGTTATAAATCGGTTTCAGACAATCTGGGTTAAGGTAAAATTATACGTGATTAATATTTGAATATCTAATGGTATGCATGATAAAATAATATACATGGATGATATATGTGCAAAGATATGATGAACGTAAGAGGATGCATGCATATGTTATGTTATGTATGTGTATACATGTGATAAATTGCATACCTTAATAGATAAGGTACATGTGCAATATAATAATACTTAAATGGTATCTTAGGGATGAAGTAAGATGGTGTCTTAGTGATGAAGTAAGATGGTATCTTAGAGATGAAGTAAAGTAATGGTATCTTAGAGATGAAGTAAGATGGTATCTTAGTGATGAAGTAAGATGGTATCTTAG
>NC_037529.1:46971449-46972922 GCF_001531365.2 Cynara cardunculus var. scolymus
TAAGACAAGATAATCTTATCATTCCTTGTTTTGAAAGAAGATATATTTGTTAGAAAGAAAATTTGAAGACGGTGAAGGTGTTCTTGAGAAAGAACTAGTGTTTTAAAGAATCTATGTTTGCTGTATGATCTTTTACTACAGAATCTGTTTTAACAAGGTGAGTTTAACTACTGTTTTGATATAAGTTGTGAGTTTTTGAACTACGATCTGTTTAAAAACCGTGAGTTTATATCTACTGTTGATTTTGTAAGCTTTTGAGTATTGATGGTTTGATACTTAAAAGAATTTGGTAAAACTATTCTGTTTAAGTTTTAAAGGAAATATTTTGTGATTCTGAAGTTTGAATCTGTTTTGGAAAGGATTAAAGCAGAAACTATGCTTTAAAAGCAGCTTTGGATTTGATATCCTGTGTTGAGGATTTAAAGAGGATTAGATGATTTGAGAAATCATTTACAGAACAGATTGTTCTAAGACTTGAAAGGTTTTGAATATAAACCTATTTTGAGATTATGATTGGTTAAAACTATAGACGAGGTTCACTCTGACGTATATGACTTTGTTCCGTCATTGGATGAAATAGTCTATACATTTTGGTTAAAACTATGAACAAGGTTCACTCTGACAGTTATGCCTGCAGCCTGTCATTGGATGAAATAGTTCATAAGATTTTCAGGGGAAATAAGGATGGTCGTTGTGTGCGATGGATAGTTGTTGCTATAAAGGAGAAATTATGGATGTAATAAGGATGGTCGTTGTGTGTGCATGGTATAACTATTGCTATTATATCTTTTAAGATTACAACAGATTGGAGTTCTCACTTCTTGGTGATTTGAGGATTCAGAGATGTTGTTCTTATTAGAAATAAAAGTATTGATGTTATGGTTACGGGAAAATATGGCCTATGGTCATTGATTTTGATTAAAAGTGTTTTGAAACAGAATACGATTTTCAGCTTTTACTACATGGAATGAATTATCTGAAATTAATGTTTTGGTGATCTTCACCCTGCATTACATAAAAAGGGAACCTCACTAGACATACATGTCTAACCCTCATTTTTATGTTTTCAAAAATATGTGTGCAGGTAATGATAATAAGGGAAAGAGCATTATGTGAATTACTTCCCTATTGTGTGAAGATCTTTATTAGCTATGTTTTTGGAGCATAGATGCTAGGATACAAAAGCATGTACTTTTTGAATTTTTGAGTTATGTATTTCACGTTATAGACTCTTGTATTATGGTCCTTTGTGGGGAAAACATGTATTCTATGTATGAAATATGTGTTATATGCAATGTATGGATTTGGTGTTGTTACAGAAGTTGGTATCAGAGCCTGAGTTTAAGGGATTTAGGTATTCACATGCATGATGCCTAGACTTAAACTATTTCATTGCATGTTAAGGGDCCSARACATAGTTAGCACCTTTGGAATAAATATGATAAGTTAAGAGATCAGTGTGTAAGGTATTTT
>NC_037529.1:46972972-46981700 GCF_001531365.2 Cynara cardunculus var. scolymus
CATAGATGCTAGGATACAAGAGCATGTACTTTTTGAATTTTTGAGTTATGTATTTCACGTTATAGACTCTTGTATTATGGACCTTTGTGGGGAAAACATGTAYTHTATRTATRAAATATGTGTTATATGCAATGTATGGATTTGGGGTTGTTACATCTTTGGCCTTCCTTTCTTGTTCCCTTTTTCTCCATTGGCCTTTATAGGCTTCTCTGAAACAGAGGAATTGAATTTAGAATTAGATGCCAACTTTCCTTTCTGATCCAGAGTGAACTTTATACGCTTTTGAAATATAGACTTTGGAAATTTAGATGCAGAGATGGTAGATTTAGGTTCTTTAGCCTTATTTTCCTTCTCTAGCTCAAAAGAAGACTTGGCTTTTCACATGTCCACGAAGTCAGGATACATGGGAATCCTTTTCCTCTGCTCCATTTCTGGAATAGATTTATTTGGGATCCTACTTGGAAGTTTGTGAACTTCTGTTGCTGGCATTACTATCTCATTCTCAATATGCTATGTACTCAAGTCCGCCTCTGGTTAAGAGTTAGAGTTGAGAAAATCTCTTTTTGGACTCTAGGTAGTAGAGGTTTCATTGGAATCTTTAGATCTCAAGTTTAATTTCATCACCTTTTGGCTTTAAATCTCTTCCGTCGTCTGTATGTTGTTTAGGTCAACTGGTTTGGGTTCATGAATACTTTAGGAAGAGTAAGAGATGTTTTCGAAAGTAAGCTTTCTTGCTCTGACCCTATTTTCAAGTTTTACTCTTTTATATAGTGAGGTTTTAGGCAGAGCAGGGAAATCAGGTTTTTGTTTTGCCCCAAGACGAAAGACTGACTCAAGAGTAGGTTTCTTCTTCCAGGTTAGGTCTAGGTCTGTATAACCTAGTTCCATTTTTTATGTTGAGAATCATCTTTTCGTACACCAGCTGAGCATCTTGATATTTCTTAATCAAGAGATCTTTTCTTTGTAAGCTCTGGTGTAAGAATTCTCTTTCCTTTTGAAAGTAATTTTTAAGGGATAAGGAATTTAGTCTGTCATGCTCTTTCTCTATCATTTCCTTATCTTTCTTTTGTATAGCCTTCTTAAGCTCAGAGCACTCTGTTTTTAAAACATTATCTGTGGAGAGTTTGGTTTTCAAAAAAAATTATTTTTCCATAGTGAGCTCCTCTTTTTCTGCAGTTAGAAACTTTGTCTCTCTATGAAAGAAATTCTTTTCTTTTTCTAAAGCTTTCTCTTTTCTTTTCCATCAGAGAGCTTATGTTGTAGTTTAATAAAATCTTAAGTCAAAGTAGAGATGCTTTGCTCTAGTTCATAATGGGAATAGCCAGAAGTAGAGCATACTTGAGAGTCAGAGCTGGATCCAGACTCTTTTGTATCGTGATCAACAGCCATTCCACAGAAGTGGGCTTGGTCCTCTTCAGCTGAGTTTAAGTCAGAGACCCAAATTCTCTTGCTCTGCCATGAGGCTCTTCTGAGGTCATTTGTACTTGTATTTGTTTTTGTGGTACAACTCATCCTTGATCTGAGGACCTTTACATTCTTTAGAGAAGTGGCCCATTCTTCCACACCTGAAACATCTGACTCCAATGCTTCCTTTTCTCTGGCTGTTGTTTCTCCTTCTTTATCACTTGTGAAGTAGGGTTATTTGGCTCTTGCCTTCTATCCTAGCTTTTCTCACTCCCGCTTCCTCTCTTGTCAAACAACTTTCTCCCAAACTTTCTGTTAAACTCCTTGGTGATGAAAGCCAAGGAATGTGTGATCGCACTTATGTCATCATCATCAAAGCTTGAAGATATATCTTCTTCATCGATCTCTATCAAAGAGCCTTCTTCCCTCATCTACTTTCATCTGTTAATCTCCTCTCTATGGATGGCAAGCTATAACTAGTCTCTTTAGAGTCAGAGATAAGAGCTAGAAGTCCACCTAGAGAGACCTTGTTCTTTTACACCTCTTGTTCTTGTGCCTGCAAGGTGCCGTAGACGTCATGCAACGTCCACTGTTCCAAATCTTGATTAGCTTGAAGGGACATGGACAGTGTTGATCCTAGATCTCTTAATAACACTAATAATCTAGTTAATAACAACCAAATTATAGTGATTTGATGAACAAAGTGATGAACACTCGAGAAGAAATTATGAACAATTAAGAACAATCTTGAGCGTCAAAGATTTCACTTTATTAATAAAGAAAAACGTAAAAGCGACTCTTTTTACAATAGGCCTAATCACCTATTTATACTAATAAGAAGATAACTATCTAATGAGACTTTTTAGCTAATCTTCTATTAACAGATAACATTTATCTAAATTATGGACAAGCTTTAGTAATTAAGATAAACTCGAAATCTAGCTGTTGACTTGTCATCTCCAGCTGACATTCATGGTATGATGGATCATCCTTATCTTTAAGTCTTCATCGCATGCTTCTAGATGAATTGCTGGATAATTCACTAAGTGTAGTTGACCAGAGGGTCAATGAAGATGATCTTTCCATCGCATCCTTGGTCGTCCATCGGTCCTCGGTTGTGCTCCAGACTTAGTCAATTCTGCCTTGTTGTCTTCATCGGTCTTCTGGTTTTTCATTACTTATTGTTTTTCCATTACTTTTTCACTTTATGAATTATAGGGTTTAACAATCTCCCCCTAAGTAATGAAATAACAAACATAGACTAATCTAGAAACAACCATGAAGAACAGAGACTAATCTAATAGAAAAAATCAAATTCCAAATTTTCATTGGATGATGAAATTCTTAYAATACTGGAATCARAAGACATTAAGGCAAAACAAAAAAATACAACTCATCATGAGCTACCTTGATATATTTCTCTGAAGCGCATGAGCAGTCTTTGATAGCCGATGACTGTCGATATCTCATGAATGAGCTGACTCCCTTCTTCTCTTGGCACATGGTTTCTACCCAGTATTTCTCTAATGAGTTTCTGAAACCATTCAAGTGTATCCGATGAATACTTGAAGGCCTCAGTTAGTCTAAAGAATTTTTTAATCCAACTCATTCTTGTAAACAAGTTCAAGTTCGGGTTGAGTTTGGACTGAGGCAGATATTTTCTCCTGCAGGCCTTGGAAGTCTTCGTTTGGTGGAGCGCAGGATAGTCTTTCAATGCCTAGCCGAAGAGCAATTTCAAAATCACTCTTGGCTCTACGGTTCACCAGGGTTTCCATCGTTTTTACTACCAGTCGGTTCGCCATTCCATACCTGATGTCGTGGTCCTGCCTTTGAGCCGTGTATGCGTATAATTCAATCAAGTCATATGAATTGAGATTAATGAGGTCATTTTTGTTGAACACGCTAATTTGCCCATGTGCTCTCTCCACAGTGAACTCCATGTATCGAATGGCTCGGTTGGCAAATGTCCTTACTTTCAGATCCATGACCCTTCTTATCCCATCATTCGAGAAGACAGCCTGAGGTGCTTGTGTGGTATGTCTAATGAATCTATGGTGTAAGAGGTCCATGGACTCAGCCGATAAGATCGAAGGGTTGATGGTCAAAATTTCATCGCGGTCTTGGTACAGGTATTGATGGATGTTTTCCATCATAATTGGTTCCCTGGGTGGCAATTCAAGACGTCTCCGCATCGACTCCATGCTCTGTATAATCTCATCTACCAGGCTCTGAGGAGGTTGCCTTGATGAAGAATGAGTATATGCATGCACCATGGGAGGTTGGATTGAGGGTTGTGTATGAGTTGGTGAGGGTATGGTTTCTTGTTGAGTTGGTTCAGCTTGGGTTAGTTGTATTTCATTGGGTTCGGCTTGGGTGGTTTCTGGTGCATAGGGTTCTGTTTGGGTTTGTGGTTGTTGGGGTGATGAAGGTTGGATTATTGTTGGTTCTGGTTGTATGGATAAAGTGAAGGGTTTTTTGGTGCGAGGGGTTGGTGAAGATGTTAAAGGTAAGAATGGTGTGGGTGATGAAGGTTGGTTTATTTCTGTTGATGGGGTGATTGGCTCTTCATCGGTTGAGGAACTCAACACGATGGGTTCTGAGGTTGCAGCAAAGGGAACATGTACATATTGTACATCTTCAGAGGGCAGAGCCTCTGGTTCCCTTGCTTGGGTTCCTTCGGTTGAGGGTGGTAGTTGAGTTTGTGGTGATGGTGATGGTGGTGCAGCGGATTCTGTATTATGTGCAGCCGCGGCCTCTGTCTCCCCCTCATGAGGACCAAGACTGATCATCGGGGTCTTGGTCTTCATGTCGTGGCCTCTTGTATTGGCGGATGCTGGAGCAAGAAGCTCTGCTCCTCTTCTTCTTTTTGTCCTTCCTGAAGGACGCAAGGTATGCCTTCAGGACTGCCTGTCGTCGGCTCTCCTCCATCGTTTGAAGGAGAGAAGTGGTGCGTCTTTGTTCATCGGTCAGGTTCTGGGAGAGAACCCTGGTCGGATGAATAGCGCGATGAATGAATTTGGCACTAATCTCATTGAAAGATGAGACTAGCGCCTTGGACATAGCCCGCAGGTCAGCTCTGGTTGCGAACTCGGTGGAGGAGGATGAGGCTTGTGGTGGTATGGAGATGGTGGTGGATGTATGTGGAGGGATAGGAAGGTTAGTGATGAGGTCTCTCACCTCTATAGTGAATGAGGAGAAGGCTTCATCAAAGGATGGGCTTGCAGAGGGAGGTTGGGGTGGAGGAGTAGGCTAGGGGATTTGGGCTAGGATAGTGGCGGGTAGTTGGGTGAGGGTGGTTTGGATGGAGGCCATTTGGTTGGTGAGGTTGACAAGGATATCATCAATGGATGAGGTGGATTGAGGTGGGGCTTGGTGAGGAATTTGGGAGATGATTGTTGTGGGTAGGGAGTTAATGGTTTGAAGGATGGTTTGAAGTTGGGAAATGATGTATGTGAGGTTCTCATCGGCCTCAGTTGTCTGGGCCGTGAGGGTGGCAATTGATTGGATGAGGATTTGGTTTCGTTGGGTGGCAAGGGAGGATGTGGTGTTGTGATGTTGGGTGATGGTTTGTTGGAGCATTTGAAGGCGGGTGGTATTGGCTTGGGTTTGTGTTTCAATTTGGGAGAGGTGGTGTTGCAGGATTGCAAGGGATTGTTGGAGGTCAGAGTTATCGGTGGAGGATTGGTTGTCAACAATCCCTTGTATCATGAGTTTAAGGTCTTCCAAGGACCGCATCACTGAATCGACAAAGGCTTGGAACTCGGCCCTTGTGACCAGGTCTGCTAGTGGGGTAGCCCCTGCAGCAACGGATGCTGCAGGTTTGGCCTCTTCTCCAGAGGCACCTTCTTGGCCTTGTGAGAAGGTAGGCCTAGAAGGACTTCCATCACGTCCTTGATAGCCTTCAAGAGAGGAGCTATCTTGTGATGTTGCGACATCAGCTTCCTATTCCTCGGCTTCAGAGGCCGAGTAAGTGAAGCGAATGTGTGTCCCCTTCGGTAGATCAAATATCGAAGGGGGATGTGCATAAAGGGAAGATTGATCTAAACGATCTTGGGGTTCAATATCAGAAACAACACATGCTTCTGTGTGTGATGGGATGTGTCGAGCCCTGAGGCGAAGAGGCTCTTATATCTTCATCACCTCTCTGTTGAGAGAGGGGTGATGGAAAATGTGTTTCCTCGGCTAATACATCTCTAGAGGCCCGAAGAATGGCCTCTGGATGGCTGGCTGGGGTTGGGAGTGGACTGGGTCGTCCTTGTTCAATACCCCTGTGGCTTTGATCGCCACGGGTAGATGATGTGGTTGCTCTTTGGGTAGTGGGGGAAGGAATTGTATGAGTAGGGCCGGGGGAGGCACGATGAGTAGCATCATCATCATCATCTTCATCATCTGATGAAGATGTCTCATGTGACGATCCTAATCGCTCAGGGGTAGCTGCCCTCGGTTCCTGGGACAGCATAGAGCGTTCATAGGCCTGGCGTATCTTAGATGTCGATGGAATGACATTGAGCATAGCCCTGGAGAGTGGACGGTTGATGCTGTAACCCTCCTTCGAGAGGGTTGGGCGATGTCCATGCATCTTGTACACGGGGGTGAAGGGTTCCTCAGCTGGTAGGCCATGCTTCCTCATTGCATCCCCAATGAAGATGGTGAGGAAGCGAGGGAAAAGAACTGCAAAGAGAGGCTTGCCAGCGGCTTGGAGTTTACATTTCTTAACCACCGCCGAATGAATCTCGTTGTAGATGAGGAAGGCGTAGTCGAGGTTCAGGTTGAAGAACAGCCCATACATGATATTCATGATGTTGATGTTCCCTTGGTCCAATGAGCCCAGTTGGCATGTGAGAGCTCTGTTAAGGATGGAGAATAACATGTTCCACATCGGCGGGAGGAATTGGCGTTTGAAGTCCGATACGTTGCGTAGGTCATGATTGTAACCTAGCATCTTCACGAAGCAAAGGATGTCGTCGGTGGTTGGTGGTTCGTCATATTGTGCAATTCCAAGTACCCGTCGAGTGGGATGCACAGAACCCGAGAAACCTTAGCCCGCGATATTTTGAGCGAGCATATCATATCGTTAGGGGCGTCCATATCCCCATTATTTTGTGGCTTTCTGGGTCAAACTCACACGTTTGCCAATATTCTTGGACGTACTTTATGGGTACGCTGGTGTCAGCAAGAGTGAGGGCGGGAAGAAGAATGCAGTTCTTGAAAAACTCGATCATAACTGCAAATCGTTCGTCAAAAAGTGTGTTTCGGAGTTCGATAGCGTGGTTGTTTGGCTTCATGGGTAGGAAGATGATCGTGCGGCTGTCAGCGCCGGTTGATTGGACTCTGCTGTCATTGTTCGATTCGTGGGAGGCGGATGAGGCCATTTTTGAGGAAGTTGCAGGTTTGTTGTTCGTCAGAATATAGTTGCAGGTTTATGTAAACGTAAAGAGAAGATGTAGGAGGAAGAAAGGTATTTATAGGCGGGAATATGGTGAGGGAGTGGGGTCGGGGGTGGAAGGGAAACGGTTTCTTGATTATTAAAATACAATAATCATGAAAAGTTTTGGCGGTTTAGGTATTGGTGATTTGATTTGAAGAACGTGAGTTGTCTTGATTGTACGTGCCATTAATGTTAGATGACACGTGTCAAGGCGCGGTTAGGGAGGGGGAAAGTTGAAAGGGTGTATGGGGAACAGGCTATATGTGTTGTCAGGCGCGTGGTATGATGACGTTATGAATTATTTGAAATAAAAAGTTATTCCAAATAATATCTTGATAAGTATGTATCCCAAAAATAATTTGAATTTAAAATCCCATCTAATTGTAAGATTAATACTAATTACGAAGTTTTGGTCTTCTAAAAACCCATGTTGTATAGTTTTTAGTCACAAAAGCTGCAATTTTGTATAATCTTGAAAATGATTTTCAATTAAGATGAGTTTTTGTTTGAAAATTATTGTCATGGAACCAGAGGAGCTCTGGTTGGTCATGACTCATTGGGTGAGGAACCAGAGGATCTCTGGTTTAACATCGATGAAGGGGTTCATTGATGTAATGTTGGATTGCATGATTTAGAAGCCTTGGATAACAAACCAGAGGCTCTAGATAAGCATTGTTAATCCATTATATAGAACAAGAGGAGCTCTGGTTAAATACATATGTAGCATTCAGGTGGCCAGAGGCTCTGGATAGTAGAACCAGAGGCTCTGGATGAAAAATGCATATAAAAAATTAAATGTGAAGATGAAAATGTTGCTCCCCCTCAAATGATGCATGGGTATTGATTTTGAAGTATTCAAAAACTCCCCCTCAAACAAATAATAATGAAGAATTTGGGGACCAGAGGCTCTGGTTGTGAAAGATGATAAATGTATGAAAGGTGGCTAAGTGGAAGGGAAGTGTATAAAAGGGGTCTTTGAGACCAAAGGAAATCTGATTCCAAAGAGAACAAAGCCAGAGGCTCTGGTCTTTAGAACCAGAGGCTCTGGTTGTGAAGCAAAGAAAATGGGTATTTGAAAGAATATGATGGATATGATGGATGAGCCTTTGAGACCAGAGGAGCTCTGGTTCCAAAGATTGTGAATCCAGAGGCTCTGGTCTTTAGAACCAGAGGYTTTGGTTATGAAAGCAAAGGAATGAAATATGAAAGAATATGGTTAAGTCCACATGTAGGGAGAAGAGGGAAACTCTTTGGGATCAGAGGGGCTCTGGTTACAAAGAGTATGAATCCAGAGGCTCTGGTCTTTAGAACCAGAGGCTCTGGTATGGTATAGAAGGGTGTGGTGTATACCAAGTCATAGATGGGAACTTGGTAGCACTGGTTTCAAAGGAATTGGAAACCAAAGGCTCTGGTCTTTGGAACTAGAGGCTCTGGGTGGGAAGGGAATACTTAGTGAATGAAAACTAAGTATATGCCTTGGACCAGAGGGGCTCTAGGTCCAAAGGGTAAAAAAAATGAGGAGATGAAATGAATGAATGCCTAAGTCCAAGATTGAGACAATAGGATGTAGACACAAAGAATTGGATTCTAGAGGCTCTGGTCTATATAACCAGAGGCYCTGGTGAGTAAGAGAATACTTGGTAGAAATTACTAAGTATTTGCTTTGGACCAGAGGGGTTCTGGTTCCAAAGGTGATGGAGATTGTTTGCCAAAAATTAATCGAAGTAAATCTAAATTGCCAGAGGCACTGGTCTTTATGACCAGAGGCGCTGGTTTAGGATACTTGGAGTTTATGGCTAAAATTTTATATATAACTTATAGGCATAACACCATGGGATATTGAAGATCTCTGGTTACAAGCTAATGAGTGACTTTAAGTGGTGAGATTCAGCATAC
>NC_037529.1:46987542-46988660 GCF_001531365.2 Cynara cardunculus var. scolymus
CCTCGAATTCCTTTAAGGCCTTTGTTTTCTTTTCTAGGTCCTTAGTTATTCGTTTGTTTAATTCCAGATGCGAGTCTTTTCCTTTGCAAGTTCATCTTTTTCTTCGGTTAGAAAATCAGTTTCTCTTTTGTAGAAACTTGCTTCTTTTTTCGCTTTTATCCTTTTGGATTTTTCAAAATTTAATTTCTCTTTTAATTTCAAGAAATCTTCTGAAAGTTTTATTACCCTTAACTCTAGCTCCGATGGAGCAGAGTTGGTTTCATTGGAGGTAGAATCACATACCTGATCATCAGAGTTGTAGGCGGATTCTGCATTCGACGTAGCCATCAAACAGATGAGTGTTTTGTCTTCATCGTCTGATGAAGAATCAGACACCCAATTTTTTTTCTCAGCCATCAGGCTTCACTCTCTGGAATTATATTTGTATTTGTTCTTGTAATAGTCAGCATCCTTTACCAATCGTCCTCTTCATTCTTTGGAAAAATGGCCGAGTTTTCCGCATCTAAAGCATCGGAGGTCATTTTTCCTTCCATCCTTGTCTTCTTTCCTCTCGTCTCTTTTGTCTTCTCTTCTTTCTTCTCTTTCTTCTCTCCCATCTCTTCTATCTTCCCTCTGATGAAATTTGGATGGCTTCCTTTCATACAATGACTGGTAGCTTTCCCTCTTGAACTCTTTTCGTTCATAGGGTTTCTTGATGAACTTTTTCTGGAACTGCTTTGTGATCAAGGCCAAAGATTTGGCAAAAGCTTTAATTTCATCATCTGATTCAGARGTTTCTTCTTCAGATTCTGATTCTACCACCAATGCTTTCTTGCATTTCTTTTTATGTTCTTTGGTAGAGGTCCTTGATTTTTCCTTTTCATCGGAAGCAAGGGAAAGAGGTCCACCAATGGAAACCTTCTTTTTCATTATGTCATTCTCTTGTGCTACAAGCGTTCCATACAGATCATGAAGTGACCAGCCGTCTAGGTCCTGGTTTGCTTGAAGGGACATAGACAGCTGAGTCCATTCATCGCCCAGACTTTTTAGGAATAAAACATTGTTTTCTTCTTTAGTTCTGGAGATATCGTTTCGACGACATTGATTGATCAATGTGTTAAAACGATCATATGTTTTCT
>NC_037529.1:46989095-46998310 GCF_001531365.2 Cynara cardunculus var. scolymus
ATCTTCCATTGTGGGTATTCTTCTCGTTGAAGAGTTGGAGGCTTGGTGAGGGAGCCAACACTATAAGCGGAATTCCAGTTGGCCATTGAGAATTTTGAAGAGAAGGATTTGTGTTTTGACGAGAGAGAAGGTCAAAAATTGAGAGATTTTTGTTTGATCGTTTTGATTGAAAAATCAATCAATTGGCTCTGATACCAATTGTTGATCCCAGATCTCTCAATAACACTAATAATCTAGTTAATAACAACCAAATTATAGTGATTTGATGAACAAAGTGATGAACACTCAAGAAGAAATTATGAACAATTAAAAACAATCTTGAGCGTCAAAGATTTCACTTTATTAATAAAGAAAAACGTAAAAGCGACTCTTTTTACAGTAGGCCTAATCACCTATTTATACTAATAAGAAGATAACTATCTAATGAGACTTTTTAGCTAATCTTCTATTAGCAGATAACGTTTATCTAAACTATGGATAAGCTTTAGTAATTAAGATAAACTCGAAATCTAGATATTGACTTGTCATCTCCAGCTGTCATTCATGATATGATGGATCATCCTTATCTTTAAGTCTTCATCGCATGCTTATGAATTGCTGGATAATTTTCTAAGTGTAGTTGACCAGAGGGTTAATGAAGATGCTCTTTCCATCGCATCCTTGGTCGTCCATCGGTCCTCTGGTTGTGCTCCATACTTAGTCAATTCTGCCTTGATGTCTTCATTAGTCTTCTGGTTCTTCATCACTTGTTGTTTTTCATTTCTTTTTCACTTTATGAATTATGGGGTTTAACAGACAGGTTTCCATTCGCCATTCAATCTTTTCAAGAAGAGCATATTGTTCTCTTCTTGTGTTCTAATCACGCCGAACTTTTTTGCACTTATTGATTAGGGTATTGAAATGATGTTATGTCTGCTCGAGAGACTCATCAGGGAGGGCATGGAAACAGTTGTACTCGTTTAGACATTGAGCACGTTTGTTCTTCTTCCTCTTGATCCCACCTTCAAGCTAATTTGCTAATTGATCCAATAAATCCTTAGCGGACTCACAGGCATCTAAGGATTGGAAGATCTCATTTGGGGGGGGTAATTAAAAGCGTTTGGCTTTTCAATTGATTTTCACCCTTCTCTTATCCTTATCATTCCAATCTCTTCATTCTTTGGGAACACGCCATGCAGGTACTTCGACAGTGTTTTTAGAGGGAGGAATCCTAGTAATTAAAGTCATGGGCACATAGGACCCATTTTTTATGGATTCGTAAAGTTCAAGGTCGAGACGCTCGTAGAAGTTTATCATCCTAATTTTCCATTAGTGATATTCATCCCGAATGAGAGTAGGAAGTTCTGTGAGGGAGTCGGCACTGTACATGGAGTTCCAAGATTGATTTGACATTTTAAAGTTGTTTTTTGAGAGAAAACAAGCAGGAAGTTTGAAGATTTAAGGAAAAACTAAACTTGAATACTAGCAAACTTGGAGAACACGAAAAGCGATTGTTTATCAAGAAAAAAATGGGATCTAAGATATGGAATGTAAAATCGTTTCGAGAAAAGGAATCAACCAACAAAAGAGGATTATCCTTTTGGATTTAGATCGACTAATCAATTGACTGATTAGCGGGCTCTGATACCAATTGTAGGAACCCAGAATCCTCTTAAGTATCAATTAACACAGTAAAAAACTTATTATGAGTGGAAGCTACTACTGTGTTATTGAAATGGTTAACAGGTTTGATCAAAAACAGATATGAATGAAACACAAGTTTGAACAAATCGGTTGCTTTGATTAGAATAAGGGCTTGCAAGTAACTCTCAACTATCAACTAGTTCTCACAAGAATTCTCTATAATAGGAGCGTATAAGAATTAGGCAATTCGGGGTCTTTAGAACCCAAGGAGGACACCTCCTTTCATACGTCCATGTATAAATAGAATCTCCTATATTCTAGGCTTCAAACTATGATTTCTTGTTTAGAGTCTTCTTCCTTTACGTTCCTTGAAGTGTGGAATCGTTTCTGCATACGTGTTAGATTCTGAATGGAGACTTGGAGATAAGGCCTGGAACCGCTTGTTCGCAAACTAAGGGCGTAGGAGACTCAAAGGCTCTGCATGTATAGTGCAGAGACTTTGTATCTAGAAAGATAGCTCTGTATCAAGTCCTTAAGATTTTTGATGCTTAAGACTTGATTTTCTTCTGTTTTGAGCATGGGCTCTGCATGCGAGGTTCTTACTTTGTGTGAAATAGAGCTCTGTCTCTTGGTGACCTCTACATCCGAGCTCTTGGTCCAAATAGCTTCCAAGACTAAGTCCTATTTAACTAGAGTAAGAGGCTTCTTACTTACACTTTTACAAACAGGGTTCTAACAATCTACCCCTAAGTGTAAATAAGCAAGGCTCTTACTCGAATGAACAAACTAGTCTAAAGAAGCAAGAGGCCAACATGGTCCTTTGTATTTACATTTCTATCTAAAATGTTTATAGGTACATGGAAATACAAATTACGTAATCTAGAGAAGTTATAAAAAGGTACTTACAAAAGAGAATCCTAGAGATGTTGAAGTTTCATAAACCTCCTAAGAAGTTCACGAAATTCAAGCACATTGTCAATTGATCTTATAAGCGTGTTGGCTCTCTCTTTTGCTCTAGAGATTGTATCTCTGCTTCTCATGACATTGTTCTTGATGAACCACAGAGTTGAATTTGAGTACTTGAATGCTGGTCTTCATGAAAGAAAACCTTCTCTCCATGCTCATTTCTAAAGACCACCCCTAGCTCTGGCTCCACGATAACTGTCCAAGAGGGAACACACTTGATGCCTTCGAGTTTTTCGTTTGGCAATGTGACACCAAGCTAGTCGACCCCCATGTCTGGAGCTATTTGAAAGTATATCTTGAACCGAAAGCCAAGCAAGTTAGTCATCGTCTGTCTGATAGTAGAGTTGGCAAGAGCGTACTTCATCCCTTTGTGCTTCTTGTGATCCATGAAGAAGTACAAGGAAAGAAGATCCCAAGGGTTGAGGTTTATTAGATCACAGTCTGTGAAGATGATGATCTACCCCTGAGATCGTTCCACCATGTACTCGTGGAAGATGATCTGGTTGTGTGTGAAGGTCTTCTTCTTTATGTCCAGTACTTGCTTGATCCCATCCACAACGTGAACTTTAAAGATAGTTTGCGTATACTAACGAAGAAACCTCTACCTGATGTTTTCCTGTGTCATTTGGTGGAGGATAATTTTTTGCATTGGAGCTTCATCTCTATGGATGTACAGATACAGGTACATCTCATCACTTTCCGCTGAGTCTTTGATAGGCTTGTCTCTAGGGATGGGCCTTCTAATTGCATCCATTTGATCTTTGATCTTTTGAACACGATCTTGGCTTGGTTTGGAGTTCAGAGGCCTACTACTGCTTGCTTGCTCATTGCCTGCTCTGACTTGACAAGTTTGTTGCAGTGCAGGTGTGACTATTTTGGTCCCTTGGACAGAGACCTTCGCTCAGTGTTTCTGGTGGTGTGGAGGTGGCATGACAACTGTAACTCTGGGAGGAAGTGGTATAGCCATTGGAGGGGGCCTTGTAGCTTTTAGTGGCACCTCCTCTAGCTCGATTACATTTTCTACCACCTTCTCTACGTCCACCCTCACTGCTGGAGCCATTTCCATACAGCACGCTGAAGAAGACGATGTGGATTGACTAGGTGAAGAGGCGTAGATAGATAAGAGTTGAATTATGTTCTCTCACCAGGAGTATGCTTTTTCTTCTTGGTCTCCTCATGCTCTGGCTTCTTGATCTCCTCTTTCTCTTGAGAGGCTGACTTCCTTTCACCAAACTCTGGCTCTGCCTAGACCCTTGAGATGTTGGCTTGTTGGGTTGGAGCTGGTACTTGAGCCAGGTGTTATTGGGTCGGTGTAGAGGCAAAGGGGGCTTCTTGTGTTTCTTGAATCTACTACTTCTCCCCCTCTTGGGGACTTTGAAGACCAAACTGATCTAGGTCCTCATTGTCGTCAAGCCTTTGCCGCTTGGATGACTCCCCACGGGTAGAGGAACGCTAGGACATGCCACTTTTCTTTTCAAATGATTCATCTTTTTGAGAGAATGAACCTTGGGATGTGGGTTCCCTTTGGATTTCATAGCCAGAGGCAGATGCAACCTCTAGTTGGGTAGGCTGGTGTAGGTTCGAAGTGTGCACCTCTATTTCAATGATCCTTGTTGCTCGACCAATAGGATCAGCTTGTGTGATTGCAGTAGAAGTGGGGCTAGGAATATAGGTGTGCCTACTCCTTAACCTAGCCTGCTTTGGTTCTTCTTGAGCCAGAGCAACGCCTCCCTCATCATCATCTTCACCCTCAGAACTCTCTTTTGCATAGATCTCTTCTTTACTCTCAGTCTCTTCTCCCTCGGAGCTCTCTTCATCAGAACTTGATGATTGTTATTCTTGTTGACGCAGAGTCTCTTCTCTCTTCTTTCTTTCTTCCTCCTCTCTCTTCTCTCTCTTCTCTCTCTTTTCTCTTTCTGTCTTCTCTATCCCTCTCTATTTAGGCAGCCTTAGCTTTCTTGGCTGCCTCTTCTTCTTTTTTCTTCTCTGCATTCCTCTTTCTTTTTAACTCTCTCTTCCTCTCCCTCTATTCTTGTTCCCTCTCGCTCTCTTTTTGGGCTTTTCCAACGTGCCCCTCTTGCTCTGTAGCCCTTTCTCTTACCTCTTCACTCCTTTCTGCCTCCTCTCCCTCGTGGGCTTCACCTAAGGGTGTCGAGGTTCGAGGCACTAGTTCTTGCACCTCAGATACACGTCTATACGCTCTCCGTATCTCCCTCGTCTTAATACATGTCATTAACTTCGTAGGAATAGGCCTCTTTGTAGGGTAGTCGTCCTTGTGCAGAGTGGGCCTATAAGTGGAGAGATTATACACCTTGTGCACCAGGTAAGCAGACACTTGGACGTTTTGCTAGTCGAGGCTAGGCCTTAGGAGAAGGCATAGGAACTGTGGAAACAGAAGTGTCGGCAGGTCCTTGCCCTTGGAGGCGTCCAAGTTCTTTTTCTCCACTGCCCCCCTTGAACTCGTTGCAGAGGATCATCGACAAATCGAGCGATAGATCAAAGAACACCACTTACATGAGCTGGAAGATGTTGGTGGAGCACATGTCTATATTGCCAATCTTGCCTGTGAGTTAGCGGTTAATCAATGTGAACAGGTCGTTCCACATTGGAGACAAGAATTGGCGTCGAAACTGAGACGAGTACCTAATTTGTTGTGTTAGGACTGAAAAATCAGTATTAATTGTATTCGTCTTGAAAGATTAATTTTAGTCTATAATTGTAAAAGTCAGCATGTTTGACTTTCTTAGACTAGTTTGACTTTGACTTTGTATTAATATGTTGACCATATAAATAGGTTGGTAATCTTTGTAATTAGTGTGAGAGGAGCTCAATTGTAATATTCAGATTCATAATAAGAGGTTTGACTGAATTGAGAGGATTGACTTTCTCTCTCAATATTCATAATAATGTTCTTGAATGTTTATCTTGAATATGCCATGGATAGAGCTTAATATGAAGATTGATCAGAGTTATTGTGACCACACAATTGGTATCAGAGCAAGATGCAAGAAATCAGATTGAAGGAATCGATCAGATAAGTTTTTTTTTTTCTGAATTTTTTTTTTGTTCTTCGTGTTCTTCGTGTTTTTGATTTTTTTCTTCTGTTTGATCCGATTTTCTCATAAAATCTTGTGTTTTTGCGTTAAAAACAGGATCAAAATGTTCAAAATTGAATTGTGAATCTTTGTTATTCACAAATTTTTGTGATTTGATCAAAATAAATCAAGATTTAATCGGTCTTTAGGTTTTTAAAATTTTTTCGTGTTCTTAAATTTTTTTTGTAAACCAGTGTTTTTGATCCAATTTCTCTTAAATTTCTTTTTGTTTTTATGTTTTTGATTGTTTTAATCTGTTTTCATTTTTTTTGGGGTTTAATTTTGTTAATCCGTCTAAATTTTCAAGGCCCAACTTTATTTTTGGCCCATCCGAATAAGAGTCCGGCCAAAAGCTTCAAGTTCATACCTCTGCATCTCGATTGAAAAGAACAAATCACAGGTTTCATTGACTGCACATCCCTTGAAAATTGATCGGAGAAGAGGTTAAACAGGTAAGTCTTCCATCTCAGATTGTCCGGTGTTCATGTAAACCGATCAACCCTTGATCGGATTTGTGACCGGATTAAATTTCTTCTTAATCGGTTTAGTACTTAAAGAATTTTTGGTTCATTTTCTGTCCGGTTTACTAAACCGCTCAATCCTTCTAGTCGGACATCTAAATCGCTCAAGGTCAACCTAATCGGTTTAGTTTTATTCAGTGAGCGGAGAAGCTTTATTCAATGTCCGGTTTAACTTTTTGAGGTTGAAGTTCTAAATCACCTGGATACAGCAACTGTTTAACAGGTTTTGTTTAACATTGTACAATTGATTGTTTCAATTAAAGACAGTGTACAGGTTCTGATTTATGTGCTGTGATGTGTTGGTAACAGCAATCTCATAATAAAGAAAATCACAAGTTCATACTGTCCAGAACCAGAAAATCGTATTTTGCTGTGACTGATTCATATTGTTTTGATTTGGTTTTGCTTTGGTCACAAACATAGCAGCCCGAGTTAAAGAAGGATTTCGGGATTGTGAGCAGCAGCAGCAACATGTTTAGGATTAATGTTGTGACAGGTTCTGTTAAACTGTGTGTTTTAGCAACAGCAGTATTGTGTGCGTGTTTCACAGTTTTGAATGTTTTGCTGTTTTGAAGTTTTAAGTTGCTGTTTTTAAGCTGTTTTAAGAGTGTACTAGGCATATTCATTGTTGTTTGGTGTAACAGCAACAAGAACATCAACATAGCAACTGTTTAATAGCAGCAACAACAGAACAACAAGTTTATAACAGCAGGTTCATCAAAGGTTATCAACAGGTTCTTTGCAGATTTAAGCATTAAAATTTGTTTTTCTGTGTTGTGCTGTGTTAAGACAGCAACTAAACAGCAGCAGCAATAGCATTGCAACAAGTTTAACAGAAACTGTTGGTTTGGAAGCTGTTTGTGTTGAGAAGAAACAAGACAGCAGCAGCAAATTCAAAACAACAATAGCATATACAAAACAGCAACAGCAACCACTGTGCTGTGTTTGTGATTTGATTTGAAACAATTTGCAGTTTTTTGAGTTGTTTTCGTGCAGGTTATTTGCAGTGTCCAGGTGTGTATACATGTTGTCCGATCACGTTGACAGCTGTGTGTAGTGTTTAAGCAAACATAACAGCAAACAGAAAACAGCAAACAGTTACTGTTCATAACCTTTTTGACAGCAAGCAGCAACTTTTTGACAGAAGATTGAATTTGAAGCAGAAACAAAAAGAAAGAAACGGCTTCTTTGTAGATTCACAGCAACAACAGTAGCTCCACAGCAAGTTTATCACAGCAGTTCAGTAGATTGAATTTGACAGAAGCTACACAGTGACAGCACCAGCATACACAAAGCAGCAACAGTGTGCAGTTGACAGGTTACCTTTCATTGTGACCGGTTTAACATTCAAACTTTGGCAGTCAACAGCAACAAGAAGAAAGCAGCAGATTGAGTGTGCTTTTTGATTGTTTTAAAACAGTCTTGAAGTTGCAGTTTTTTTTTAACTTCAATGTTTATGCAGTGACTTCATGTTAGGATCTGTTTTGAGCAGTTGCAGGCTGCTGTTTGTTTGTTAACCAAAGCTAGACAGAATTGAAGCATTGTGTTCTGTTTTTGGAATTTGGTTTTGGTTTAGTAGCACCAATGACAGCAGCTATACAACAAGACTGAAATATATCAAGATTGGTTTTATTGATATATCAAGACTGTTTTGGTTTGAATTTAGGCATGGAAGGAGTTATGCAGTCAACCGAGACAGCAGCAATAATAACATTGCAACCTTGATTGCTGGTTTGAGTTTGAGTTCTATTTTTGTAAAACAGTTTATGTGACAGGTTCTTAACAGAAGTATTAACAGTGTGCAGGTTAACAGTTTGAGTTGCAGGTCTTAACACAGCTACACAGTGTGCAGCAAAATTACTGTTTTGACAACAACTTAGCAGATTAATTGTGTGAAGCAGCCTGTGTTTAAAGAAAATTGTTGGATTACACTTTGTTTTAACAGATTAGGCTGGTTAGTCTGTTAAGGTGACAGATTGAGCAACAATTTTGATAGCAACTCCACAGTAGCAGTTTGGTAGCAGCAGGTAGTGTATAATTTGCAGTTGCCGTGAGTTAAGCAATAAGTGACTCACAACATTATAGCAAGTGCAGGAAGCAGTTTCACAGATAGCAGCTCAAGTGCGAGAGCAGCAACTGTGGACATTCTCAAGCTGCACCGTGAACTGTTTTGAGCATATTTGGTTTACTTTCTTGTGCTGATCATCTGTGGACATCTGTATTGGTTGGTTTGGTCTTGTATTGAGTTTTTGGACTTGGTTTATTGTTTTAGACTGTTTTTAGTTTATTAGTTTGTTTGTGTTTAGATTTTTTTTTGGATCATTGTATATTGTGTTTTTCAGTGTTTGTATTTTTTGGTTTCTTTTTGAGCTTAACTGTTCGTATTTTTTTTATCTGATTTCACTGCATAGATCCTTAACTGGTCAATTTTTTAAAATGGCAGATATTCTTTTGAAAGAGAATCAAGAATTGCGAGCAAAGTATGCTGAGCTGGAAAAGAACTTTAAACTTCAGAATTATGTTAATGTGAAATGTAATGAAACTTTGCATCAAGAATATAAAGCAAAGATAGAAAAAGTTAAGGATGAATCCAAATATGAGTTAGATAAACTTAATAAATCCTTAGATAATATCACAGTAGAATTTGACAAAGAAAGAAAATCAAGGAGTCAATCTTATAAAGATTTGCACAACAAACTCCAGAAAGTTCAATTTGAACTAATTGCTGAGAGAAATTCTCCAAGGAACAATTCAGATACAAAGGACTTAACTGACAAGTTCCACAAGACTGAGAATGAGCTGAATGAGTTAAGGAGATTATTGACATTAGAAAAGGAAAAGGTTTCACAAGTTGAAAAGATTTTAAATGATGAAAGGAAAGAGATGAAAATCGAAAAGAAGAGGATCATCGAAGTTGAAAGAAAGTTTGGAACTGAACGAGAATCTTACGAGAAGAAGATTAACTCTCTCGAGCTGAACGCCAAGATGCTTCTAAAGCAAATCTCGGATT
>NC_037529.1:47000845-47038111 GCF_001531365.2 Cynara cardunculus var. scolymus
TGGCAAAAGACTCAAAAGAAGAAGTGCGACTGAAGATCATTAAAGAATGAGAGATGTTGAATGTGAAGATCATTTTTTCACAACAGTTTACTGAAGTTTGTTTTCTTAAGATTCTTTGAAGATCATATCTTGTACAGCATTACTGAAGATTTTTTTTAATCTACATTGTCAAAAGAGAAGATCACAGTGATTCTAGATTCGAGGGGGAGTGCTAGAAGATCTTTCTCAACAGTTGATCGTTTGAAGATTTCATTTGAAGAAGACATTTTGTGCTTAAAGTTTCAAAGTTCAAACAGGACTCAAAGTGCAGATTTTTTCTTTCAAGTCTGGATACAAAGGGGGAGAATGTTAGGACTGAAAAATCAGTATTAATTGTATTCGTCTTGAAAGATTAATTTTAGTCTATAATTGTAAAAGTCAGCGTGTTTGACTTTCTTAGACTAGTTTGACTTTGACTTTGTATTAATATGTTGACCATATAAATAGGTTGGTAATCTTTGTAATTAGTGTGAGAGGAGCTCAATTGTAATATTCAGATTCATAATAAGAGGTTTGACTGAATTGAGAGGATTGACTTTCTCTCTCAATATTCATAATAATGTTCTTGAATGTTTATCTTGAATCTGCCATGGATAGAGCTTAATATGAAGATTGATCAGAGTTATTGTGACCACACATGTTGGTTGTACCCTAACATCTTGAGGAAGCTCAGTTCATCCCCAGATGGGGAGGTGCATATTCAGCCAAGCCCAAGTTGGTTTTGGTGGGAATCTATAGGACTAAGGAAAACAGGGATCTGGATATTCTTACAGTTAGGTACTCTTTTCGATCCGGGAGGTAGTATTCTCCTATAATTCCTCTTTCAATGATAGTAAGGTCGCAGGTTTGCCAATATTCTTGGATGAAACGTTCTGGAACCACGTCGTCCAAATTTGTCAGGGTTGGGTTGAGGAAGTGGTGGTGAAAAATATCAACCACAGGATGAAACTTCAAGTCGAAGTTATCCAGTACCAAGTTTAGGGCATGGTTGTTGGGTTTTTGGGGTAAGGGAACCACATTGTGGTTTGTCCCTTCGATTGATTTGAGGGTTGTTGTGTGTGTCTGGGGGTTGTTGGATTCTGAGATTGACGAAGACATTCTTGATATTTTTGCAGGTTTTCAAGTATTTGGGAAGAAGATGAATTTATTTAGGGTTTTATCGAAGAACAGGAATTTAGGTAGAAATTAGAGTTTTGATCTTGGGGATTTGATGTTTTTAGAGGAGAAGATTGAAGAACTTACTCATGATCTTGAGTAAAGATTTGAAGAACAAGATCGATTTGATTTTTGTAAGCATTTAGGGTTCTTCCAAAAAAATTGGAAGTTCTTGCAGGTTGAAGATTATGAAGATCTTGAGAGAAAATATGTAGGCGTAAGGAAAAATGTTTGAGGATAACTCCTCTTTTAAATAAGGAGTTATCCAGGAACATGAATGCATTCCTTCACCCGAAGAGGTTGATTGCGAAAGGTTTTGGTGTCAGATTATGTGGGGTGATGCCACGTGGATTTATAGTTGCACGTCCCGCCTCCTTTATTTGAAAAATTAGGGATACAGACGGTGACCTTTCGTAGGTGACCCTCTTTTATAATTATTTTAAGAAGAGGAGTTTTAAGAGGAAAAAAAATTACAACTATTCTTCAACCAGATTGTTTGTAAATAATGAGAATACCTCTATGTTGATTCTAACACTTAGAAAACAAATTGAAAAAGACATACTCTGGGTCATAAAGAATGAGACACCTAATTTCTCGAGACATAAGCTCTGCATAGTACATGCAGAGGCTCTTTACACAAAGAAACTTGAGTTTTCAAGAAAACAAGCATTTTGACATAGCGAGATGCTAAGTTTTTTTGGGAAAGAGGCTATGTGTCCGAAACGTAGGATTTCAAATACATCAAAGGATCGAGAAACCAAGTTTCTAGGGACAGAAGCTTTGTATAGTACATACAGAGGCTCTATATCTGAAACTTGAGATCTCAAGAATGCAAGAATCGTGAATCCAAGTTTCTTGATATATAAGCTCGGTATAGTACATACAGAGGCTCTGTATCCGAAACTTTGAGAGGTCAAGAGCACAGTGATCATGAAACCAAGTTTCTTTAGACAGAATCTCTTATAGTACATACAGAGGATCTGTATCCAAAACTTTAGATTTTAAGAACACAATGATCGTGAAGTTAATTTTCTTGATACATAAGCTCTGTATAGTACATACAGAGGCTCTGTACACGAGACTTAGGTGTTCTCAAGACTTATGGTGTGACCGCCTTCCAAAAACGAAAAAGTATAAATAGATGGGTTTGGGGAAGGGCAAACTTTTTCTTGCCTCTTTTACAAAAAATGGAGAGGAGAATTTTTATGTCGAGAGAATTAGTCAACAAGTCAAACTTCTATAAATCTCTCAATCTTTACGTAAGTATTACAATTTAGCTCACACTCTAATTACACTAAAAGACAAACAATAGATAGGGTCAAACATTGAACCCTTCTAGTCAAAGTCAACATGACTTACAAAGTCAAACACGCTAACAATACAATTATAGACATTCAAGACAAATACAATTTAACATTAAAATTCAGTCCTAACATTCTCCCCCTTTGTATTTAGGCTTGAAAGAAATTGTGCTCTTTAAATCTCTTTTGCACTTTAACACTTTAAGCTCTTTATGACTTCTTGAAAACTTCAACACAATCTTCTAACAATCTTTGCTTTAAGATCTTCAGACGATCTTTTGTTGAGAAAAATCTTCTAACATTCTCTCCCTCGAAAGTAGAACAAAAACGATCTTCTATTTTGATAATGAATAACAAAATCAGCAACAATCTTCAGAAATGATCTTCAAGATATGATCTTCAAAGAATCTTCTTCAGATAACAAATCACTAACATTCTCTCCAAAAACGAATTTCTTCAAATAAAAATTCACAAACATTCTCCCCAAAATTAATATTCTTCTCACTGAGAAATTTGTATCAGTAAACTCTTGTAAAGATGATCTTCACATTCAATATCTCTCAAAACACTGTAGCACAGGAATGATCTTCAGTAATAATCTTCAGTCACACTCCTCTGAGTCTTTTGCCGGTTCCCAATCTTTATCATACTCCCCTTTGATCTTTATAACATACTCCTCTTATATCATTCAGAACCATCTATTTCATACTCCCCCTAATGATGAAATGAGAATCATTAGCATCATACATTAGAATGAATGAAATCTTCAGCGAGAACTGTCAATTCATAAAATTGTAAGCAGATCTTTTCAAATCCACTTGTATAATCTTTTCAGATTAAGCGGATGGGAAAGTAACCAATTTCAACTTATGAAATTGTTTTCAATCTTATAAAAAGATTGGCCTGTGAATATAATAAATATATTCAGTACAACGAATGTACTTCATATATGAGACTTTTTAAGGTTCATCTCACTAGGTCTTCCATTCAATCATCGATATCGTATAAAAAGTATATCCATGAATGTTACGGAAAAATAACATATAATTTGCAAAATTTATGTAGTGTACAAAAATAAAGCAACAAATGTTTTTGTTTAGGCTCAAAAAGATAAACCGTGTGAACTACACAAATTTATCAGACTCAATATGTGATCAAAAAGACTTGAAGGAGGGACATATATCCTTCCTTTTACATATCAATTTCTCCGAATGAGAAACTAATAGATTGTGAGCTGTGTGCCCCAAGTGTTATTGAAACACTTATTTGTTAAAAGATAAATGAGTAGCTGGTGGGGTTGTGACAAGAATTGGCTTGGGATTAGCCTTTTTCAATATTAGTCTACAAAGAATTGAGAACTTATAGATTTCGTGGTATGCCCGAAATTTAGAGGTCTAGAACAGGATTCTTGTAATCTTTTAATCCTGACACAACTCTCATCAATTCTTTTGACGCACAACAACTTCCCCTCTCTTTTTCATTTTAAGTTATGCACACAAACCTTTTTTGAGTTTAAGCTCACTCAGATATGGTTGTCCTCATGGGTAGGTTTATCGGCTCTGGATTCCATTGAGGTATTTCTGTGAAGCACTCAGTCCCTCCTAAATTTAACAGTATTTTCATTTGATCACAAACAGTTGATCAAAATAGTATTACTAAGAAGCACAATGATCATGTAAAATTGATCAAGAAAAATATAGCGTTTAAGCACAAACAATCAAGGAGTGATGTTCAAAAACAAATTATTCAACGAATGTGAGAGAAATGAATGAAGATCTGTAAGTACAAGTTTACAGATTCTGATATTCAAAGAATCATGAAATATGTATCAATCAAAGTAAAGAAAATATCAGAAAAACAACTTTGATTACAAACGAGTGTATTATCACCAAAAAATATTATTATTTAATAGACATAATAATAACAATTTGAATAATAGCTGAAACAGGTATTGGAATTATGCTCGATGAGAAATTACGCAAGTAAAATCTTAGGAGATAACTGCTCAAAAAATGTACTCGTTTCAAGAAACATTTCACTTTCCAAAAACTTTTATTGTAAAAAATTCTAGAGACTCCCCCTATAAAATAGATTTAAGTAATGTTTCGGTTCAGCTCAAAATAATAAAAATGAAAACATTTTTAGCACGGGTCCTAAACTAAGTGTTTAGAAACCATATTGTTTCAGTGCGGGTTCTAAACTGATTTATTTAGAAGCCTCCTTTGGACAGATTACAAATTCCCCCTGAATTTGTGCATCATAGGTATGATCTTCTGATCAGTGCAGTAATGACACACCTGTAAAAACAGATCAAACAGATTTTGGTACCCAGACAAACTTGGGTCCTTCTTTGTTAGTATCAGGTTGTAAGATATTGCAACTGCCAAACCATCTACTCTTATTAGATGTTTTCTTTTTAGCACTTTTAACAGGTTGATCATATATGCAATAAGATCCATACCAGTTATTATCATACCTGTTATGATTCTTCCAGCTCTTCTGATATTTGTTGTCTCCATACCACCTGTTGTACCTTTTCCTATTCAAAAAATCAGTTGTTTTGCATATGCAGCACATGATTCTTCTCTTGCTAAAATTTATCAAATCATTAGTGGTTCTCACAGTGCAAGGAAGAACATGGTTAGTAACAACAGAGTTACAAGACGAAATAGAATCAGCTTTATTTACCCAAACATTTTTGACTTTAGAATGATAATTGGGTGATCCAATGACATACCCTTGATAGTACTGATTAGAAAAACGAGAATAGTTCTTAGAAACAGTTGATTTAGGGTTGCTTGAATAACTGTTAGATTTATAACAGTCATAAAAGCTTGTTTTACACTGTGAAGGAGAACAGTTGAGCTTTGAGCACATGAAAAGTCTTTGACTTTCTTTAAAAGCTGGTCTCTTTCATCAGCAACTAAATGATACTCTTTAAGTTCAATTCTCATTTTCAATTCAGTTTCAAGTTCTGTCTTAGGATCAAACAATTTCTTAGAAAATTCAGGAGTTTACCTTCTAACTCCTTCTTTAGTTTCTCAAACATCTTCATTTCTTTATCAAACTCTCGTCTCTCTTCATCAGAGCTACTCTTTTCATTCTCAGAAGCAATGTCGAGCCATTTTTTCTTTTCTGCAAGCTCTTTGGCAATTGCTGCATATTTTCTTAACAGTATTTCTCTTTTCAAGAGCAAACAGCTTCTTTTCTTCATCCAAAGCTTTCTGCTTTTGAGCAATGCAGTCAGATAGTTCAAGATTTTTGCTCAGACATTTTTCTTTAATTTCTTTCTTCTTTCTATCAATCTTGGCTCGTTCCAAGACGATTAGCTATTCAAAATCAAAAATTTCATTTAACAGCATTTTGGAGTTCAGCTCTAGAGAGTTAAGTTTATTCTCAAAAGATATACGTTCAGAATCAAATCTTTTCTCCACTTCAATCATTCTCTTCTTCTCTTTCCCAAAAACTATCCTTTCAGCACTTAAACTCTTTTCAGCTTCCAAAACCTTTTTATGTTCTAGTTCCAGTAACTTCCTTATCTCAACCAAATCACTCTCAAACTTATAAAATTTCTCTGTGAAGTCCTCAGTCTCTGTATGTTTCCTTTCTGGAGAATTCTTCTCAGCATTCAGTGCATTCTGAACTTCTTGAAGCTTATTAAACAGATCTTTATTTAATATACTCCAAGTTTTCAATTCTTCATCACACTCTTTTCTTACAAAACTCAGATTTTTCTCAAGCTTTTCAATTCTAAGCAAAAAACATTCTTCAATATTTTATCTCATTTCTTTATTCTCTCTTCTTAAATCTTTAACTAGATCCTCATTAAGAAAATTCTCACGAAACATATGTACATACTTCTCTTTGTATTCAAACAGACTTTTCTCTAATTCAGTAATCTTCTCTTTCAATTCCCTGTTCTCCTCCTCAAAAAATGATGTCATTTAAAAATAAGATTGATCAAATAATGAATCTCTGCAGTTCAAGAAATCGATCAAAGAAATACAATCTAAACATATCGCACAATCACATTCAAAGATTTTCTTTTGCAACCAAAAAGTCACAAAAACAAACTTATCAGGACAACAAACAATGTCAAATCTGGACAAAATTACCACCGATTTACAACAATATCAGACAAGGAATTAAACAAACGGTCACTTTGAAACACTTCAAAATCCGGAAAAGATGGCAGCCGAATTATGATAAATCCGGTCAAGAGAATGAAATCACCAAAGAGATGAATAATGAGGTGGCCGGATAAAGGATGAACTCCGATCAAGGCAATGACCGAGCAAGACTTAGCCACAAACACAGGATATAAATCGGATAAAGAAGCAGCCGTATTATGTGAAATCTGGACAAGATGGTGTCTGAGAGACTTAGCCAAAAACAACTCAATTCAGATGAGGAGGCAGCCGTATTATGTGAAGTCCGAACAAGGAGTCAAGCAGAAATTAAAAAAATCTGATCAAGGTTAGCTCCGGATTAGATGAACTCGGACAAGGTGGTGTCTAATTTCACACTTAACCACTCACCCAAGCAACAAATCGGACAAGGCAGCTAGCGATTTATGTGAAATCTGGATAAGACAGCGAGCCATTTAGGTGAAGATCGGACAAGGTAGTCTCCTGTTTAAAGGATCTTCGGATGAGCTAGTGTCTAATTTAGGTGGAGTTCGGACGAGCTAGTGTGCGATTTAGGTGAAGTCCGGATGAGGGGATGATCAAGCAAGACCAAGTTTGTGAAACCCGGGCAAGAAGACAGCCGATTTAGGTGAAACCTAGGTAAGGCAACTTCCGATTTACACTAAGTTTGCTTAAGGTGGTGATAGGATAAAGTTTAATACGCACAAGGAGATGGTTGGAGATCAATGAGTCCGGTCAAGGCAGGTTCTAGATTAGATGAAGTCCGGTCAAGGCACGTTCTAGATTAGATGAAGTCCGGTCAAGGAGTCATACGGACTTCATGAAGTACGGTCAAGATGCCACCTCATTTACTTGAAATCAAGGCCACCAAAATTGACTAAGTCAAACAATGAAAATTAAGTTGATCAGCATCTGATTTACAACCAAAACAAATGAAATCTTTAATCACAAACATAAAACTTCATGAATTTACATCAAAAAATGGATCAAAGTCCAAGATTTTATGAGTTTTGTTAAGAACAAAAAAAACCTTTTCAAAAACTAGAAATTTATTAAAATCTTCACAATCAATGATCAAATCACAAAAACATATGAATAACAATGATTCACAACACAAAATCGCACACAATGATCATGATTTTAACAATCATACACCCAAAAATGAAGGAATCGAGAAGAAATTTATGAAAAAATATCAAGAACATTCAAGAACAAGATATTAACATGAAGAACACAAGATGAATTTCCAGAAAAGTGCAGAAAAAATCTCGAATTTTGTATGATTTCTTTAATCAATAACGCTGCAACAAGCTCTGATACCAATTGTGAGTCCACAAAAATGATCAATCTTCAATCTTCATCAAGATTCAATGGCAGATTCATATGAATATGTAAGAACACTTTTAGAAGAGTTCAGAGAATAAGTCAACAAGTCAAACTTCTATAAATCTCTCAATCTTTGCATAAGTATTACAATTGAGCTCACACTCTAATTACACTAAAAGACAAACTATATATAGGGACAAACATTGAACCTTTCTAGTCAAAGTCAACATGACTTACAAAGTCAAACACGCTAACAATACAATTATAGACAATTATAGATTTTTAAGACGAATACAATTTAACACTAAAATTCAGTCCTAACAATTACTTAATCTTGAAACTGAAGAATTCGATTTGATCTTGCTATTTCATCTTCAAATCCTGAGATTTTGCATATGGTGAGTGGTTTTAAACATATTAATGCATACGAATTTCATTTTCTGTATATTGAAATTTTGTTTTGTTCTTGAAGTATGTTGACTGGATTAAGTTTAATCACGGTCACTGTGTTGACCGGACAAGGTGTTAGAAAGATTTTGAAATTGTGAATCGGTCAAAGTTTTGACTGGAGATGTGTGAATCTGGTTATAGAGCCGTCCGGGGACGTTCCTAGTATGGTTATAGTACCTTCCGGAGACGTCCTAGTCCGTCCATAGTACTGTCCGGATACGTTTCAAGTCCAGTTGTAGTACTGTCCAGATACGCGTCCTTGTCCAGCTATAGGGCCGTCCGGATACGTGTTCCATCCGGTTAACATGTCGTCCGGATACGAGTCCCATCCGGTTATCATGTCGTCTAGATAGGGTGTTGTTTTATCAAGTGATGTTCGGATAGGGAGTCCGGCCAAGCTTGTCCGAACATGTGATATATGGATAGCCTGTCTGGATACAACTATTTGCAGAAGATGTTAAGTGTTTGGAATTATTTGGCATTTTCACAATTTAACATATATTTTGGATGGTAAATTTGTTATTATGAAAAGGGGTATTTTATATCTTTTAAAGTGAAAAGATAATGTTCCTACCAAGCGTGGTGACGTAAATCTATTTTGGTATGGAATCGTATTTTGGGAAATGTTTCTAAAAGATAATGTTCCTACCAAGCGTGGTGACGTAAGTCTGTTTTGGTATGGAACTGTATTTTGGGAAATATTTCTACCAAGCGTGGTGACGTAAGTCTGTTTTGGTATGGAACTGTATCTTGGGAAATGTTTCTACCAAGCGTGGTGACATAAGTCTGTTTTGGTATGAAACTTGTTTTAAGAGGTAATCCCCCAGATGTGGTGACATTTGTCTGTTCTGGCTTGGAAATGGGTGATGGGTACTTCCAGACGTGGTGAATTATGTCTTTTCTAGCAAGTAACCCTATTTTAATGAAGTAATAAGGGTGGCATATCAAGGAGATGTGTACCTTGGAATAAGGGAGGCATTGTCATATGAGGATATTATTATAGCTCTTGTTATTATCACTAATTAGATACAATGACTCTAAATCATCATTTCTTTGACTTGATGAATTAGAGATATTGTTCTCTTTAGAAATAATTATTTAGATGTTACTGAGAAGGGCAAAATGATTTGTCATTAGAGGCATTTATTGCCTAACTTTTTATCAATGTTTTAATAGATACAGAGGGGCTCTGGTTGGTCTTTGAGTAAAGACCAGAGGACCTTTGGTTATGTAGAAAGGGTTTTTAAATACTTTGGGAATTTTATAAATTAAAAGCTCGGTATCTTAAGTTTTATGTTTTATTCTTTAAAATTTTCTCTTCTTCAAAATTATTTATAAACAAAGTTTAAGAGTCAGAGGAGCTATGATTCTAGTTTAATCGTCTTTTTAAATTATGTTATGTTCTTCGGTACCTAAGTTTTATTTGGTCCAGAGGACCTCTGGTTGGTTATGTCACTTAGATACAGAGGCTCTGGTTAGTAGAACTAGAGGCTCTGGTTGGTAAGTTAGAGAGGGGTTCTAGTCTATAGAACCAGTAGGGCTCTAGTCTGTTGAGCCAGAGGGGCTCGGGCCCGATAAGTTGAGAGTTTTGATTTGAGCTCTGGGTATGAGAAGGGTACATTTGAATTATGGGATGATGTTAACTGTTGATCTTATTTTGATCATATTGTTGAATTACATTATTTTGATGAAATGCAAATATTTCTGTGTAAGAGTTATTTTATCGAATTTTTGGTGTTCATCACCCTGCACATGGAAGAAGGGAATTACTCACTAGACCCTTCTGGTCTAACCCTCATTTTGTGTTTCAAAAATGTGCAATGCAGGAATTGCAGGGTCAAGGGATATTATGGGGAAAGGGAAAATGTAATTGTTTCCTTGTATGTTATCTGCTTTTGAAGATCAGCATGATGATTGTTTATTTTCAAGATATATGTTGTTATACATGTGTTAGTACATGATTTTATTTTGTAGATTTTGTACATATAAGAATCCTTGTACTAGTGGGACCATTGTGGTGTAAACTGTATTTCTTTGTAATGAAATATGTGTTATATGCAAATGTGGTGTTTGGGGGTGTCACAGAGTTGTATCAAAGCTTGAGTTTAAAGGATTTAGGTATTCAAAGCATGATGCATAGACTTAAACTGTCATTTGCATATTAAGGGTCCCGGACATAGATAGTATCACTGGGAATAAAATATAATGGGTTAAAGAGGGCAATATGTAAGGTGAATTCGAATTACAAATGGCCAATGAAATTATGAATTTACAGGTACATACCTATACTCGGATACCTTATTATATTTGGGATTATGTATACGTGATATTTAATACTAAAATATCAGCAGATGGCTAGTCGATCACGAAGATCTAAGAGGATCGCTCACCCCGAGTCTGAAGAAAGAGAGTAATCTTCTGTCAGTCCTCCAACTAATACTTCTTGGAGTCGAGGTCGGGGAAGAACCAGGGGTAGAGGCCGAGGGAGGAGCCAGGCCCAGGTAAGAAGTCAGACTGAGATTCATCCTGATCAAGGGAAATCTATATCTGGGAATGTTAATCAGGAGCAGGGGCATCAACCTAAATTTATAACCAGAAATGTTTTGGCGGAAGAGATGGATAAGCTAAGACAGACTTTGGTATCCATTATGGGATTGTCGGCCAGAGTAGAGACTGAATGAGTTGGAATTAATCCTCCAGCTCCTTCAGCAGAAAGGAAAAACACGGGAGGGTATATAAAAATGTTCCTGACTTGCAAACCTCCAACATTTTCGGGAGAAAGAGATCCAGTAAAAGTAATGTGCTAGATAAAAGAAATTAAATCGGTATTTAACACTAGTAGGTGTTCTGAAGAAGATAAGGTTAGATTTGCAGTATCTATGTTGAAGTCTAATGTTTTATATTGGTGGGATGTGGAGTCCTCAGCACGGCCAAATATTCTACAAACAATGCCTTGGGAAGAATTTGTGACCAGATTTAAAACACAATTTTGTCCTAAGACTACACCAAGGCAAATAGAAAAGGATTTCCTGAAATTGGAACAGTCTAATAGGTTTGTATGGGATTATACTAAAAAGTTTATTGAGTATTCCCGTTTTCCAGAACTTTATGTTTCTTCAGAATCTCGAAAGGTGGAAAGGTACATTTGGGGTCTGAAACCTTCTATCCGGGAATTTGTTATAGTTATGACCCTGCTGCATTCACTTTAGCCGTAAATGCTGCTGAGGTTACGGAAAGAAACAAAAACCGGCAAGGTGAAGAGAAAGTAGTAGAGAAAAGAAAGTGGGAAGGGTCTTCAGCCAGTTTTCGAAGACCCAAATTCATTAAGTCAGACAATCGCCCTTCTCAGCCGCCACCTGTTAGAGCTTGTCCATGGTGTCAACAGGTGCACAAGGGAAATTTTCCATCTTAAACCTAAAAGATGTTATCGATGTGGTAAGGCAGGACATCTGTCAAGGGATTGCACTACACCCAAAAGGTGTTTTTAGTGCAACTCACCTGACCATATTCGGCCGAATTGTCCACAGTTAAGGGCTACTCGTTTGACAATGGGAGGAAATGCTCCAAGTAACCGTGGAAGGCCTAGTGCACCAAGAGGAGGTTAGAGTGGGGCGCGGGGTCGATCGTTCCAAATGACAAAGAATGAGGCTGAAACAACACCAAATGTGGTAACATGTACTTTTCTTATTAGTTTCGTGTCTGCTAAGGTGTTGTTTGATTCGGGTGCAAACTTTTCATTCGTATCACCCTTATTTGCGAAAACTGCATGTATGACTTCTGTGCCACTTGACAATATATTAGTAGTTGATACTGCTAATAGTCAAGAATCTGTTGTATATGTGTTCAATAATTGTGTAATTGATATTGAGGGGTGTGGGCTGCCGATCCGACTTTTCCCTATGCCGATAAAAGAATTCGACGTTGTGGTGGGAATGGACTGATTAGCAGAGAATCGGGCTAGGATTCTATGCAACAAGAAAATGATCAATATTGATCTACCGAGGAAAGGACCCGATTGTTATTTATGGTGATCGGCAGGATCACCATACTAAATTGTTATCAGTTTTGAAAGCCCGAAAGTGTGTTCAAAAGGGATGTTAGGATTATCTGGCTTACGTGGTAGATTCAGGGAAGGAAAATAGTAAACAAGAGTTGATTCCAGTTGTATGTGAGTGATGTTAAAGGTATCACCTTGGAAAGGAGTGGTACGTTTTGGAAAAAGAGGAAAATTAAGTCCAAGATATATTGGACCATTCACTATTATTGRAAGGGTTGGGGAAGTGGCCTACAAATTATAACTTCCTTTGGAACTAAGTGAAATTCATGACACGTTTCATGTGTCAAATTTGAGGAAGTGTTTAATAAGTCAAGATGTGGCAGTACCATTACCTGAAATTAAGGTAGATGAGAGATTATGTTTTAAAGAAACCCCTAAACAGATTACTGACTATAAAGTAAAGAAGTTGCGAAACAAAGAAATTGGGTTAGTAAAGGTTCAGTGGCGTTATCATAAGGGACTAGACGCCACCTGGGAATTAGAGTCTGAGATGCAGATAAAGTATCCCTACCTTTTTGCTTAAATGGAATTCTGTGACGGAATTCTTTTAAGGAGGGAATGTTGTAATATTCGGGTTATTTTATTAGATTTAATAATTTAAATCTTTATGTTTATATGAATATTTTATGTAGATGTGTGTGGGTGTGGGTGATGTAGTTATGTTAGCCGACCTTTGAGGGGCGGTCTATGTTTATATGAATATTTTATGTAGATGTGTGTGGGTGTGGGTGATGTAGTTATGTTAGCCGACCTTTGAGGGGCGGCTTATGTTTATCTGAATATTTTATGTAGAAGTGTGTGGGTGTGGGTGACGTAGTTATGTTAGCCGACCTTTGAGGGTCGGCCTATGTTTATCTGAATATTTTATGTAGAAGTGTATGGGTGTGGGTGATGTAGTTATGTTAGCCGACCTTTGAGGGGCGGTCATACACTTACTATAAATAGCAAGTGTATGTGAAAGAAAAAGAAGCTTAGCACACCTTTGAAACACTTTCTATATTAGGAAAGACTCCTTGGTGAATCCTACGGATTGGCAGAAAAAGAAGAAGAGAATTCAAAGCTAGGATATCTAATTTCTAAGGTGAGTATATTAAAGCTTTGAGTATAAATTGTTTACATACAATTTAGTAGTGTTTGGAACTGGTCATTATGAATATAATATGTATGTGGATTATCTGTATATGGACAATAAATTGTTCAAGTGTTGTCCGGACTTAATTATAAGTCTGGTTAATTCAACCAGAGGCTCTGGTTGTGAAACCAGAAGCTCGAAGCTCTGGAAGAGAGACCAGAGGGGCTCTGGTAGAGAGACCAGAGGGGCTCTGGTAGAGAAACCAGAGGGGCTCTGGTCGAGTATGTTGAAATATATTACAAGTCTGGTTAGTTAAACCAGAGGCTCTGGTCGTGAAACCAGAAGCTCTAGAAGAGAGACCAGAGGGGCTTTGGTAGAGAGACCAGAGGGGCTCTGGTCGAGTATGTTGAAATATATCCTAAGTCTGGTTAGTTAAACCAGAGGCTCTGTTCGTGAAACCAGAAGCTCTGGAAGAGAGACCAGAGGGGATCTGGTCGAGTATGTTGAAATATATTCTAAGTATGGTTTGGAACCAGAGGCTCTGGTTGTGAAACCAGAAGCTCTGGAAGAGAGACCAGAGGGGCTCTGGTAGAGAGACCAGAGGGGCTCTGGTCGAGGATGTTGAAATATATTCTAAGTCTGATTAGTTCAACCAGCGGCTCTGGTCGTGAAGACCAGAAGTTCTGGAAGAGAGACCAGAGGGGCCTTGGTCCTGATTGTCGAATTATATTCTAAGTCTGGTTGGTTCAACCAGAGGCTCTGGTTGTGAAGACCAGAAGCTCTGGAAGAGAGACCAAAGGGGCTCTGGTCCGGAATGTTGAAATATTTTCTAAGTGTGGTTYAGAACCAGAGGCTCTGGTCGTGAAGACCAGCAGCTCTGGAAGAGAGACCAGAGGGGCTCTGGTCCTGGTTGTCGAAATATTTGTAAAGTATTGTTTGAAACCAGAGGCCCGATGGACCGAAGCAGTGTGTTTGTAATGGCGGTGTAACCGCGAGAGAGATGAAATGGCGGTGTAACCGCGAGAGAGATGTAATGGCGGTGTAACTGCGAGAGACATAAATATGTTTATGTATCAGTACAGGTTTGATTCTGAACTAATTGTTTAGAATGTATGTTGTTTGTTTGAGATTTATACACTCACTAGACCTTTTGGTCTAACGCTCAGTTGTTGGACTAACCGGTTTTGCAGATCATCATACCTCACAGGATAAAGGAAACGGAAAAGTTTAGTGTTGATGGCATTTTGTTTACTCATATATGTATTAAATAAAGTTTTTATTAGTCCATGTCTTGTAACAATACTATTTTTAGTATTACGAGTATGAACATGTGAATTATCTGTACATAGGCCATATGGGTTGTTACAATGTGATTATCCGGAAGTCTTCCCGGAAGATTTGACTGGTCTACCACCAAATAGATCTATTGAGTTCAGGATAGATCTGGTATCCGGGGCAGTGCCAATGGCAAGAGCACCATACCGGCTAGCATCGTCAGAACTGAAAGAGCTGGTTACTCAGTTAAAGGATCTTCTTGACAAGAAATTCATCAGACCAAGTACCTCACCCTGATGTGTTAATAGGTTCTGTTTGTCAAGAAGAAAGATGGATCAATATGGATGTGCATTAATTATCATGAATTGAACAAACTGACCATTAAGAATAAGTATCCTTTACCAAGAATCGATGATCTATTTGATCAACTGGTGGGAGCCAGGTACTTTTCAAATATCGATTTGCAGTTAGGATACCACCAATTAAAAGTCAAAGAGAAGGATGTTGCCAAGACTGCTTTCCGAACTCGGTATGGACATCATGAGTTTTTTGGTTATGCCTTTTGGTTTAACCAATGCTCCTACAGCTTTCATGGATCTAATGAACCGAGTATGTAGTGAATATCTCGATAAATTTGTTATTGTGTTTATTGATGATATTCTTATATACTCTAAATCTAAAGAGGAGCATGTTGAGCATCTTTATTTGATCCTTGAACTTTTGAAGAAAGAAAAGATATACGCTAAATTGTCCAAATGTGAGTTCTGGTTAAGAGAAGTCCAATTTCTGGGTCACGTTATATCTAAAGCAGGAGTGAAGGTTGATCCTGCTAAGATTGAAGCAGTAGAGAAATAGGATGCACCGAGAACTCCTTCGAAAGTCTGTAGTTTCTTGGGGTTAGCAGGGTATTACCGGAAATTCATTCAGGATTTCTCAAAAATTGCAGTGCCATTGACGAAGTTAACTCAGAAAAACATTATCTTTCGGTGGGAAGAAGATCAGCAGAAGGCTTTTCAGTTATTGAAAGATCATCTATGCAGCGGTCCAGTTCTATCTTTGCATGAAGGATCAGAAGATTTCATGGTGTATAGTGATGTTTCGAAGCTGGGTCTGGGTTGTATTCTAATGCATAGGGGGAAAGTAATTACTTATGCATCCAGACAGCTGAAAGATCATGAGAAACGTATTCCAACACACGACATGGAGCTTGCAGCCGTAGTTTTTGCTCTAAAGATTTGGAGGCATTACTTGTTGGGGACTAAGGGGCCGTTTACCAAACACTTACCTGGTAAGCGTTTATGGGTAAAATTTAACACTATCATTTACTTATCGGGTAAGATTTTAGTCCACCAACATGTAATCGTATGCAACAATTTACCCGGTAAGTGCTTACTGTGGTAAGAATCGTCACCCTCACTTACCAGGTAAGACTCTTGATCCTTGTCTCGCTCTTACCAGGTATGATTCTTGGTCCTTATCATACTCATCCAGTAAGGTAATGTGACTTGGTAAGCGCTTACCCGGGTAAGCATTTGGTAAACGGCCCCTAAGTGTCAGATCTTTACAGATCATAAAAGTCTCCAACATTTATTCAATCAAAAGGAACTAAACATGCGGCAACGACGATGGATTGAACTGGTGAATGATTATGACTGTGAAATCCTTTACCATCCGAGAAAAGCTAATGTGGTAGCATATGCTTTGAGTGGAAAAGAGAAGAGTGGTACTATCAGGGTTGTGGCTATGAGAATGAATCTGTTGCCAGATCTTCACAGTGAGATTGCAAGATGTCAGGGGAAGTTGTTAAAGAAAAGAATTTCAAGAGTGAACAAAAGGGTAAATTAATTTCTACTTTGGAAAAGAATAATAAAGATCTTCTGTGTTTTCAAGGTAGAATATGGGTATTGTGCTATGGAAATATCCGGAAAATTATTTTGAATGAAAGTCATAAATTCTGGTATTCTATTCATCCTGGCACCAATAAAATGTATAAAGACTTAAAACCATTTTATTGGTGGTCTGGATTGAAGAAAGGCATAGCAAGGTATGTGGAGTGATGCTTAATGTGTCTGCAAGTGAAAGCTGCACATCAAAGACCATATGGGAATCTTCAGTCTTTAGAGATTCTTGTGTGGAAATGGGATCATATCACGATGGATTTCATTATGAAATTGCCTCGAACTCCAAAGGGATATGATGCCATATGGGTGATTGTGGATCGTTTGTTGAAATCTGTGCACTTTCTTCCGATAAAAGAGAATTGTTCGTTAGAAAGGTTAGCGAAGATTTATATTAAGGAGATTATGACTAGACATGGGGTTCCGTTGTCTATCATCTTAGACAGGGATAGTCAGTTTACATCCAAATTCTGGGAAAGTTTATAGAAAGCCTTGGGTTCTCTGATTCGGTTGAGTTCAGCGTATCATCCATAGACTGATGGGAAAAGTGAAAGAACAATTCAAACTCTTGAAGATATGTTGAGGGCTTGTCTCATAGATTTCGGGGGATCATGGGAAGATCATTTACCGTTAATTGAATTTGCCTACAACAATAGTTACCACTCCAGCATTCAGGCGGCACCATATGAAGATTTGTATGGTCGTAAGTGAAGAACGTCGTTGTGTTGGAATGAAGTGGGTGAAAGACATATAAGTGGGCCAAAAATTGTTCAAGTTACTTCTGAGAAGATTGAGCAAATCAGGGAAAAGATTAAAACAGCTCAAGATCGTTAGAAGAGTTATGCCGATAGACGCCATAAACAGAGTGAATTCTTTCTGGGAGATTATGTGATGTTGAAAGTCTCACCGTAGAAAGGGGTAGTCAGATTCGATAAAAGAGGTAAGCTCAGTCCAAGATACATCGGGCCATTCAGAATCTGTAAGCGAGTCGGAATGGTTGTGTATCAGCTGGAGCTACCAGAGGAGCTTAGATCGATTCATAACACTTTCCATGTGTCTAATTTACGGAAGTGTTTGGCAGACCCGAGCCTGGTAGTGTCTCTATCAGAAGTCATTGTGGTGTCAACTATATTTCTTTGCAATGAAATATGTGTTATATGCAAATGTGGTGTTTAGGGGTGTCACATATGTGCAGAGAAGGCTAGAAATAGGCGTATAGCTTCTAGCCTTGCAACTGACTCAAAGGTCTTGTCATAGTCTATTCCTTCTTCTTGGCAATAGCCTTCTGCAACAAGCCTGACTTTGTTTCTTATTACTATACCATCCTCATCGTTCTTGTTCCTAAGACCCACTTAGTACCAATAGCAATTTTTTTTCCTTTGGCAAAGGAACAAGATTCCTACCTTCTTTATTTCGAATTGTTGGTGCTCTTCTTGCATGGTATCGGCCCAACTAGGATCTTGTAGGGCTTCATGAACTTTCTTGGGCTCTACCACACTTAGAAAGTTTACGAATAAACATTTATTGGTTGTGGCTGCTCTAGTCTTTACTCCACTAGAAGGTTCACCAATGATTTGATGAGCGGGATGGTCTTTAGTCCGTTTGTCATTAGAGCTTGCACAGATGTTAGAGTCATGGGATCTTGTTGCACTGGAGTGTTTGGCATTCTGCTCGTGGTTGGTGATGATGGCTCTGCTTGCTCCCCCTCGGATTGTGGTACAGAGTAATTAGGTTCAAAGACAGAGGTAATGTTCTTTGGCTCTGAAGTCTCTGATTCTGGGTTAGTTTGATCGCTAGGGGAAGTAAAGGCATTAGAAGGGCCAAATATGGTTCTACTTGAAGTCTGTGGCTCTCCTTGGACGTATGAAGAGGCATCTTTGGGTGCACGCATAGAGATGTCTTCATCACCAAAGAAGTCTTCAAACAGCTGCCCGGGTTCCAATTTCCTTGATTTCGATAGAGAATTAAAAGTCATCTGGTTAAGCTTGAGTCCATAGCTAAAGTACTCTGAAGTCGTTTGTTCTTTATCGTCGAATGAGACGTTGATGCTTTCCATGACCCTCTTGGTTCTAGATTGAAGACTCTGTAGGCCTTGGAATGTGTAGAGTATCCAAGAAATTACCCTTTATCAGCCTTCTTATCAAACTTCCCAATGTGATCACGATCATTCAAGATAAAGCACCTGCAACCAAAGACATGCAAAAATTTAACATTAGTCTTTCTTTGGTTGATTAGTTCGTAAGGAGTCTTCAAGTGTCTCTTGACCACTTTTGCTCTATTTTGAGTAAAGCATGCGGTCGAGAACGCTTCTGCCCAAAAATGGATTGGAAGACAAGAGGTTGCACGCATCGTTCTTGCAGCTTCAACCAAGGTTTTGTTTTTCCTTTCTATAACACCATTTTGTTGTGGTGTTCTTGCAACAAAGAAGTTTTGGGATATTCCCTCTTGGTCAAGGTACGCGTCAATCTTTGCATTCTTGAACTCTGTACCGTTGTCATTCCCTAGCTTTTGAATTCTACTCTGTAGAAGTACTTGAATCTTGGTCATAAGCTTGATCAACAGCTCTGGGACATCTGATTTCTGCCTTACAAACTCAATCCAAGTATATCTTGTAAATTCATCAATAAGCACTAAGATATATTTCTTGCCAGACAGGCTCGGCATAGATATTGGACCATAGAGGTCCACATTAAGCATATGCAGAGGTCTAACGCAGGAAGCATATGTCTTTACCTTATGGGATGCTCTTTTGAGTTTTCACATATCACAGGCGAGACAGAGATGTTCCTTTTCGAACTTTATCATTGGTAGTCCGTCAGCCAAATTATTTTTCACAAGCTTCTCTATATTTGGAAAATTTAGATGAGATAGCTTGTGATGCTAGAGCCACGCTTCTTCACTCTTGCGAGATATGACACATAGTGTCTCTATGTCATCTCTTGGTGAGAAGTTCATAAGGTACAAACTGCCCTTACGTTTAGCTCTTAGCAATTCTTGACCTGATTCTGACATTATTGAACAAGAGTCCTTTTGGAACTTGACATTATAGCCAGAATCACAAAGTTGACTTATGCTTAGCAAGTTATGCTTTAGCCAAGAAACATAAGTCACTCTAGAGACAAAAACCTTACCTTGATGGAGATCTCCATACCCTTATATTCGTCCTTGCATGTTGTCTCCAAAAGTCACCTTTCCTCCAGATTTATCTTTGAACGAGGAGAGCAACTCTTTGTTGCCGGTCATGTGCCTTAAGCATCCAGATTCAAGGTACCAGATATGCACATGCGGCTTCTGCAAAACAAATTAGAGAGATTTAGGTACCCATTTCATAATGGGTCCTCGATGATTAGGTTTTGGAGTCTCAGATTTTGGCCTAGAGGAAGGGTCTGCCTCAACACCCGATTTACCAGACTTGGGGTTTGGCTTGGCAGATTTGGCCTTAGGAGCCTGCTTCCTCTGGGTACTTTTAGATTTACTCTTAGGTGACCCAGAGATAATGCAATTGGGACTAGAAATGTGTTGCTTTAATTGCCGCAACATAGAAAGACATTTGCAATTGTGAACACATTTTTTATGACAAAACGATTCACTGGATTCATAAAACTTTGACTTTCTATTATTACAATCATTCCTAGCATTGTTTGTTCAAATGAACTCCCTATCTAATTTCGATTGTTTATTGAAATCAGCCTTTGTCTTCTTTGGCCTTCCTTTCTTGTTCCCTTTTTCTCCCTCGACCTTCAGAGGCTTCTCTAAAACATAGGAATTGAATTTAGAATTAGATGCCAACTTTCCTTTCTGTTCTGGAGTGAACTTTATAGGCTTTTGAAATATAGACTTTAGAAATTTAGATGCAGAGGTGGTAGATTTATGTTCTTTAGCCTTATTTTCGTTCTTTGGCTCAAGAGAAGACTTGGCTTTTGAACACATGTCCACGAAGTCAGGACGCATGAGAACCCTTTTTCTCTTCTCCATTGCTGGAACAGATTTATTTGGGATCTCACTTGGAAGTTTGTGAACTTCTGGTGTTGGCATCACTATCTCAGTCTCAATATGCTCTGTACTCAAGTCCGCCTCTGATTAAGAGTCAGAGTCGAGAAAATCTCTTTTTGGACTCTAAGTAGTGGAGGTTTCATTAGGATCTTGAGATCTCAGGTTTAATTTCGTCACCTTTTTGCTTTGAAAGCTCATGATTATGGGTTCCAAAGCTAAAAATCTCTTCTGTCTTCTGTATGTTGTTTAGGTCAACTGGTTTGGATTCATGCATACTTTTGGAAGAGTAAGAGATGTTTTAAAAATTGAGCTTTCTTGCCATGACCCCATTTTCAAGTTTTACTCTTTTAAATAGTGAGGTTTTAAGTAGAGCGGGAAACCAGGTTTTTGTTCTGCCCCTAAACGAAAGACTGACTCAAGAGTAGGTTTCTTCTTCCAGGTTAGTTCTAGGTCTGTATAACCTAGTTCCATTTTGTTTTGTTGAGAGTTTATCTTTTCGTACACCATCTGAGCATCTTGATACTTCTTCATCAAGAGATCTTTTCTTTGTAAGCTCTGGTGTAAGAATTCCCTTTCCTTTTGAAAGTAATTTTTAAGGGCTAAGGAATTTAGTCTCTCAACCTCTTTCTCTATCATTTTCTTATCTTTCTTTTGTATAGCCTTCTTAAGCTCAGAGCACTCTATTTTTAAAACATTATCTGTGGAGAGTTTGGTTTTCAAAATTTTCTATTTTTCCACAGAGAGCTCCTTTTTTTCTACAGTTAGAAGCTTTGTCTCTCTTTGAAAGAAATTCTTTTGTTTTTCTAAAGCTTTTTCTCTTTTCTTTTTCATCAGAGAGCTTCTGTAGAAGTTTAATAAAATCTTGAGTCAAAGTATAGATGCTTTGCTCTAGTTCATAATGGGAATAACCATAAGTAGAGCATACCTGAGAGTCAGAGCTGGATCCAGACTCTTCTATATCGTGATCAACAGCCATTCCGCAGAAGTGGGCTTGGTCCTCTTCATCTGAGTTTGAGTCAGAGACCCAATTATCTCGCTCTGTCATGAGGCTCCTCTAAGGTCAGTTGTACTTGTATTTTTTTTTTTTTTTTGTGGTATAACTCGTCCTTGACCAAAGGAAGGACCTTTACATTTTTTAGAGAAGTGGCCCATTCTTCCACACCTGAAGCATCTGACTCCATGCTTCCTTTTCTCTGGTTGTTCTTTCTCCTTTATCACTTGTGAAGGAGGGTTCTTTGGCTCTTGCCCTCTATCCTTGCTTCTCTCACTCCCGATTCCTCTCTTATCAAACAACTTTCTCCCAAACTTTCTATTAAACTCCTTGGTGATGAGAGCCAAGGAATGTGTGAACACACTTATGTTATCATCATCAGAGCTTGAACATATGTCTTCTTCATCGCTCTTTATCACAAGAGTCTTCTTCCCTCTTCTTCTTTCATCTCTTGATCTCCTCTGTCTAGATGACAAGCTAGAACTAGTCTCTTTAGAGTCAGAAACAAGAGCTAGAGGTCCACCCAGAGAGACCTTGTTCTTTTACACCTCTTGTTCTTGCGCCTGCAGGGTGCGGTAGACGTCATGCAACGTCCACTATTCCAAATCTTGATAATATTAAAGGGACATGGATAGGTTTCCCCATTCGTCGTTCAATCTTTTCAAGAAGAGCATAGTGTTCTCTTCTTGTATTCTAATCACACCGCACTTTTTGCGCTTATTGATTAGCATATTGAAATGATGTTATGTCTGCTCGAGAGACTCATCGGGGAGGGCCTGAAAACTGTTGTACTCGCTTAGACGTTGAGCACATTTGTTATTCTTCCTTTTGATCCACCTTCAAGCTAATTTGCTATTTGATCCAATAAATCCTTAGCGGATTCACATGCATCTAAGGATTGGAAGATCTCGTTCGGGAGGGGCATATTTAAAAGCCTTTTGGCTTTTTGATCGATTTCCACCCTTCTCTTATCCTCATCATCCCAATCTCTTTGTTCTTTGGGAACACGCCTTGCAGGTACTTCGACAGTGTTGCCAGAGGGAGGAATCCTAGGAATTAAAGTCATGGGCACATAGGGCCCATTTTTTATGGATTCGTAAAGTTCAAGGTCGAGACCTTCGTAGAAGTTTATCATACTAATTTTCCATTGGGGATATTCATCCCGAATGAGAGTAGGAGGTTCTGTGAGGGAGTCGGCACTGTACATGGAGTTCCAGGATTGATTTGACATTTTAAAGTTGTTTTTAGAGAGAAAACAAACAGGATGTTTGAAGATTTAAGGAAAAACTGAACTTGAAAACTAGCAAACTTGGAGAACACGAAAAGCGATTGTTTTTCAAGAAAAAATGAGATATAAGATCTGGAATGTAAAATCGTTTCGAGAAAAAGAATCAACCAACAAAAGAGGATTATTCTTTTGGATTTAGATCGACTAATCAATTGACTGATTAGCAGGCTCTGAATCCAATTGTAGAAACTCAGAATCGTCTTAAGTATCAATTAACACAGTATAAAACAGATTCTGAGTGGAAGCGACTATTGTGTTATTGAAATGGTTAACAAGTTTGATCAAAAACATATATGAATGAAACACAAGTTTGAACAAGTCGGCTGCTTTGATTAGAATAAGAGTTTGCAAGTAAACTCTCAACTATCAACTAGTTCTCACAAGAATTCTCTATAATAGGAGCGTATAAGAATTAGGCAATTCGGGGTCTTTAGAACCCAAGGAGGACACCTCCTTTTATACGTCTAGGTATAAACAGAATCTCCTATATTCTAGGCTTCAAATTCTGATTTCTTGTTCAGAGTCTTCTTCCTTTACGTTCCTTAAAGTGTGGAACCGTTTCTGCGTACGTCTCAGATTCTGAATGGAGACTTGGAGATAAGGCTGGAACCGCTTGTGCACGAACTAAGGGCGTAGGACACTCAGAGGCTCTGCATTTATAGTGCAGAGGCTCTGTGTTTGGAAAGATAGCTCTGTATCAAGTCTTTAATCTTTTTTATGCTTAAGACTTGATCTTCCTCTGTTTTGAGCACGGGCTCTGCATGCGAGGTTCTTGCTCTGTCTCTCTGTGACCTCTGCATCCGAGCTCTTGGTCCAAACAGCTTCCAAGACTAAAGTCCTATTTGACTAGAGTAAGAGGTTTCTTACTTACACTTTTATAAATAGGGTTCTAACACGTGACTGTGATAGGAAGGCCATGGGACCGAGATGGAGGCTCAACAAGCTAGATACATTATGTCGCTACCTAGTTAGCCTAGTAGATCGCATTATCGTAGCATTTTGCAGCGTTTATGGGGCAGTCAGGATACACTTCACCCCTGCCCCACCTCCCGGCCCTTCCATCGCTAATAACATTTTGTCGCTGATATCTTTCGCTGATCTGTCGCAAATAACATGACCTATGGACTATCAACAACAGATCAGTGATGGACTAGACCTTTTGCGCCCGAATTTTTGGCCACCGATAGTCTCAGTTTTGTAGTGCAATTGGATAAACTTAGCGGAGAGGGTGTCGAAGTTTTGCAAGAGTAGCATGGGGTAAGGGAAGGGAAGAGAGGGAGGGAAGGGAGTAAGTATGTATCTTCTTGTAATTGGTCACAAATAAATTTAAATTTTAAACTTTTAGAAGGGAATGAGAGAAAATAAAAAAAAGGTAAAATGCACTTTGAGAAGAAAACATCCAATGACCAAAGTGGGGGTCCAACACCAAACGAAGTTCCAAACCACAATAGCAATCATATAATAAAAAAAATTGTAAGGACTAAAACCGAAAAAATAAAAATAGTACAGGTCCAAAAGTGAAGTTTGCTTAAAATTATATAAACATGGTAAGATAATTTTAGAATAAACTACAATTTTGGTCTCTGTGGTTTACACGAATATCCAAAAATGGTTCCTTTGACTCCAATAACTACAATTATTGTTCCTACTATTTACATTTTGCTTTGAAATATCTCTGGTCACTAACTTCGTTAAAAAACTTGGTTAACTAAGGGGTAGTTTTGTCTTTTCTTTCACTTTTTTGTCCTTTTCTTGTTTTTGACTTATTCTTGTTTTTCACCCATGAGTATTCCACACATCCAGCCACTAAGGGACCAAAATCTGGTGGCCTTTTCCAACACCCACCACTCAGTGACCTCTTTTGGTCATCTTGTCCGACCTAAATCTAAAACCAATAAAATGTTTTCTGAAATCGACAATAAAAAAGGGAAATAAGAATGGTTTTTTTCTTTCTAGAAAGGGGATGAGGTTGGTGATCGATGAGGGTGCTTGAGAGGGAGATCGAGGGGAGTATCGATGGAGATGGTGTCAGTAGCGGGGATGGGTAGTAAGAGGGGGTCGGTCACGGGGACAAACTCAGTGATGCTGGTACTTCTCGTTTGCTGATTCTGTTAGGGGAATATGTGGACCTAGGAAGGGGCAGTTACCGGAGATGAGCATCGGTAGTGTGGGAGGCCCGTTGATATGGTATCGTAGGAGATGGCGTCCTCATCTATCGCTTGAGACGACATCTTGGAGACCATAATGTCTATGCACGCGGGTGTGTATGTGTTTGGGACAAAGATGGAAGGGGGAGATGGATGATACAAATGAAAACACAAAGAGAGAGAGAGAGAGAGAGAGAGTGTGTGTGTGTGTGTGTGTGTGTCGCGCGTGTGTGTGTGGTGGTGGTGGTTAACGGCGCTCACAGGTGGGTGGTTCAGTGGTCGATGGTCGTCGAAGACAATGTTATGGTCGTCGGCATGGCGTCTTGGTGCAACAGTGTCAATGCATATATACATACATATGTATTAATATAATACAATATGAAGTATAGTAAATTAAATTCAGACCCTATAGTTTAAACAAAATTGTATAACGTGTCCCTGTAAAAGTAAAACGATGAAAATACCCCTAACTTAACAAAAACAAATTAACAGACTTAAGTCGAGGGGCAATTTTCAATGCAAAATATAAACAGTAGGGACGATAATTATGGTTATTGAAGTCTAGAGACCACTTTCGATGATTCATATAAACCACAGGGTCTAAATTATATAAACACGGTAAGATAATAAAAATTAAAAGGTATTAAATTATAAAAGCTCGTTAATCTATTTATAAATTATAAATATTGTGAATTACATGTTTTGTCTATGTATTTAGTTCCCGTCCATTTTGGAAAAACAATTGATTATGTTCTATGATTACATTTTAACAACTTTGAATTCCTATCACTAACTTCCGTTATATTTACCTTGGGCCTTATGGGAGTTTTTTAGTATTTTAAATATTTAGTTATTTACCTTTTGTCTTTTTTATAATTTTTTATTCTATGATAAAACAAAATTTAAAATGCAAAACCAAATCAAATTAAAACCCATACCCAAATCTTCAAAAATCAAAACTTTTAACCATGAAAACCCATTGATTTAGTATGAACATCAACAACACATATAAAAATCAAAAACACATTGCTACCAAATCATTATACAATACGTAAATCTAAGAAGGTGAACCCATAGAAAAAGTAGTGAAGCCCTAAGTTTTAGGGCTTCTTCTAAGCTAGCAACCATGGGTTTAAAAACAATCAGGAGTCGATAGGAGGTTACAAACGAGGATTTATCGGAATCTGAGACCTTGGAGTGTTGCTAGAGTCGGAAAACGGAAACAGTGAAGAGTTCTTTGCGGTCTGTATCGAGATGGAGACAGCTTTGGGGGTTTTCAACTTTTAACTAGTTAGGTTTTCCTTTTAACAATTCATATGAAAAGGAAAAGGGAACCAAAGAAAAAAAATTAACTAAAGAGTGTAAAAAGACTAAAAAAGCCCCTCACGTAAAGGGCGCATGGTCATGGACTTTTCTTTTAACAAACGTTAGCGATAAGGATCCAAACGAAAAGGGGCACAATCCGTTGTTTTTTTCAAGACACGGACGGGATTCGTTAAAGAAAACCTAATCATAAGAACATAACATGTAATTCACTTTCGATATTAAATGCGTGGCAATTGAAAATTATTTGAACTTCTTAAAACCAATTCGGTTACGATTACAAAACCGGTCCTTATGGGCAGACCATAATCGATTTAGAAAAGAAGGTTAACCTATTGGGCCTACCTTGTTCTAACAAGTCTCCTTAACCAGTTACAAATAGGACCGGATTCCGTCAATATCCTGCCTTGTGCAAAGTGTGCGTTAAAAAGGATAAAACTTGCTCAAAAAATCTATGAAAATAGAAAATGTTGAAAAAAGAAGCTACAAAAAAAAAACCACCATTGGCTTTGCATTATATCATCTATTGATAAAGTTGTCTATGTGCATTAATATGTCTGTATAGATTTAGAGGTTTTTGTTTGAGAGGGGTTTTTCGTAGATGAATGGAGCATGTTTTTTAATTGGGAAAGACAGTTTGGAAAAACTTGTCTTTCTACATAAAGCTCCGCCTAGAAGCTTATTGAAAAAGTCATTTTCTATATCATTAAGTCACTACCAAACATGTATACCTGACCAAATAAACTACAATTCCTGTTAAGCTCATTAAGCTGCTAAAAAACAGCCTCAAAGCCTACCTCTCCATATCCCTTCCTCCCGTCAAGTCTTGCATCTCTACGACCTATTGGATCTCGAAAAATACATAAAACCACCATGTCTAACCTCAACTGCTCATCCAAGACCTCCTCTTCACTCCATCAACGAACCCGTTTTATAATTTATCCCAGCTAAAATAGGGCTCGACAAGGATACCCAAATGATTGTTTCTATAAAGACCTTGCAAATTTTTTTATTTGTTTTAAAGACAAGACAAAAAAATGAGCCAAAATTGTTGAAAGCACCAGAATACAAGGGGCCACCTAAAATGTATTAAAACTAAGGGATAGACAACAAGAACTTACAGTTTATGTTGACAACAAAATTTGAGGTGTTCGCAGAGAAAAACTTTGTAACATTTCTTTATGCATATATTACATGCACAACCACCTTCGCGATTTCCGAGATCCCACTACCGATCCTTGTAGATGTCCTCCGCCCGACTACAATCACGCAGACAGAGGTGGGAAATCATCTTCATCTTTTAGATGGTATGAGGATTGTACATTGAACCTACACATCACATTTCCGAGCATATCAGATTCGTCGTGCAACCCATATAGCGGGATTAGATTAAACCACCAGTTTTTATACAATTTAAGAAATGATACTTTTCCTATACCTATCCATACCAGAAACAGATCTGGGTCTCTGTGTACCATCCTGCTGACAAGCTCGATTATGATTTTGGTGCCGCCTATGTAACAACGGCTCTCTATGTGGTGGTGTAGGACGGCCAACCAGACCAAATCCAGCAACTCCTTCAGGTGGGGTAATGAAATCAGTTGGGTTAGATGTTCCTTTATTGGTTGCATTCGATGTTTTGGTGTGATAACCATGTCGAGATCGATTCTGAAGGATTAATACAAAAAACATATGGATAGTTTAGAACTCAAAAGGTTGTTTTTTTTAATGATCAACAAAATGATATACCTATATCTCTAAAAAGACTGCCATAATCTAACCACACAGAACAAGCCCCATATATCCCTCCTGGAGGTGGGTTGGGGGTACATAAAACTAGAGCAGCTGCTTTCGTGAAGACTCCCAACTTATAAAAAGGTTTCGAGAACACGGCGTAAGAGTTTAACAATGGTGATCAAGATATGGGCATGCTAAATTTGCTAATTTACAAAATAAATAAATTATGAGTTCCAAAATTAACAAAATATGAAATTTACCATGTCCGTGAAGTATGTCATGGTGCCTCTTGGATTGGGATCATTGGGAACGAAAGGTGATCTAGGCATGAACATCTGGTCTGAAGGGTGGAACTGTGGATGGCGAACAACACCACCATGTTCCGACGCAATCATGCTTAGCAAAATAGGCGGTGGTGGTGGCGGTGGTCCCATCATGGGTGGTCCCAGAACATAACTATTCCACCACCTGACATGCTCCAAACACACCAAATGAGACATCAAGTCACCGGTGAGATCCAATGGTTCCGATGGAGCCAAGTTTACACCAGTTTCATGCACCTCAGATTGTTTGGCATCATCAATATCACCATTTTCCTCCTTATTAACTAACTTGGAGTAATCAAACAAAAGATGGGGTGCATAGAATGGTATACTGACAGGATTAGCAGCTTCTCCCGTACTACTCGACATGAGGGCAGATACGTCTTTTCCTTCGCTAGAAAATCGGTTCCCCGGAAACCCACTGCCTTCATATGAGTTTTCATCATTAGAGCTTCTCGGTTTTCCACTTACCCTTGTGGTAAATGTCTTTTCTGCCCCTGAAATGCTGACGTTAAGAAAAGACCTTGGAACATCATCAGGAAGATCAGGTCTTTGACCACTTCCGTGCATATTCAATGTATTTGAGAAAAACGAAAGAAGCTCCTTGGTCAGGTTATCTTCTGGGGTCATAAGGATTTCCGCGAGTTTTCTAGCACCATAACCGAATGCACTACGTATACGAAAAAAATTTCCTGACCATATATTGAAAAGTAAAAGAATTAACCGATAATAACATAATGCCTAGAGAATAGAGCGGCTGTATCCATGAAGACCCCTACCTAATGCAAAACATAATGCCTAAAGAATTAGAGACATACCTTGGCTAACACTACGCCCGAGGTTGTTATGATCATTTAACGGATCCACAATGTTGAGATGCTTTTTAGAAAATACATCCCCAGATCTCATGGGAACCGATAACGTCTTAGAACAATGTCTAAGGAAACCGACTTTAAGCAATAAATTGTTGCTGTTTGGTGGTCTCTCGACTACAATTTTGAAGATAAAAGACGGTTTCAATGAAGAAATATGAGAAAGAAACAACGAAAATGACATTAAAATGGTATGTTTAAACTCACCTACGATTCTTGGCAACTCGGATAATCTAATGGGGCCCATTATACTGATACCATATTTATCCCAATCAAACGCACTGAAATACTCCAAGAATTTATACAGAACCTATCAAAGTATTGCATTCAAGGGAAATTTAGTAGCTAATATATATCTGAAATTTGGATATAGAGGATGGAGGTTTTTCGAGAACTCACTGAGAGAGGACCTTCTATTGCCATATGAAATACATGAAAAATATAGAGAACTAGAGTCTCTAATCCATATGTTGATATGAGACCGACATGTGCACCGAGAGTACGACTCTCGAAGTAGCACCACGCTTTAATCAGAATAATGCTTCGTTTGAAAAGGTGATCTTTCTTGATTACACGATCCACCTGAAATATTCGAAGATAAGATTTATATGTGTTTATAATCATCAATATACAAAATGTTTTACACAGTAATAATGATAAACAGATATAGAAAATGGTTCTTGCGTCGCATGGATGAACAAAGAAATTATTTACTGTTAAAATAAGAACCGAATAGTATAAGATGCTTATGGGAATTACCGAGTATTTTTACCATTTTTATAAGTACATGGAGAAAATAAAACCATTATATAGCATGGCATAGAGTTCGTAAAAGTTTCACCTACCTGCTCGAGAAAACATAGAGTGCAAAGTCCCCCGATTTGATTAACAGAAATGTCAACCACAAGATTTTGCACCATGCATTTCACAAGCTTAACCTGCCATCAAATTTGTTTTCCAGATAATTCATCTCAGTTATAAGTTAAAAACTAGACTATTTGACCACAAGAGCTCATTCTTTTTTGGGGGGCATGGTGCAGTATTAGAAGAAAATACCTCAGCACCAATAAGTTGGACATCCTTAACAACAAACTCCGCTGAGCTATTATTCCCTTCACTCTCGAGTAATGATGCGATATCCCTTACAAGTTCATCCGTGCTTGCACCAATCGCGCTTAAATCGATATCTCCATCAGGGAGATAGGTTTTCAATGGCACTGATCCATAAGCGAACACCTGAAGGAAGTTCATGAATAATCAAATAAAATTTTCATGGATGTTATTTTAGTACAAAGTTGATCTTATTTTTGAAAGATGGTACTGTAATTCTCTACAACTTTAATCTTTTGATCATTTGAAACATTTTAGATCCTCACTCATCATTGAAAATCTAATGCTAGAAGCAACTGAAGATAATAAGACGCCCAATAAAATCAAGGAAACTACAAGGATCATCGTTTTGTACACAAGATATGATCGCAAACTATATTCCTACGTTTATGCTAATGCAGGATAATAAAATACAACAAAAGGGTAAATATGTAACTAGGTTTACCCGAATGTTGGTGAAATTATGCTTAAAAGCATATTGATTAACCACAAGGGTGGTGCATGATTGGTTTGAGCTTGGCTCCAAAGGTCAAAAGTACTAGGAGGTCCCAAGTTCAAATCCAAGGAAAAATAAAAATCCCCTTGTGGCCACGGAGGTTCAAATGCGGTGACTCCAGACTATCTACAAAGCAGGTGGTCGGCCTGGGATTAGTCGGCTTGCATAGCGGGTTGGATATCCACGTTAATCAACAAAAAAAAACATATTGATTTTTAACAATACCAACAAGACAATGGAGCTATTATGTTTGAATATTCATAGGGGTGTGCAAGGTTCGATTTGGTTTTCGTGTTGTTTGAAGGTGTAACTATTAGCAAGTCATTGGAAAACTCCGGTTGATCATTTGGGGTTCGATTTTGTTTTGTTTTGTTATGTTATTCAATACAAAATAGGAAACTACTTCAAAATACAATTAGAGGCATGTTGATGGGGCCATCAGTTTAAGTCATCATTGAAAACTTAATCATACCTCTTGTTCATCCTTTATCTTGAATGTTATAGACTTATAGCTACATACAAAATATAGTACATCCATCAAGAATAGAACAAAGATACTTGATATAAAATACATTGAACAATCATTAACTCATTATTGTTACCAAATATAAGTATTGAATTTCTCCATCTACCAAAGAAACATCAAGATTCTATAGGTTTTCACTCTAGCAGTCAACAGTCGGCAATGCAACGGTGGCAAATGGTGGCAGAGGGTAGCGGCTGCAATGGCAAGTAATGTTATGCCACTGCAGTGGATGCAGGTAATAACAGCAATTGAGAAGAGTTGGCAGCATATGAGAGTATATATAATATAATAATACGATGCATGGGACTCAAGGACAACTTAGAGAATGAACCAGACCAAATGAACACCGTGAATCTCACACAGAGTAGGATCTGGGGACGGTAGGATGTAACGCACGAGGATATTTAAAAGTGAGCATTTAGAAGTGATATTTATGTTTTTAAAACACAACTGTTTTGTTATGAAGATATCTTCTTCCTGAGAGGTTGAATCTATGGAATACCTTCCGTAACGGTTGCAAAGTGAAGCATCTTGGTGCATGAGGATCACCCTTCGTACAATAGCTAGATGTGCATCTATATATCTAATCTTGCTATACTTTTTCACCTTCTACTCTTTTGTGATTAACACATAATAACGAAAGTTTCCATCTGTTCATATATACAATATTTATATTTCATAGTTCAAGAAAGTTCTAAACCAATTTGTTCTAACCAAAATAGAACCCAAAACGAACCACTTAGACCCCAATATGTTTCTTTGACACTAGTCATCTTTTGTTGCATTTTGCAACAAGGCTTCTTCCATACATCAAGTTGTGACCTACTATTCAGGGTTGCTCCAACTCTAAGGGCCTGTTTGTTAGCAGCATAATGAGCTTAATGGGACTCACAACTTATTCGGTCAACTATATATGACTTTTTGGTAGTGGCTTAATGATATGGAAAGTTACTTATTCGGTAAGCCTCTAGGGGTGAGCTTTTTGCAGAAAGCCAAGTATTTTTTCCAAACCTACCCCTCCCAATTAAAAAATATATCTCCTTCCATCTATGAAAAAACCTTGCCTATCTATATAGACAGATTAATTTACACAGACAACTTTACCCATACAAGACTCGATGGAAAACCAACCAAACAGCCCCTAAGGCTTGCCCATGAGATATACCCTATGAACCTTAAAAAATATAGGTTCATCATTCCTTCAAATAACGTGCATAGTCTAATATCTACTTTTTGAGTAAAATAAGATACCCAATGATGTCGATGATTATAACAGATGCATTCAAGAGCATTAAAAAATGCTATGTTTCTTGCTACGTCAAAGTCATATGTCGAATATTCATTCACACGTTTACTATATATGAATCAATTTGAAACTTCCCAATGTCATTGGGATCTTTACATATCAGCCCTCTTTACTACTTCTTAGGTAACAACAGATTATGTAATTAGCGCTACCATGATAGATACAACCATTAAAATATTCCTATAATAACAAGCTAGAAACGCCAAGGAGATACACTTTTATATACCTTTCAGAAAGGGTTATGCACTACCAAAGTCGTCATAAAGTTTTATCCCTTTTACTTAAACTCTCTCCTCTCCTCTCCCTATTTCCCTATATATATTAAATAAACCAACAACAAGAAGAGATGTTTTGCCAAACCTTACGAAAAATTAACAGACTAATCCCCGAATGCTTACCAAAGACATGCAAATTGATCGTAAGAGATGTCCCCATGTTTATCCTTAGCAGTAGGATGGTGGGAAGCCACACGGTTCAAACTCAGCACCATCGCTTACTGCTGACTCGCAGTGATTTACCTCCCCCAAGATGGGCATGAGACCGGTCCAGAGGGTAGTGTATACCCCAATTCATCGTATTCATACGAAACTCCTTCCCTCACATATTCCTATGAAATCAATAACCATAGTATGCGGTTTTAAGAACCTCAAAGCAAAGGTGATCATCTAATCCTCGAATCTACATCTAGATCATGAAAATAGGTGAACCCCATTGAGTTTCTCTTTGACTAGTTCTCCCCATGTCAATCTTGATCAACATTTTTCTTTATACAAGATCGTGATGTGTTGTGTTGTGTTGTGTTGTCTTCTTTCTTACCCAAGTAATCAAATCAGTGAATATGGTTACTGAAATAATCCCTACACATGCGTATTAAAATTCAATTGTTTCAATTCAATCATACCACAAAAGATAATTATAATCAGAATGGTTTAAAAGGCAACCGATTGTGGAAAAAATCATCTCACCTCACAATCAAGATTATCCTTGAGCAATCTCTGCAGATAATTGATTACTGCATCTCTTTTCCTTTCAGCAACGATAGTTGGCTGAAACTTGGAAATCATCCCCTCGCAAGCTTTCTCGGCTTTGTTCCATCGCTGAATCCCAGGGTTTGATTGAGGTGCTGGCTCCCATGGCCCCGAAGGAACCACGTCTTGTTGAACACCCATTGTAAAACTAAACAAAATTATCAAAACCCAGAATTTGTTTCAAGAAATTTTGTTAAAAATCCATCTGGGTTTTTCCAATTTGGTGAAATTTGATTTGAGATGAACCAAAGAGGGGAGATTTGGAGTAAGCAAAAAGGCAAAGGTTTATGACCTGCTTTTCTTGAAAATTTGTGGGAGTTCTTGGATTTCTCAGTACTCAAAATTTCAAGTGTTTCATCGACTGATTCCAAGGGATATTGAAAATCTTAAGCTGCTGCTGCGGCTGCTGGCACTCTCAATTCGTCTCAATCCAACAATTGATTTATAATTTGTTAGGGCTAAATAATAACTTTACTTAAACCCTTTTCGATTTGAAATTAGATTAAAGAATAAACAAATCAATATTCATACCGGAGGTATGGTGGAATCATAATGGTGTAGGTTGCCGTTAAGGCAATAAATATTTAAAAATCTTTTTCCATATTCAACAATTTATTTCATTTTCATGATTTTTTTTATCAAAAAAAAAGGTACTCATTTGGTGCATTATTGAATAAAATATTTCTTGATTTATTGAGATTCAAGAATCAAGATCAATAATTTCAAGTGAACAATAGCAACTACCAACATATACATTAGTGTATATATATATATATATATATATATATATATATATACATACGAGAATTAATACTTCTAACTATCTAAAACACACATTAGACTAGAATCAAAGTGACCATAGGGACTCCCCGACTTCCCTCCTTTCCAATTTCTTAATGGATCACTTGTGTGTACACTAATAGATATATACACACACATATATACATATGTGTGTATGTGTATGTGTGCATGTATATATACATAAAATATATACATAAATAGATACATAGGTATGTCATATGTGTATATACATATATCTACATACGTATGCAAGCACATATGAGCAAAGGAGCAAAAATAAGTTCAACCGTTAAATAGACTAAATTAATAGGTTAAGACAAGCTAGACTACTTAACGGGAAATTCACCATCTCATTGTGCAATTTGCTAATTACTTTATTTTAAATCTTACTAACTATAGATAAATATGATTGATGCTTCAAAACTTGATGGAGAAAACCCTCCTTATCCATTTTGACATGTTAACATCGGCCAAGACACCGTTGTATGTATGTCCATTTTGTAATTTGTACCATAGACAATCCTGTAAATGCTTTCGTTGTGAGTATAACGGTAGAAAATACATGGAAAAAAAAACAACTGGTAATCAATTTCATATCAACAGTCGGTAAACTATAGATCATATATTATATAACATAAAAACTATCGTTACTTTGAAACATGCTTTATGATTTCCCTTTTTGTTCTTTAAAGTTGTCATAACCACAAATTAATTGATAAGAACACAACCAATATATTTCTTCAAGAACTTAGAGAAACTTTAAAGGACAAAGTCAGGAATCATAAAGCCTTGGTTTAATTTTATATATATTTAATATATAGTATAACCAACTTGCAAAGTATCAATGTGGTTGTTATTAGTATGTCACATGTATTTTCTATGGTTACATTACAATGAAATCATTTGTAGCATTGTCTAAGATGCAAAATAGGTATACTTACGATTATGTCTTGGTCGATGTTGGCATGTTAGAAATGGATAAGATGAATTTTCTCCATCAAGTTTTGAGCATCAACCTTGATTATCTATTATTAGTCGGATTTAGAAATATGTTGTAGTTAGCAAGTTCGCACATATAAATAAATACGCATGACGGTATTCATGCACACACGTTACCCAAGCTTAGGAAAATAAGGCAATATTGTGTCTCTTAAAACCAAGTCTTGACAACACATGCAATATTAAGTATGTATAAGGTGGATCATGGATGGCTTCCAAAAAGAAGATTCAAATAGAAATTTACCCAAACCAAACCTAAAAAGTAGCATGGTAAAAAGTGTTGTTAGCAACTAACTAAATCAAATTAGTTTCTTCAACAATGCTCACAAATAGATATAAGTTCAACCTTCAAGGCACAATAGGCTTAGATGATTTGTTGGATGTTTGGACCTATTCCAACTCTATACAACAAAATTATATTGTGTTAACTTTGTTAACCAAGCTCAACCAATGAAAATCCATATTTTATCTAAGTTTATATCCATCTCATAATTTAATAACAAGGGTAAATATGTAATTTTAGTTTGTATGTAACTCCCATATCATTAATTGGGAGTTACAAAATCAAAAAATCTCATAATTGTTGTTAATTTCTTTTTTTTTTTTATAATATTGATTTTCTATCTATAATGTTTTTGAATTTGTGATTGGTAGAAGAGATCCGGTAGTAAAGTTTCGGTATCGTTCAAGCTATTATGGATAAATTCATTGTTCATAATGAAGGAACTATTGTTCACAAGTATTCATATTGTATTCATATGTACACTAGCTGCATTTCTCAACATTGGTTCGCTCCTGAATGTGTTCATTATGATGGAACTATTGTTCACAAGTTGTTTATATTGTGTTCATATGTACACTAACTGTATATCTCAACATTGACTCGCTCCTGAATGCGTTCATAATGAAGGAACTATTGTTCTCAAGTGTTCATATTGTGTTCATATGTACACCAGCTGCATATCTCAACATTCGCTCGCTCCTGAATGTGTTTATAATGAATGAACTGTTGTTCACAAGCTGTTCATATTGTGTTCATACATGTTTTTTTATTTATTTCCTTTCGTGTAGCAGCTATTCTTATTATGTTCATAAATGCTATGCAGTCCAAGTTCATATATATGTCAATTTTTTTTCGTATTTGACACAATGGTTCATATGTGTGTGTGTTCATATGGTTCTTACATTAACAAAAGTAAATTAACAAAAATAATGAGACTTTTTAATTTTGTAACTCCCAATTAATGATATGGTAGTTATATAAAAAAGAAAATTACCTAAGTACTCTTTTCCCCTTTGTTCGCATATATTTTTTGAAATTGTAAATTTAAAAAATTAATTTTTTATCATGATTAATCACAACCGTATATTGTAAGAATTAATCTAAGATTGGTTAACAAAGTTAACACAATAATCTTGGTTAACATTTGAACCAGCCCCTATATATATATATATATATATATATCTATATAGGGGAGCGATCAAATGCAAACCACTCAATTTGTACAAACCGTGCAAACCGCATTCAACCAATCATAATTTTTCATTTTGTTCATTTTTTTTGTAATTATGAGAGGTTGATTAATCATTTTTATTGTGGATGGT
>NC_037529.1:47038211-47045668 GCF_001531365.2 Cynara cardunculus var. scolymus
ATATGAAAAAATTTCACAAGATTAAACAATTTCATGAAAAAATTTCATAAGATTAAACAATGAAATCGACAGATGAAGGTGGTTTGCACGGTTTACACAAATGAGGGCGGTTTTCATATGATCACTCCTCTATATATATATATATATATATAGAGAGAGAGAGAGAGAGAGAGAGAGAGAGAGAGCGCGATCAAATGAAAACCATCCTCGTTTGTACAAACCGTGAAAACCACCCTCATACGTCGATTTCATTATTTAATCTTATGAAATTTTTTCATAAAATTGTTTAATCTTGTGAAATTGTTTCATATAATACTTTTTTTGATGAATTTGTTTCATATATGGTTATGAAATTGTTTCATATAATACTTTTTTTGATGAATTTGTTTCATATATGGTTATGAAATTGTTTCATATAATATTTAATGAAATTTTAATGAAACTGTTTCATGTGTTTTTCTAAAATTAAAATAATAAAGATGCTAATATCCATGATTAACACCTTCCACAATAAAAATGGTTAATTAACATCTCATAATTACAAAAAAATGAACAAAATGAAAAATTATGATTAGTTGAATGTGATTTTCACGGTTTGTACCAATTGGGTGGTTTTTATTTAAAGGCTCCTCTCTCTCTCTCTCTCTCTCTCTCTCTCTATATATATATATATATAACTCAAAAGCTACGCTTTAATCTTATAAAAAAATCATCTAATTATTTAAATGATTCATTCTAATTATCCCCAAATAATTACATAGTTAAAGTAGTAATTTCAACCTTGACGGTATTTTTATAAAGCAAAATGGTCACGTATTGCTCAAAATACACACTCTTTAATTTTAGAGGCATTTTGGTAATTTTATAGAATCAAAAAAAGAAGTTGAAATCTACACATCTAAAAATTTCAAGGAACTTTCTAGAGTTAAGAAAGTTTTAGAAGTTAAGCTTAGTTTCTTAAATCTTGGGATTATAATAGAAATTTTATTAAGAAAGTCAGTTAATTACTAAATATAAGAAATTTCAAATCTTAAATAGCTCATGAATTGATATTCTATCGGAGTGGTTAAGGTGTGCCTTTACTAATAGGAGGTCACAGGTCGACCCCTTCTGAACACATATCCATATTTATTTTTAATGGGTCGAATTCATAGATTTATGGGTCGGATCTAGTCCCGACCCGATCCGGTCGCAACCCATGGCTGCGCGTTTCTTACCGATTTAAGCTTCATTTTGACCCGTTTTTTGATCTTTTTTCTTCATTTTTTTTGTACTAGATCCTTGGTAATATTTTTACTAACATTTTGACATAAATAACACAATTTTTCGTCATGAATTCCATTTTCTTATTTAAAGTTTTAATTTTAAACTAAACCGAACGAAACTTTAAACCCCAAAATCGAACCATAAAACACGAAATCTGGAACGTAAGGCTACTAGGGTTCTATAAAGGACTAAAAAACGAAGCTAACCATATAAAGAACATGAATTTTAGTTGAGTATTTTACCTCTAATCGTCGATAAACGGAGATTTCAGGTGGGGTCTTTCGAGCTCCGATTTCTCTCTCGTTTCTCAGCGAAAATTCAAAATGTTTGAACGAAAACTGTAGAGGGAAACGTTGGCTATATATTCCTATTGGTTGACTGAACGAACCAATAAGAAGCCTCAAAAGTCGTCATCGTTCCATCACTTTCAAAAATCAGAAAATGGCATATTTACAAAACATATCCTTCTGGTTTGGACATGTTAATACCTGACACACCTCTTTAACTATCATGAATTTACATTCGGCCCCCTGGCTTCAAAGTTTTTGTTAAAATCACACTTTTCATCCCCATTTTGAGTTTTTCCTTCATTATTAGTATGATTTTCAAAATCCTTTTAATTTCTTTATTTATTATATTATATATATATATATATATATTATAATCCAAAAAGGAAAGAATAATAATAAAAATAAAACTAATTATCTATTCCTCAAATTTTCTCTTTTTTTGGGTTTTACAAGAATTGTTGATAGCTTAACGATTTGATCAACCCTTTTGACGATGTTGCCTTATTGGTTTTTGTCGAGCAATTTTCCATTTGGACCGTCTTCTTGGAATGTTATCCACCTTCTACATACATGATGGCAAATGTCAGCAAGATGACTTGGGTTCAAGAGATCCAAAATTGCCTAACATTCTAGAGCATCCTTAGCAAGTGTTACGTGAATATCATAGGATGCCATCACTCATGTAGATTAGTGCGAACTTTCTAGCTACATAGTAACTCTAGATCATACTAATTATAGATAATCAAGGTTGATGCTTCAAAACTTATGGAAAAAATCAAAGTTATCCATTTTGCACATGTTAACATCGACCAAGACACAGTCATAAGAAATCATGTGTGATGTTGTCATTGTGGATATATCTATAGAAAATACATGAAAAAAATAATTTTGAAACCAAGTTTATCCATTACAAGCCAGTTAACTACATTTTATATATTAAATATGAGTATGCAGATCCAAATTCTCTCAGTGATTCGATGATGATCCATTATACTTAGTGAAAAATACTTAGTTCTGTTTTTTATTTACTTTCAGTGATTATCACTGAGTCTGTTCAGTGATCACTGAACATGTATTGTAAACTTCTTTAAAGGACAAGTATTCTTAAAGAAGACTAAACTTACACTAAAGAAACCTTCAACAATGTCGAAGATATATCTGAACATAGAGACAACAGTTCGTGAACTAAAGTGGATTCAGTGATAACAAGCATGTCTAAATAAAGTGTGAAATTTAATCAAGATTCAACGAACACTAAAGAAACTCTAGAGTTAAGCTAGTGTCAACAATCAAATGAATCTTGCTCTACAAGAATAAGTTTTTGTCTTGTCTTCCTGCACACAAAGGACAACCTCATACCTCACAATAAAGTATATATACGAAATTACTCTCTTGTCTCCAAGTGTGACAACTGTTCATATACGGCCAAAAATCTTGTATATATGAAGATAAAGGACAAACTCTCCTCTAGAAGTTTGCGACATGATTTGTACCCACTAAATTGCATTAAATGCAATTGGCATAGCTAAGAAGACTCTCTTCTTAGAAAGCGAAGCAAAACACTCTTAAACTAAGACAAGCATACACAAGCTTTTCCAAGCTCTTTCTTACGTAAACACTTTCTATTTGCTCTTCTGTGTCACTTGTGTGCTTCCAAGATTGTTTAGATAAGTTCTTTATCTTATATTATTTCGCAACAATCTGTAAGTTCTGTATTGATCTTTCTTTATCAATAAAAGGATTTAAAAAATAAAAATTGTGTTTGTATTCATCCCCCATTCTATAAACTGTTACCTATAAACTCTTGTAGATCCGTTTAGGACCAACAAGTGATATCAGAGCAGTGTTTATTATATCTCTTCTAGTAGATAATTTACTGGGTCATTGACCAACATTTTCTTAAATTGAAATGTGGCGCTGACTACTACGCTATAAGGAAATAAGTTGTGCCTTCTACACCAACAATTGTTTTTGACGTAGTGGTAAGCGATTGGATCCTAACATGTGGTATCAGAGCAGGTCACAGGTTCGAATCCTATGAGGTGTATAATAATGCCAAAGGCATGCTATGCAGCCATTGTCTTCTAGCGAAGATCTTGTTAGTGTTGGCAGATGGTGGGGGGGATTGTTGGGTCATTGACCAGCATCTCCCTAAATCAAAACATGGCGTTGACTGCTACGCTGTAAGGAAATAAGTTGCGCCTTTTCCACCAACAATTGCTTTTGATTAGTGGTAAGCGCTTGGATCATAATATAATTTACAAACCATTTTCTTTAAATGGATTTGCAAAATACAAACACAAACTTTCATGACAATGACTCTTTTGCCAAACCTCCCGATTTATTAGAGACAACTTCAGTCTTTGGAAAAATTATATGTCCCTATTCTAGGAAGGTGTGGATTGTGAGATCCCATGATATAGTGAAAATAAACCTTATGTTCCCTTCGCAATATCTCCAACAGTCCCTGCTACTGCTACGACTGTCGCCATTCCTGAAAGGAAGATTTCGAAGCTCCCTCATAAATGGAGTGACGAGGACAAGAAAAAAATGTCTCTTGATACTAAAGCTAGATTTATCATAGCCATGTCTCTTCCAGATGAGGTATATCACTCTTTGATGAGGCTTAGGACCTCAAAATCAATGTGTGACATTTTATGTTTTCAATATGAAGGTACATCTGACGTACAAGAGTCTAGGAAGATAAACCTGGTGAGATAATATGATAGTTTTATCTGTGGGAAAACTAAATCTTTGTCTAAAGTACATTTGGGCTTTAACTGTCTTCTTATTGACCTCATGACAGTTGGAAAATAATATTCCAACTTTGAGACACTAACAAAATTTCTAAAATGTTTGCTAGAATCATGGGATAGCTATACCATATGTCTCAAGATGTCTAAAGACATGGCCACTCTCTCTTACCACTCTTTATAGGATTTTTCTCATTCATGAGCAATCTCGCTAGCTGAAGATGAATCTCATGAGAAATTTAAAGGAGTTAAAAAGCTCTCATGTAGCTTTACTCTCTGAAGCTCCTTCAACGACCACTCCATCTCCTTCTATCATTGAGTTAGATCCATCTAACTTTGAGGACTTAATAGACACTAAGTTTTCAGAGTTTGATGAGTCACTGACCCTTCTTACTAATTATTTTAGAAGATTCGCCAGAAAAAGCAACTTTCGTAGATCTTCTTTAACCATCGCTGACAAGACAAATCAACCCCGGTTGATAAGGCTTCAACGATCTTCTTTAACTCTAAACGCAAAGGATATTTTGTGAGTGAATGCATGTTAAAGAGAACTACGAAGACATCTTTCAACGCATCATCCTTCAAATCGAAAGTGAAAAATATCTGAAGTTGAATGAGAAGTACAAGAAGATGAAGAACCACCTACATAACGGTAAAGAACTCATCACTGTAGAACATGACTGGGTTGATTCATCTTATGAATCATCCTCAGATGAGGAAGACACAACCTACCTCTGTCTCATGGCCAAGGATGTCAAAGATGAACCATCTAAGACATCATCCTAAAATGACTCCTCAACTTCTTCTCAGGTATTTAATCTGAATGATCTTTCTAGTATCGAGCGTGAGCATACTATCACTGAGCATGAGCAAGCTATTCCTGAACTCAAAGTTGAAAAGGCTACCACTAAAAGATGGTGTAAAGCCTCTATTAAGGATAATGAGATTATAAATGCTCATATACTCGCCAATATTAAGAGTAATATAGGATATTATCAAGGCCAGGAAGACCATGTCAGTGACAAGTCCATGCTAAAATTTAGAACTTTTGTCTCTTCTATCCCTAACACCTCTTCCACTCAGTGTTCCTCTACATCTGAGTCTTTTTTTCTTGAAGAAACTCCTAAGAGTTCAAAATTCTTAGACAAAGGTAAATCCATTGTTAGCATTGCTCTTCAAACCAGGAAAGACTGAAAGTTGAAGAAGGATTATTCTAAACCTTCAGCTTGTCAACCTTCAACCTTGGTAAAAAGATCTTTGGACCCTCTCAGAGATCAACCCCAAAACTAAAATTTGACCTTTCACCCAAGATATCTAAGACATCAGTTATTCCCCCAAGAACTTCTGAAAAGGGTATTGTTGGAGCTGGTCCCTCTCATCTCAGGCTTCCTAACCTTGATACTTTTGATCATAAAGCTTCATTCAGCCATAAGAAATGTCGTCACTATGGTGAGACTACGTATATAGCGAACATGTGTCCCTCTACTACCAAAGCTGAGAAGTCAACGAAGGTAAAAAAAACCACAAAGATTGATAAAACAACCAAAGTGAAGAAAACCACTGGAGCTAAGCCATCAGGTTCTGTAAAAATTCTATTGAAGCCAAGCCATTAGGTTCAGTGAATAATTCCACTAAAGCCAAGCCCTCAGGCTCAGTGAAGAATAATGAAGCCACCACCTCTAAATCAGCTGGACCCATTGAAAAATGGGTACCAAAGAAAATGTAATATGCCTTTTATTGCAGGAAGTCAAAGGCATATGGTATCTCGATAGTGGATGCTCAAGAAACATGAATGGCACCAAGTTCCTACTATCTGACTATAAGGAAGAAAAGGGCCTTCCGTGACCATTTGAGGTAATGGAAAAGGATATACCAAAGGTTTTAGTGTATTAACCAACAGAGCAACCACGTTCAGATGAGCTGCTTACATTGAAGGACTGAAGCACAATCTTCTCAGCATCAGTCAACTTTGTCATAAAGATTTCATAGTTAAATTCTCAAAGAATACCTATTCAGTCTTCGACAAGGATGACAAACTTGCATTAACTGGCACTTGCCTAGAGAATGTATACGTCATCGACATGGATTCTCCTCTCACTGAAAATAGCTACTTTCTTTCTAAAGCCTCGTCAGACGTCAATTGGCTATGGCATAATAGGCTTTCTCACCTTAACTTCAAGACACTGAACGAGTTGTCTAGAACACAGCTTGTAACTGGCTTTCTTCAACATTCTTTTGCAAAGGATCTCTTTGCTCAACGTGTGAAAAAGGAAAGCAAAAAAAGGCTACATTTAAATCAAAACAAGTCTCCTCAGTGACCTCTCTTCTTCAGCTGCTTCATATGGATTTGTTTGGCCCTGTCAACATTCAATTCATAGCTAGAAAGAAATATACTCTAGTCATTGTCGACGAGTTCTCTAGGTATACTTGTGTATTCTTTCTTAGATCCAAGAGTAATATACCTGATGAAATCATCTCTTTTGTGGGGAAAATGGAAGTACTGAACAACCTCACTGTACATTCAATAAGAAGTCATCATGATACTAAATTCAAAAATAGGAAACTTCTTTGAGAACAAAAGGAATTTCTTACAATTTCTCAGTTATAAGAACTCCACAACAAAACAAAGTCACTGAAAAAAGAAATTGAACAATATTTGAAGCCGTTCGATCAATGCTCAATGAATCTTATCTCCCTACTCAATTTTGGGCTGAAGCTGTCGATACTACATGCTTTACTCAAAATTGAGTGTTGATTGTTAAGAGATTTAAGAAGACAACCTATAAATTCTTTCATGGAAAAAAGCCAACTCTCAACTTTCTATATGTCTTTAGTTGTACCTGCTACATCTTAAACAACAAAGATATTCTTGGAAAGTTTGACCCAAAAGCTGATGAAGGAATCTTTCTTGGATATTCTTCAGTATCCAAAGCCTTTAGAGTGTTCAACAAAAAAAGATAAACCATAGAAGAAACTTGTTGATCCTCTCTCTCAGTGATTTGATGATAATCCCTTTTTCCTTTCGATGTATTTCTGTGTCTGTAATTTCAGTTCCAGCGATCATACACTGAGCTTGTTCAGTGATCGCTGAAGAACTTGTTTTGTAATTCATTCAGAGACAACGATACTTCAAGAAAACAACACTCAC
>NC_037529.1:47045768-47046850 GCF_001531365.2 Cynara cardunculus var. scolymus
CTTCGAAGTGATAATGGCACAGAATTCAAGAATTCTGTGATAGAAGAGTACCTGGCCTCTATTGGCATAACTCATAACTTCTCAGCCCCAAGGACTCCGCAACAAAATGGAGTAGTAGAGAGGAAGAACAGGACGCTTGTTGAAGCTGCCAGAACGATGCTGAATGCCTCTGGGCTACCACTATCTTTTTGGGCAGAAGCTGTCTCTGCCGCTTGCTACACTCAAAACAGGTCCTTGGTGGTAAAGCGTTTTGAGAAGACCCCCTATCAACTTCTTCATAATAGAAGGCCAAACATCAAGTTCTTTCATGTGTTTGGTTGTAAGTGCTTCATACTTAATGACAGAGAGTCTGTAGGAAAGTTTAAGCCCAAAGGGGATGATGCAATCTTTATTGGCTACGCATGGGACACTGCTGCATACAGAGCCTACATTCCCATGACTCAAACTGTGGTTGTTAGCACAAATGTCAAATTTGATGATTCTTTGCAAGTGACAAAGGACAAGTTCACAGAAGAGTTGAAAATTTAAGCAGACAAATCTCCAAATGCTACGATCACTCCAGACCTAGAGCAAATTTTTGTAGAGTGGTATGAAGACGACAAAGAGCCTGAAAGATCCTCTGCAGAAGTTGACCATCCAGATCAAGCCTCAAGCGACAGTCCCTCCACGACATCAATCACAGAGCAAGCTCCCCCCACTTCATCCTCTATGACCCCTTCCTTGGAAGCTTCTCCACCAGAAGCTACTCAAATAAATGAAAGTCCTTCAGAATTTACCTACAACCAAGCTCCAGAACCTGAATCAGACTCTGCATCTCCACCTCAACTACAAATTGTTCAAGAAACTGTGCCCTCTGTTCAACCACAACATGTCACAAAATGGACCAAGAGCCATCCTCAATCTCAAATCATTGGARAMCCTTCTGCCGGTGTTAAGACGCGAGCCATGGAAAATTTCTGCTTATTCACTTGTTTTGTAAGCGAAATGGAACCAAAAATAGTTTCAGAGGCTCTGGCAGATCCCTTCTGGGTTGATGCTATGCAAGACGAGCTAGTTCAGTTTGATAGAAACCAGGTATGGAC
>NC_037529.1:47047912-47050862 GCF_001531365.2 Cynara cardunculus var. scolymus
ATTGTAAATTTGATACGTAATAAGAGAGTTTGACTGAGCTTTGAAGTTTGACTTTTTCTCTCAATGTTCTTATGAATGTTCTTGAAGATATATGAGATTCTGCCATGATTGTGAAGATAACATGAAGATTGATCAGTGAAATAGGGACAAACAATTGGTATCAAAGCATGTTTGGAAGAAATCAGATGAAGAAATCAGAGATAAGTGAAGATTTTATTTTTCTGAATTTCTTTTGTTCTTCGTGTTCTTTATTTTTTTTAGATTTTAATCCGATTTTTCGTAAAATCTTGTGTTTTTGTGTTAAAAACAGGATCAAAATGCTCGGAATKGAATTGTGAATCTTTGTTATTCACAAACTTTTGTGATTTGATCATTTTTAATCAAGATTTAATCGGATTTTGTGTTTTTAGAATCTTTTTGTGTTCTTGAATTTTTTCTTTAAACCAGTGTTTTTGATCCATTTTTTTAAAAGTTTTTTTTTATCTGTGTTTTTGATAGGTTTTAATCTTCTTTTGAATTTTATTTTGGTTGAATTTGTGTTAAACCGTCCAAAGTTCAACCAAATTAAGCACTTAGGTTTTCTTTGGGCTTAAAATCAATCTGGCCCATTATATCTTGACCGGATAAGAGTCCGTTTACTTCATTCATCTTCCCGCACATAGCTTGATTGGGAGACTTGAACGGATATCTAAATCGCAGGCTTCATTGACAGTTTGAGCGGATAAAGAGGTAAACCGCACAACACTTGACCGGACAAGTGAGCGGTTTAAGATAAACCGTACACCATACCATCAGATTCGCAAATCACAGCGTGCATCAATCGAATTCGAGCAAGGTTAAATCGTACAATACTTGACAGGGGTTCTTGAGCGGTTTAAGCTAAACCGCACACCATTTCAGCGGTTTAAGGAGCTAAATCGTTTGTTTTGATGTCTAAACCGTAGAAGTCATGACCGGATAAGTGACCGGAGATTGGTAAATCGGACAGAACCAGGTTTGTTGATCATTGTTTGATTTAACTTAATCTTGAAGTTTCTGTTTTGAGAGAAATTGATTGAATCGGTGTTTGGTTTTTGTTTAAATCGTTTGAGTACACTTTAAATCGCACAAAGGTCAAACATCTCATAGGTTTTAAGCGGAGTTGACATTATATCGCTCCTGCTTTTCAACCGGATTAGTGAACGGATTAGATTTACTCTTGAGCGGACATTTGTCCGGATTCGATCATCTGGTGACCGTATACTTGATCAATTTAAGTTTGTCTTGAACGGACTAGTGAACGGTTTAAGACTTAGTTTGAAAAACTTGTGTAAATCGCTCACTTCATACGATTTGGATTTAATCGTAGCAAGGCTTACTAACAGCTGACTGTCATCTTCCTCAATCGTTCATTATACGTTATTCATATCATTTGATTTAGGATTATGAGTTGAAGCTATTGTGAAATACAACAGCCAATTTGGTAAATCTTGGTCCAACATTCTCAAGTTATTTCAAGGATTATCCTTGTTTGCACGTTATTGATTTCAAGTGAGCGGGTTATAGCAGTCTGTGCTGAAAGGAGCTGTTTGTTTAGTTTGGTTATAGCAGTCTGTGCTAATTCAAGTGAGCGGGTTATAGCAGTCTATGCTGAAAGGAGCTGTTTGTTTAGTTTAGTTATAGCAGTCTGTTTTGTTTGATTACTTGATTACTTGTCTGTTTGTTTGTTTGTTTGATTTCTTGATTGGTAAATCGCTTGGTTACTTGATTTGGTGATCGGATTTCACCTAAACTGTTGATCCTAGATTCCAGTGTTGTATTGCCCAAATATCTGTGTTTGAGGATTTGAAGACTGGTACAGAAGCAGATTGTGCAGTTTAGCAATTTGCAGCAGATTAGTTTAGCAGCAGCAGCAAAGCGTGTGTGAATGGACTGTTCATTGAAGTTCTGTTTTGGATCAACTTGACAGCTTCTATTAGCTACAAAACAGATTTAGGTAATTTTCAGCGGACTTGACAGTATTCAAAGACTGTTAAGCTTAAACAGTTTAGTGTTTGAATTGATTTCATGAAAATAGGACTATTCAAGTTTGAGGTAATCTTGTTCTGTTTTTGTTTGCTGTTTCATCAAAGTAATTTCAAACTGTTGTTTGCCTGTTAACCAAAGCTGGACAGACTTGATCTTGTTGTTTGTTTGATGTTGTTTGATTTAACAGTCACAACTAAGCTTTTTACTAGCATTAGTTCAAGTGAACAGAGGGAATAGACAAAGGACAGGCTTGCTCCTCAGCATGATATTTACTTGCTGTTTCTCACAGTTGATGCCTCTGGTGCTGTGTGTTTCTTGACTGAAATTGTTATCAAGTCTAACAGCAGAGACAGGTCTTAGATGATGATGCAGAATTAGCCAAAAGATTGCAGGAAGATTAACTATTTTTGCTGTACACAATTTGATTTGTTGCGTATCATCTCAGCAACCATTTGAATTGTTCGAGAATTTCATTTGGTGTAATCATATCAAGGGATTGTGTTTTGGGTCATATGTACTTGAACTATTTTGTGTAATTTGGACTTGGACAGTGTTAATTTTTTTAGGTTTCTAATTGTTCGTATTTTTTCAATTGTGTTTAGATTTTATTTTTGGATCATCTTATATTTGTTTTGTGTGTGTTTTCAGTTTTTGTGTTTTTCTATTCTCTTTGAGCTTAATTGTTTCTGTTTCTTTTATCTAATTTCACTGCATAGATCCTTAACTGATCAAATTTTTTTAATGGCAGATATTATAAAGGAGATGAGAGAGAAGATTGTTGAGCTAGAAAAGAGCATTGTGAACCATAAAGAGAATTACAGAAATTCATACTTTAAAAATTATGCTAATGAGGATTATATCAAAAACTTAAAGAAAGATCATAAAAATGAGTGTGAACAAATCGTAAAGGAATTTGAATATAAGATTGAAAAGATTGAAAAAA
>NC_037529.1:47051122-47052861 GCF_001531365.2 Cynara cardunculus var. scolymus
TAAAGAAATTATTGGACTTAGAGAAGGAGAAATTTCTGACAGCAGAAAAGAATTTGAATATGGAAAGAGCAGAGTTTGAGAAGGAGAAGAAAAGATTCATTCAAGTTGAAAGAAAGTTTGGAATTGATCGTGAATCTTATGAAAATAAGATTAATTCTCTCGAGCTGAACGCAAAGATGCTTCTAAATCAAATCTCGGATTTTGAGCAGCTTATCATTTTGGAACGAGCGAAGAATGCTAAAGAAAAGAAAGACATCTCCGAAGACTGTCAGAGTCAACTACAGAAATTGTCTGAAAGCATTGATCTAAAGCAAAAGGCTTTAGACAATGAGAAAAAGCAATTTGCTATTGAGAAAAGAAATACTTCAAAGAAGTATATAGCAATTGCCAAAGAGCTTACTGAGAAAAGAAAGTGGCTTGACATTGCTTTGGAGAATGACAAAAGCAGCTCAAATGAAGAGAAACGAGAGTTGATTAATCAGAAGAAAAAGTTTGAAATACTTCAGAAGAAGTTAGAAGGTAAACTCCTGGATACTTGAAAGAAATTGTCTAATCTAAAGACAGACCTTGAAACTGAATTGAACATGAAAACTGAACTGAAAAAGAAACATGATTTAGTTACTGTAGAAAAAGACCAGCTTTTACAAAAAGTCAAAGACTTTTCGTGTGCTCAAAGCTCAACTGGTTCTCTTTCTCAGTGTAAAACTAGCTTTTATAATTGTTCTTATTCGAACAGTTATTCAAGTTGTCCTAAATCTAACGTTTCTAAGAACTATTCTTGTTCTAATCAGTACTATCAAGGGTATGTCAWTGGATCACTCAATTATCCTTCAAAGATTAAAAGGATTTAGGTTAATAAGTCTGAATCTGTTTTATCTCATACACCTGTTGGTAGTAACAATCTTCCTTGCATTGTGAAGTCYACTAATGATTTGATTAATCTTAGCAAGAGAAGGATTATGTGCTCAACATGCAGAACCAATAATTTTGTCAATAACAAAAGGTTCAACAGGTGGCATGRAGATAATAGTTATCAGAACAACAGTTGGAAAGGTAAGAACAGGTATGATTATAATAACTGGCATGAATCATATCTTGTATATAATCATCCTGTTAATTGTGCTGAAAAGAAAATACCTTATCGAAATAAATGGTTTGGAAACTACAACATACCCCAAGTTCGTTTGGGTACCAAAATATACTTAATCTGGTTTTGCAGGTGTGTCAAGTTTGTGCTGATCAGAATATCATTTCAATGATACACCAATGCAGGGGGAGTTGTGATTTATTTCAAACTTAGGCTTCTAAACATCCAGTTTAGGACCCGAGCTTAAATTCTATGGCTTCTAAACACTTCAGTTTAGAACCCGTGCTTTACCGAGTGTGGTTTCTAAACATTCAGTTTAGAACCCGTGCTTAAAATGTTTTCTTTTTCATTTTTGAGCTTAAATGTTTCATTACTTAAATCTAGTTTCTAGGGGGAGTTTCCTAGAAAGTTCAATAAATGGTTTTGAAAAATGATTTTTTTAATGAGTACATTCTCTGAACAGGTATCTCTTGAGATTTTACTTGCGTAATTTCTCGTCGTACATAACTCTAACACCTGTTTCAGCTATTCAAACTATTATTATCATGTCTCTTATATGAAAATCTTTTTCGGTGATAATACACTCGTTTGTATTCAAGATTGTTTTTCTGATATTGTTTTTCTTTGACTGATTCATATACATTCATTTTTT
>NC_037529.1:47055756-47061349 GCF_001531365.2 Cynara cardunculus var. scolymus
ATGGTGTGCGTGGTTCTGTGGATAAGGGTTAGAACTTACCACGCGCGTGTCAGAAACGGGGGCGCACGTCATCAATCGCGTGTCTTCCCAACACGGCGTGTCATACTTTTGAGCCGTTTCAACCCAAAACCACTCATCACGACCTTTCGTCAAAATAAACGGTTCAATTCAAAATTCCTCACTTAAATACCCCTTTCCCCCCAAATGAAAAACCTTTACAATACTGTTTCTTCTCCGGCGAACCTGAAATTTCTTGAGCGTTAATACAAACCTGCAAAAAATGTCTTCCTCCTCAGCCTCAGCTCAGTCCGTCAATGTTTCGAGTGACAATGAAGTAACACAGGCCCAAGCTCTAACATCTCACGCCCTATCTTTCGTTCAAAATCGATACGAGAAGGTCGTGCTTGTGAAAAAGCCCAACAACTACTACTTCGTTCCTTCACCAACAGGTTTTCCTGATTTCACTTTCCCCCTATTAGAAATTMTTCGCAACCATCCTCTATACTATGCCCTGTCTGCCACCAAACCAACACCTGAGTCATACATAACCCAATTCCTTCTAAGTTCTTATATAACAACCATAGACGACACTGTCCTGAGCATCGTTGGCTATGCATCTCATCCTACCAATAAATCTTTAGTGCCAATGGAACTTAATGTGGAAAAACTTCGAACAACTCTTSACTTACCCACACTGGAAACTCTTAATTTGGATGCTTTTGCTGCAACCCCGACAGATGAGGAATTAATTCAATTCCTTGAATTCCATTCCTATGCGACCCAAATTGTCAAAAGAACATAGTTCAAGCGCAAAGGACTTCCCCTATCTGGAATTCTTTGTTCTCAATCGTTAACTGCTGCTTGACAGGGAAGGTTGGAAGCCACGACCAGACCTCCCACGCAATGCTCTCAATCGTATATGGGATTTACTTCAACATGCCTCTCGATTACGCACAGCTTATATTTGAGGATATGGTTGGATTGAGCAAAAAGAAATGTGCGACACAGAGGGGAGAAAAGTCCAAGGTCAAGGCGCATAAGAAGGCCAAGGAAGACCTCAACCATCCAAACCTCATTCTACAGAGCTTCTTTGGCCTCATCTTTGGGGATTTGATCGCAGCAAAGCTACCTTCTGTCGAGCCTAACGCGAGGCTATATCCWTTCAAGGAGTTCCATCCAACTGAGCATGAGCAAGGGTACAGAAGCCCCAAACCACTATCAAAAGCCATGCTCAGGTACCTTAGTCATGAAGATAGGAAATCCTAAAGACGTGGATTCAGGAGGCCAGAGTCGGTCCCTGAAACCCCTCCATGCATAGGAATCCCCCTAGGTGAGAGTGTACAAAAAATGAGGGTAGAGGGACSAACGAAGGAGCCAGAAGCGGCTGGAAAGGTGAGTGAGGCAGGACCTAGAATAGAAAGTCCCCCACCCAAGAAGACTAAGAAGACACAGAAGGGTGTCGACTCTTCTGTGAAGAAGAAGGGGAAGAAGAGGCCCGCAGAGGAAGAGGGCCCAAGTAGTCCTCTACAGAAGCCCAAAAAGTAGAAATCAAAGAAGGCCCAACCCGCAGAGGTTGTGGTCACAGAGGCTGTTGTCCAAGAGAGCCCCGCAGAGGCTACTAGAAAGCGCAGAAAGTTGCGCAAGGTCGTTCAAGAGGTGTCCCCAATAGAACAGCTCCAAGACGTTCTCTTCCACATTCAACAAGGATTCAAAGCGCAAATAGACGTGACAGAGTTGGGGACAGAGGTCGTCTTAGACGAAGAAGAAGAAGAAGAGATGAAGTTAGGTGAGGGAGAAAAAGATAGCAAAGGTACACATCCTAGCCCTCCTCCCTGTGCTACCCATGTTACTAGGGGCCCTGTTCTAGAGGGATCCCCTATTGAAAAAGGCACACACGCCAAGCCCAACCCAGGTTAACCTCGCAGAGGACATTCTTCAGTCCTCTGTCGATCGCACAGCTGGGCAACCACATACTACTCCTACATCCTCTCAAAATGATGAAGGTTTTACTATAAGATTCCCATCGCCCAAGGACTCGTGACATCCCAAAGAGGCATCTGTTGCCTCTCCACACATGAGTGACCAACCAGAACATGCTTCAGAGGCGTATGTGAGAGTCACAGAGATAGAGGGTCTAGAACGCCCAATGTCCACACTCGATCCCTCTGCCATGTTAGGATTTGAAACTACAAGGCAAGAAATCAACAGAACACGGGTAGGCTCTCCTCTTGGAGACGTACGAGGATCCCGTGGAAGTCTCCGAGCAGACATCACAAAATCCGTCGCTGAGGGCGCCTCTCGCTCCGAGGCTACTAGGTCACCATGTGTTGGTGATCTAGACTCCCAGGATGCCTATGTGACGAATGGGGAGCTACAAACCTTCGCCAGAGCAGTATTCCAAAAGATGGACGAGTTGAAAAGCTTGTTCATCTCACGCTCTATGATAGAAGATCTGGCCCCCATCACAGAGGCTCTGAAGGAGTTGTCATCCACAACCGCAAAACTCAAGACGACTCTTGCAACCCTTCAGAGCTCTGTCCTTCAAAAAGATGATCTCGCAGAAGCCTTTAGCTGTCTGTCGCTCAACCCCTCTTTGATCCAAAAGCTAAAGACAGAGCTATCAGAGGTGGCCGCCCAGTTCGCTGCTGACTTCATCTCTGCGGGCTACACAGACTACTCAACTTTCAAAGATGAGATCAAGCAAATGTTCTCCTCTGCGGTGACATATGGTGTTGATACCAAGTCCTCCAGGGCCAACATCAATCCCCTAGCCACTCGCAGAGAGCTCAATGCTATGGTTGAAGCTCTGGGTGATATTGTGCGCAAACACACGGATCAACTTCTCGCAGAGGCCCGAGCCTCCAACAAGGCCATCAGAGACTGCACCTCACATCTCGTGAAAGAGGGTGACACCCTTAGAAGTGAAATCTATCGAAGCATCTCAAAGTTGAAGTGGTCGACAGAGATCGATATAAGACACGCCTCTGTGCTTGCTGAAGAGGTAATAAGAAGATGAAGAAGGCGACCACTAAAATTCTAAAGAGATTGGAGAAGGCTCCCCTAGAAACTTGCAAGGCAGAAGCCACCAAACACCATGACGATCAAGGAGGTGATGACCGTGATCGTCATGAGGGGGAGAAGAAGGTAGAGAAAAAAGTTGAGGAGCCCAATAAGACTTCTGCCAAACCACTCAAGATAGTGGACTCTACAGCTGCCTTGTTCTCAAAAGGCAAAGAAAAAGCACCMGACGCTAAGGGGAAAGGCAAGGGCAAGGCTGTAGAGGAATCGCCACAGAAGGGGTCGTCAAGCTCAGAGTCGCTAATGCATATAAACGAAGAAGATTATGACGACCCAGAGCTCCTTCAAGCGTTAAAGGTTTCTTTGGTAGAAGCTCAAGCAAGAAAGGGCAGAACCTGCTTCCCCCTCAGAGCTGGAGAAGGCTCTTCCTCTAAGGCGAAGGAGGAAACGTCCACGGGTACGTTCGACGCTCTGCAAGGAACTGTCAAACCTATCCTTGCAGAGGGGTCCACCCAGAGGCCAATACTTGAGGAAGAAGAAGCCAAAGTGCTAGAGTCCGCCACAGTAGGAAGGGTCTCTGAGATCTTTGAATCGATGAGCAGGATTCCCATGCAACAAGTACGCACAGAGTCTGTTACTACTATGGAGGAGATTCTGTTGTGGAGATACTCTGCAGTGGACACAGAGCCCCCCTATGATCCAGAGCTCACAGGTATACCTTCTGCTGCCGCCAAGTTTCAATTCTCTAAGGTTACAAGGCCACACGAGCAAGTCTTCTCAGAGCACGTGATTACATCACTTGAAACAATTTCTCCAAGAACCTTGCTAAAGAAGACGGTGCTCTATGCTCAATACGTTGTGAAGAGGGATGACGGCAATCTTTACACATTCACGGATGCTGACCTCCACAACCTTTATGTATTTGATCTTATCTTCTTGCACAAAATTCTCAACAAATACATGGAGAGGAGGTCAAGCTATTCTCTGTCGCTTAAAAGGCTTATCGAGGTTATGCGCGCACAAGTGAAGTATTATAGCCAGAAGGACTTCAAATTAGTGATGAGGTTAGCCCATTCAGATCTAAAGATTACCCCTCCGAACAACAGGCCAAGTTGGATACTTAGGTGTCATCCTAACTCCATTGTTCGCAACCCCGTTTTTGGGTTTGTGTTCTTGGACAAAGATGACATCCTAAGGTTCTTTGATCCAACAGAAGCGAATAAGTACTCCACAGAGACCCTTGAGTGGATATTCAAGAGAGTGCTGGCAGAGGTGAACAAAGGGCATCTAAGGATGGGTGAAGTGTCTGACATTCTGGAAGCTATCAAAGTACAAATCAACTTCAGAGAATGGATTTTCAATGTCTACAGAACCATCAAGACTGACATGCTATATGCCGTAGACGACTTTCAAAATCTGTTGTGTGATAAACCTCTGTAATAGTATTGGCCTATGAAACAAAATTTTGTAATTCTTTCTTTATGTAATTCTTTTTAGAGGATGAATTTTTATCTCCTCTTGTAATTCTTTCAATTACGTCATTTCTTGCATTAATTTGTCAATTTTTACTTTTTCATACTCAGGGGGGGATTGTTAGCTCTCATATTTCATTTAATGTAAAAGTATGAAAAAGTATTACTGCAAGTGTTGATAGAAGGGTTCATTCCACAAAAGACCACAGACGACCAACAACAGAAGATGATCATTCGTACAAGTCAAGTTTGACAGAACCTCTGTTGTCTCTCACAGAGGTTCTGGAAAATGGTGCCCTGTTATCAAGAGCTTACAAGTCATATGCAGCAGAGCCTCTGGGATGGATCACAGAGGGTCTGCGGTTCATCTTCTGTGGAGAACATCTTCTTACTGTTTTTTACTTAGGTTAGTTAGCTGCACGTGCTTCTCACGTGACTATGTTTGTAATCGACTTTATTTGGACGGCTTAGATGATTACACTTGTCTAGGTCATGTCAGAAAGGTTGTTAGGAACTAGTATAAATAGCAGCTTAGGCCTTTCTAATTCAGTGTGCTTCCCGTATTGTAATTGTCAACATTTTCAATCAATTGAAAATCATTTGAAGCTATTCTCTCGTGTTCTTCATATTCATCATCTGTGTGTTCTTGATTAATTTCTTACTCTGTTTGTTCTTATACTGTTTCCGCTGCACTGTTATTGTTGTTAAAGTTCATCTAGAGTATTTGATTAATATCAAAACTGAGTTTACAGGTCCTAGCAAATCTCCAAACTTTGAGTGCTTCGAACTGGTTCAGCTCTTCTTGCATTGCTAATATCCAATTTGGATCTTCTAAGGCTTCAGAAACCTTAGTCGGCTCAATTTCACTCAAGAATATCGAATATAGACACTCATTAGCAGTCGCAAATCGTGTACGTAGAGGTGCTGATGGATCACCAATTACTTGATGTATTGGATGATCTCGGGTCCACTTCTTGCTATGAGGTAAGGGAGTATAGGAACTTTGATCTGAATTTTGATCAATATAAGAACTTGGGGAGTTTATAGGAGCAGGTTCAGGTGAAGGTTCAATATTTGGAACCAGGATAGGTTGAATATCTGAT
>NC_037529.1:47062159-47064629 GCF_001531365.2 Cynara cardunculus var. scolymus
GTTGTGGTGTCCGGGCTGCCGAGAATGTATGAGAAATACCAATGGATTCAAGATATGAACCGAGTGTATTGTTCTTGAATTCAGTTCCATTGTCTGTTCTRATYTTCTRAACTTGAAGTTGCAGATTATTTTGAACTGTCTTCAAGAAGGAAATAATTGTTTTGGCTGCTTCATCCTTTGACCGCAGAAAATGAACCGATGTATATCTGTAATAGTCATCGACTATGACCAGCACATACTTTTTACCATTGATGCTTTGAATTCTCATAGGACCGCAGAGATCCATATGAAGAAGATGTAGAGGATGATCGGTATTGAACTATGTCTTTAGCTTATGAGAAGCTTTCTTCAGTTTACTCATTTCACAAGCACCGCATACTTGATCTTTATGAAACTTCAGTTCTGGGATTGCTTTGACCAAGTTGTCACAAACCAACTTGTTTAAATTCTTGAAATTCAGATGTGAAAGACGTCGATGCCATAACAGATTTTCTTTTAAAGAGGCCTTGGAAATCAAGCAGACATCAGTACTAAGAGCTCCTTACCATCGGTAGTTCGGATGCTGCATTGGTTAGCTTTGAAAAAGACTTCTAGATTTTTTTCACATAATTGACCTGTACTAAACAAATTATGTCCAAGTCCTTCGACAAACAACATTTTCTTAATTGTTAAATTTCCATAAATTACATCACCATATCCAAGGATAGGAGCGTACTGATTGTTTCCAAATCTTACCGTACCTCCAAACGATTCAACAAAGTTTGATAGTAATTCTTTTCTACCAGTCATGTGCTTAGAACATCCGGAGTCTAAGAACCACACATGYCGGTTAACCTGCAAAATTGAATCAACTAGGTTTTGGTATCCATTTTAGTTTAGGACCTTTAAACAGAGATTTCATTGGCGGTATGTTGTACGTACCGAACCAACGTTCTTTTGACATCAAGCTTTTAGATACAGAAGATATTACATAATGCATGAATTGGTATGGTCTAAAAGAAGTCAAAGATTTAAGAAATTCATTCACTTTACTCGGAGAACAACTGTTTTTTACTATTTCTAATATCAAGTAATTCATCCATTGAATATCTTATTACAGAACTATTCAATTTCGAATCATTTAATACGGATTTAGTAAAATTATTTTTCTTCTATTGAGTAGATGATTTGCCTTCTTCTTTTACTCTCCAATAAGATTTAAACTTCAACGCATTAYCTGAAAAAGGAAAAAGAAAATTATCAGGTTTACTTGAATGTCGAACTTTCTTTTTCTTAGTAAGCTTCTTATGTTTCCTTGAATTATTTTTGGTTTTGCTCTTTTTATAATAATCATTCTCGGAAACAGGTTTTTGATTAATATTGTTTTGAAAATCTGAAGGTAAATCAGAATCCTCAGTCATATTGTTTTTAAGAATAAAATTTTCATGACTGGGTAAATCATTTGTAAAATTAAGTTTATCAACTTCATCATCTGAATTTAAAATATTAGAAAAATTAATTTCTTCATTAAAAGCATTTTCTTCTGAGTCATTAGCTTCACTTGAAGATTTTTCACACGTGAAATACTCAGACTCAGCATGTTCCGTTTTTCTAATAGAATTTTGTAAAGATTCAAATTTACCTAAATATTATTGTTTTTGTTTTGTTAGATGAAAGTTTTTCTTCATTTAAAGTCTTTTCCAGCTGAAGCACCTGTTTTTCTAAAATAAGAGTAGGAGTATAAGGTTTTGGTTCAACTGGTTTTGCTTCAAGCTCTGGTTTTGAATAACTATAAATAAAATCTGTTGAAATTGCAGAGTCTTGATTTTTGTAACTTTCATTTAATTTTGAATAATTAAACGGAACTTGCATCTTGTCTTTTCTTTGACGATTTAGATCTTCTTTTTGTTCAACCTCGTCAGAAGATTTTGTAAATTTTACTGAATACTCGGGACCACAAAAAATATATTGAGAATTATATAAGGTCGGGGTATAACGTATAGTTTTTTCTAAAAATTTAGGATTTTTATACCCCAGCCCTTCCCGAGGGTTAAAAAACCTTGTTTCAGATGGTTTGTTTAAAAAGATGGTTTGATCAGTTTGTCCTCTTTTATATAAAATTTCTTCTTTATCCTTTAGAGTTTTATTTAACTGAATTATTTGTAAATCAAGCTTACTTATTTTGACAACCTGTTCTTCATTAACTAAAGCTAATGATTTATATTTTTCCTTTAATTCAGATAATTCGGTTTTTAAAGCATTGGATGATTCATCAAGAATTTTGGACTCAGATTGCAAAGACTTAGCCCAATTCAAGTTTCCAGTATTTTCAATTTTGGTATATCTTTCTTTTAGCGCTTTTAATTGATCTTCAAAATTATTTGAACGCAATTTTTCTGATTTTAATTCTTGCTGGAAAGTTTGAATTTTAAGCATCATCTTTTTTCATCTGTTTAATGCATGATTGATGTAATACCTCATCATTCATCTG
>NC_037529.1:47064876-47095382 GCF_001531365.2 Cynara cardunculus var. scolymus
ATGTTAAATCGCACAAGTGATAAGCGGATAACACCCTTAAATTGCACAAGCTTTAATCGGATTAATCTTCAACCAAAAACACAAACTTTCACACTTTTTACCAAAAATTTGGATCAAAACATGAAAAATTATGAGTTTTGAAGAAAATTTCAAAGAATACAAAATATCAATTTTTGATCAAAACTGGTTTAAAATAAAAAATAATGTGAATCAAAGTTGTTCGAAATGTAAAAACGAATCTAGTAGTGTAAATCTTTTCAAATAACACTCAGAAAATGACCGATTTATGATCAAAAAACCCAATCTGGAAGATGAACTCTCAAGAACAGTGATGAACTTTATGACCCAGATCGATGAATCTTCAAAAAATCTTGAAAATTTGTGCAAAAGCAGTTTAATCCTCTAATCCAAACTGCTGCAGCTTGCTTTGATACCAATTGTGAAGTCCAGAAATCATACAAACATGATATGATCTTCAAGAATCAAGATGAACATAAAAGTAGAGAGAGAATTATCAAAGATTGATTAGATTGAGAGAGAGAAATTTACAGCTCTAATCATGATTACAATTCTGCTAATGACTTGGTTAATGACAATTACAAAGGGAAATACTATTTATACTAGGAATAGTAAAACTACATTATTACAAAATAAAGCTATTCTAAGGAGAAACTTGAATACAACTTTAACGCTCTAACTTGAACCCACTGAGCCTTACCTGACCAATGTGCCCCATTATTTTACGAAGTACCTTAAAGTGGCCGGTTCGCCAACTTAGGTACCACGGTTCGTATCAGTACTACTTCAGCGGTGGTCCGTTCGCACACATGAGTAGACTTATAAAACAAAGGTAATTTGCACCCATTTTTGGGTGGGACTGTCAACACAATAGCGGCTATCCACAATTACCACGCCCTGGGAACGTGCCCGAGTTAACTAGTAGCGTTTACAGAAGGGGACTTTTTAAAATATACTCTCAAGTACATCAATTTATCATTTATACATAGTGCAATAACAATCAATTTTTCATGATTTCAACAATTTTTTACTAAACAGTTCTTTAGTCCAACAGTTTTACAACTAAACAGTATAGTTTGCATTCTTTCATGCTTTTCCCCCAATTTTAATAAACAAAACAGTAAAAGTGGGACCGTGTATACTCACAAGTTTGCGGACGAATATCCAAGATCTTGATGACGTTTGATGCACTAAACATCCGCCCTACTCTCCTAAACAGTCCGAAATCCAATAATTAGATCACCTATCGTGTATAGTACATACATAGCCTCTGTACCTTGGTTCTTATGCTTGTGCAATACTTATCAAATATGATCCAAGCATAGTTCAAGGGGGAGCAGATAAGCAGAGCTCAAGTCAAGGGGAAGCGCAAAATCATGTCACACAGAGCCTCTGTATGTACTATATAGAGCCTCTTCCTCTAAACATGGCAAGTTTTCTACATAGAGGAGATGTCTAGTGCAACCATGAGTCTCTGTATGAGATACTAAGTTATCTTATCTCTCTTCATGTAATACTCTAGTTTCTTTTACAACATCTCAAGCAACTTAGATACAACAATTATGTACTACCATACAAAGCTTCTGTCTAAAGGTTGCTATTTTACAAAAACTAGAGTATTTACAATTGTTAAATTTATTTTTGAAAATCTAAAATATACTATTTTATTTAGAAGGCTTACGGTTCTTTTTTTTAATTTTTTTTAATGGCTGTCATTTAAACTAAGCGTCACCTCTGCGAGGCTAATTTTTCAAACGCGGTTTAAACTTGCAGTTGGCAGTCCACGTCGCCCTCCCCCACAGGATATGCAAAAACCGCTTCAGTTTTAATCTGATGATTGGGGCGCAATTACTTGAGTACCTCTTATTTTTCCTATTTAAACATATCTTTTACCCCCAAATTTCTTTTTATGCTTACAAAGAAATTCAAGAGAACTCGTCGTCTTCAACCCTCCAACCGCCATTGTTCCTCCTTCAAGGTTTCAAACCAGTTTCTGGAACTCCATTCAGAGTCAAGTAAGTCCTATTAATACTTTTCTCAACCCATTTTAAGAATCACGAACCGATTCTTGAAACCCTAGTTTTCTTTCAAACCCTTCTTTCTCTACCAAGAACCTGCAAAAATGTCATCTTCAGAATCTGGAAATTCCCAAACACACAGCACAACCCTAAAAATCGTTGAGGAAACCAGTCAAAACTTGGTTCCTCTTCCAATCAAACCAAATAACCATGCCCTCCACCTTTCTCTCAAAATTTTTGACCAAAAATATCACCCAATCATAAACATCCTCCAAAACCACTTTCTAAACCCTGCGTTGACAAACACCGATGACCTTGTCCCTGAAAGGTACATCCAGGAATTCTGGCAATCTTGCGCCATCACTGACTCTCAAAGAGGAATCATCTTCTAAGGAGTTCGTCACCGTTCGTATATCTAGGTCCCTGTTTTCCTGTGTTCTTGAAATCCCTACAAAAACAGACCTTGGACTTGATAAGTACACCCCTTTCCCATCTGGGGATGAGATAGTTGCCTTTCTAAAATTCTTTGGGTACAACAAGGCTATCAATACCCATCTCAGTATCGACACCAATACCTACCTCCAATGTGGAACACTATGTTCACATTGGTCAACAGATCTCTGACTAGGAAGATTGGGAGCTTTGACTTGTGCTCCACAAACATTCTTCAAATTCTGTATGGCATTGTCTTTGATCTGTCCCTGGATTACTCCTAGATATTCTACACAGAGTTCAAGGCTGTCGTGGCCAATAAATGTCAAGAAGTGGCCAAAGGGAAAGAATTACCATCTCTATTGTTTCCACGCTTCTTGGGTCTTCTCCTAAGGCCTGTTCTGGACGACAACAACATAGATGTGGATCGTCTGCCCACGCACAAAGTGAAAGTGCTCACTCATTACAGGCCAAAGAAACTATATGCGTATATGAAGACGAATGAGATTAGAAGAGCGTACGAACGTAAATGCGAGGCACTAGAACTAGTGCCTCGAACCCCGGCACGCATAGGAATAGCCAAAGAGGAAGAACAAACAGAGGACACCTTAAGGCCTCAGACAGAGGAAGAGGTGGTGAGATTAGAGCAAGAGAGGGAGAAACAAAGAAAAAGGGAGTAGGCGAAGAAAAAGAAAATAGAGAGGGAGAGGAAGAAAAAGGAAGAAGCAGATAGAGCAGAGCAAGAGAGAGTGACTGAACTTTCTCATGTACAAGCAGAAGAAGAGCGAGCAGAAAAGGCTCGACAGGCAGAGATTGCTCGCCTAAGGGAAGAGGACAAACTCAGAGCAGAAGAAAAGGCTCGTCGAGGCTTGGAACAATCCATTAGTCCTAACCAAGAGGATGACCCAGAGCACTTCGATGATGCTTCCAGGTATTACACTTCATGTGAGGAAGTGAGGAGGAAGAAGAAGAGAGTGAGGAAACAGAAGAAGAAGAAGAAGAAGAAGAGAGTGAGGAGAGTGAGGAAGGAGAAAAGGGAGGAGGTGCATAAGTTGCTCTGCCTCAAGGCGAACCAGAGCAGCCTAGGATCAACAAGCACATTCATTTCACCACCCCACCTCCCAGTGCAAACAAATCATCTAACTCCGGTGGTCAAGACACGGAGGTCATTGAAATAGAGGTGCACACCTCGAACCTATACCAGCCAAACCAACTAGAGGTTGCATCTGCCTCTAGTTATGACAGCCAAGGGGAAGCCACAGCTCAGGGAACACCCTCTCAAAAGGGTGCAACCTTTGAACGTATAAGTGATATGTCACCCCATATCATGCCACTTTCCCATACAAAGGAATTTGTTTCCTCTACACGTGTAGACTCCCCACCTTGTTTAGAGCAAGGAATAGGTGCACAAGACATGGAGGTTCTCGACCAACCTTCTTGTCCACTCATGGAGAGTCCTCTAGCCTGCTCTGAACCAGACTTGGATACTCTCCCTGATAGAACAATAGTAGTGGATTCTTCTCAAGGAGAACCACAAGGATCTGCTAGAAGTCCTTCCCCGACCAACATCAACCAAGTCGTGAATGAAGGCATCCCTAGAACAGGGACTTAATCTGGCCCATGTGTTGAGCCAGAGGTTACACAACCAACATAAGTCACAAGGGAAGAGTTCCATTTCCTTGTAACCTCTTTGCGGTGCTCCTTGGAAGAGCTAAAACTCATCATGACCCGTGCAAAGCCGTCCCATTCTGCATCTGCTCTGGATGAGGTACGAGCAACCTTATCAGTATTGAGAGCTGAGTCTTTGATTAATGCTTCGCATCTCTATACGTTAAGGGAATTGGTGGCACGAAATGCAGAGGCCTTGAAAGAGGTCATAGCATCCATGCAGAGGGGTGAGGCGTCAACTTTTCATGACGCCCAGGTGATCATCCCTCTCAACGTACCTGTGAACTATGTCACTCAGAGTGTAATGAATGCTCTGGGTGACAGACTTCTATAGAAGGTGGCGAACTTCACATCCGACTTCAACAACAAACCCACAGAAGAAGCAGAGGCCATCAAACAATCTTTGGCCACTTTCAACTATCGCTCGGACGTCGAAATTCGACGAGTTGGCGATGCAGTCGAAGATCTCCTCAAAATATTTGAGGAGAGGCTCAAGTCTATGCCTCAAGCAGAGGACCAGAGGCCAAAACAACGAATGGACTCCACTCCTTGTGCTGAACCGTCGAAGAGGAGAAGACATGATGATGATGAGGACCAAGACCAGTCTGGTCCTCAAAATCGTCAAGAGGGGAAGAATTATCCAATAGCCATTCCTACCAACGTCCTCTGCCCCACGCCAATCAGCTCACGATCCTTCAAGGTAGAGGGCACAGAGTCAACCAGCACCAGAACAAGCAAAGGCGCTCAGAAAGGGAAAGATGCCCATGGATCCCAGGCAGAGCCAGTTGGGCTACAAACGAATACAGATGTGATTGATATTCTATATGTCTACGAATCATCGGATTCAGACCTAGCTCTTTCTTCATCAACGGAATACGCCATGGACACAGCTGCTCCAATAAGAGGACAAGAAGAAGAGGTGGTAGCAGTGAATGTGGCTGATCCAGCACTTTTGCTCATTCCTGTTGTTGTCCCTCTAGAAGGCGTCACGATTGCTGCTCCTGCACCACAAAAGAATACACACAGAGCTAGGGTCCCTGCACAAGGGACCGAAGTAGTCCCACCTACAATGAGGCAGAGGGTCCCTGTCAGACCAACCAGAGCAGAAGATGAAGAAGGCGCAAGCAGTAGGCCCAAAAGAAAGCATCCCTCTGATCGCGTTCAGAAGATCAAGGAAAGCATGGACCCAATGTTTATGCCTACAACCCTTGATAAGCCCATAAAGGACAAAGCAGACAGCTAGGAATTCTACTAATTTCTCTACAACCTGCGAAAAGAGACAACGGTCCAAAGATCAGTCTTCATCCAATGGTTCAAGAGCATATCAGGCAGGGGTTCCTAGATCGCTACACCCAGCCCATCTTTGCAGTCCATTTCGTCGATGGCATCAAGCAAGTTATCGACATCAAGAAGCGTACCTTCGTGCATAACCATATTATCTTCTATGAGTATATGGTGGAGAGGTCTCGCGAACAGATCTGCAGGTTCACAGACTGTGACCTTATAAATCTGAATCTGTGGGATCTTCTCTCTCTGTTTTACTTCACAGATCACAAGAAGGACAAGGGGATCAAATTTGATGTGGCCAACTCTGCTATAAGACAAACGATGACAGACCTTCTTGACTTTAGAAGCAAGTTCGATTTTCAACTAGCTCCGGATCTGGGAGTGGATCAATTGACTGTCGCTGCACCAAATGAAGATCTGTTGGGCATCAATAGCATCCCCACTTGGACTGTATTGGTGGAACAAGAAGTGGGAGTGGTATTTCGAAATGCACACAATAAGAAGATCTTCTTTCGGGATAACCAGAATTACAAGTACTCAAACTCTACCTTACGTTACATCAGAGATAATCTAGTAAGGAGCAGAGACAACTCCCCAGGAGCAAATGAGCAAGCAAGAATTATCCTAAGGTCGATACGTAACATGCTAAAGTTTCGTGAACTTCTTAGGAAGTTCATTAGACTTCAAAATGTTTAGACCTCTTATCTTTCGTAAGTTTTTTTTCTAACTTTGAGTCAATGTAATATCCATTCCAATCGTATTGTACTTCTTTAGATAGTGAATGTAATTTAGAGGTTCCTTTTAACCTCTGGCTTTGTTTAGACTCTATTTTGTAATTCAAGTAAGAGCCTGCCTTATTTACACTTAGGGGGAGATTGTTAGACCCCAACCTATGAAAGTGTAAGTAAGAAGTCTCTTACTCTAGTCGAATAGGACTTTGTCTATTGAAGCGGTCTGGACTAAGAGCTCTCATGCAGAAGATGAAGAACCAAAGATCTTACTCAAGAATGAAGGTTTCATTCATACAGAGCTCGCACTTTATTCCCGTGGACGATCAAAACTTGTGCACCAAAAAGCATAAGCGCTTGACACAAAGTTTCAACTCTAAGACCCAGAGCGTCTGCATGTACTATGCAGAGCTTCTGCATATGCAGAGCCTTTGCATAATACATGCAAAGCTTCTGTACGTTCATGTAGAGCTTCTGGCTACCTTCTCCATGGAATGTGCGCATGTTAGCCCAGACATTCTCGCAAGCGTCTAACAGATTTGAGGCGGCTTGACCAAGTCTGCTCCGCTATTCAAGGGAAGTCAAAGATAAGGATGCAGACTAGTCAGCTCAGAGTTTCAAGCCCATTTTATAGCATAGTTTGTTAGACCTAGGCGTATATAAGGAGGCTTCCTCCTCATGTTTAAGATTACCTGAATGAACCGACTTATATACTATCCGCAAATTTTGTGAGATTGCGTTCGACATATTCAAGTCACTCAATTGTGTTTACTTTCACTTAGAATATTTCGTTTAATCATTCTTCATACACTGTTCATCGTTCATTCTCATTATTTAAACTGTGTTTTCAACAAATTAAGAGTATCTGGGTTCAACACTATATTACAAGATACACAATCCAAAAATTCCAAAATACATGCTCTTGTACTACATAACATCTAATTTCCAAAACACATCCATTGATCTTCATATAACTATGCACATAGAGAAAGAATTCACATTTTCCCTTTTCCCTTACTATCATTATACTCTGCATTTTCTACAATACATATTTGAAAACGCAAAAAGAGGGTCAGAGCTGAAGGTCTAGTGAGATCCCTTTTTCCATGTATTGGAAGGTGAAAATCACCAAAACATTATTCAAATAAAGTCATTTCACATAATGAAGTGTAAATCCACAATCTGTTTTGTCTATCGGACATCTGGTTCTAAAGACCAGACTTAGAAAATATTTTAGCAAGCAAGAAGACCAGAGCTCCTCTGGTTCCTCTACCAGAACCTCTTGTTAAGCCACCTAGAGCTTCTTACTCAAGAAAATCCTTATAAACATTCATAGGCTAACACCATAAATAGTAAAATAGTTTTCCCAAGTGTTCAAACACATTTTTAAGAAGATCTTGTATGACCTGAGCTCTGGTTCTACTAGCCAGAGCTGCTGGCTCAAAATGCAAGACCAACCAGATGCCTTCTGGTCCAAAGCGGAGGCCAACCAGAGCCCCTCTGGTCTGTCTCTAATTGTATAAAAAGTTTTTTAACTATGAAAATCTTTAAAATATGATTTTGACACAGAGCTCCTATCTAATAGATATAGAGCCTTTGGTTTAAATAAAACTTTAGTAAAGAATTGCATCATTGTCAAAACATCATCTAGAACCCTCTAGTTCTACTATGAGGACCAACCAGAGCCCCTCTGGTTCCTTTCAAGAAGCAACCAGAGCCTCTCTTGTTCCTCATAAATCAAACACTTTGTTCCAAAACAGAATTTATCCAAAACCATTGGCCATAGGCCAAGTTTTCCCCTTCTCAATAACATCAATACTATCATCTCTGAGTTCTCAAATCACAAAGAAGTAAGAACTCAAATCTATTGCAATCTTAAGAGACATAATAGCAAGAGCTATAAAAATTCCACACACAATTGCCACCCTTATATCCAAAGGTACACCTCTCCTTGATATGCCACCCTTATAACCGAAGGTACACCTTTCCTTGATATGCCACCCTTATCCCATGGTACACCTCTCCTTGATATGCCACCCTTATTTCCTCATCAAAATCTATGGATTAGTTCTAAACGAAGACAGACCGCAGTCACAACCGTCTTGATGAAACAGCCTCCATAGTTTTGTCTAGAAATCCTATAGATTAATCCCAAACGAACACAGACCAAAGTCACAACCGTCTTGAAGGAATATCCTCTATAGTTTTTAAGCAACAATTGCTTCAAAAAAGTTTTATCTTCAAAACTTTAAAACTCAAGAACAACAAGTTCTTTCAATACCATGTCCAACCGAAAATTTCCTTTAAATGCTTAAACATGATGGTTGTATATATCTTATTTTAATAATAGTTTTCCACGTAAACATGTCATCACACATGCACCTTCACATATTTTTATTATTTTCTCGTATCCATGCATAGCATCAAATTTCCACATATATGCACATCATGCATGTTGTCACATATACGCATATTATTCATGCATTTAATTAAATAACATGCATGCCAACACATATTTCACAGAATATTCACATAAAGGTTACCTTAACCCAGGTTGTCTGAAACCCGATTATCACAATTAGGAAACAAATTCAAACGCTAACCAAAATGACTTAGTATGCACAATGTTTAACAACAAATGTACAATGATTAGAATGTTTAATTGTGAACAACAAGTCACAATTATTATTTTTTATAAGAATCAAATCATTGATATGAAATAACACAGTAAAAACAATTAGAATTACATGAGTGTATTTCCACCAAAAATACCAATGAATATATGAGACATGAAAATAATTAAATTTAAGAATAGTTAAATCAGGTATTGGAATTATACATGATGACAAAATGCACAAGTATTAACTCAATGAAATACTCGTTCAAAGATAGTATTCGTTTTTAAAAAAAAATCATTTAAATCCTCACTTCTTAAAATCATAAAAACATTTAAGATCAAAGAAGTGGTTTGAACATTTTTCAAAACATTTTAATATACTTAGAAGTTCTTCTTCTTCTAATCATATAAAAAAAACAACACAAAAAAATGATTTAAAAAAAATATTACAAATCTTGTTATCACTTAAATCCTAGCCAATGAGAGGTTTCATCGCTCCCCATTGTGGTCAATGTGGGCAGTTCATCGCTCAACTATCTACACTGATCGCTTAAGGTTTTATCCGTGTATGGACTTTATCGCTCACAACTATGTCAAAGTTCATCCCTCATCGATCAACAAATATAACTCATCGCTCAAGTAACAACTCTCATCGCTCATTACTAAAAACAACATTCATCACTCATCGTTCAACTTATTTACTCATCGCTCAACACAACGTCCAGATATCATCATATCGCAAAAGACATGTACGGAGTGACCTTTGAAGACATCTTTGAATAACACCATATCGCTCAAAGTGTGTCCGGTTACCACCTTCATCAGACAACACTTTATCCAGATTAGATCTTCATCGGATAAGCCTTTGTCTGGATTGAGTCTTCATCAAACAAACCTTTTTCCGGATTGGTCCTTCATCTCCCAACTCTTATTCCTTCAAAAATCCTGTAAAAAATACATCAATCAAAATTTCATCTTACAATCAAATACGAATTATAAAAAAATATACTTACTCCCCGTTGAAAATATATCAGATTAAATCCAAACACTATAATAGTTTACACCAATTATATAAAAATCCATACACTCCCCTTGGAATTAATATCTCATTCAAAATAGTACAAAAGATAAAACATCATACTCCTTTGAAATAGATAAACCTAGGTTCTGAAATGTGTTGTTCAGAAGTTGTATTGAAGATCGGATCCTGAACTGTGTGTTTAGAAACAATATTGAAGACCAAGTCCTAAACTGATGTGTTTAGAAGCTATACTAAAGCACAAAATTACATATGCTCCACCTCAAACCAAGCATAGGTTTATCATGTTTTTTATGTTCTAAATTTAGCTGAGCATATGACAAACTTGCAAAATAGATTATACAGATTTTGTTATCCATACCATCTATTCAAGTCAAAAGTTTTGACTTTAAAAATATTCTCTGAAAAACCAGATATACAATAAGTACCATACCAGTTATAATCATAACTGTTATTTCTCTGAATGATAAACTTGTTAGCTCCACAACTGAACAACAAATATTCTTCTTGTTAAGACTGATCAAATGATTGGTATATTTGACAATACAAGGTAATGCAATCTTTGAAGCAAAAGATTTTGTATCATCTACAGACTTGTTTTCAACAAAATTGTCAGTAGTTGATTTCTTTTTTGAAAGCATCTTTTTCATCTTATCATGATTACCTTATTCAACCACATAGTCATTGTAATATTGTCTAGAAATATAAGATTTATGATTTTGAAGCACCAGTTTTAGAAAACTTGCGTGAGTAACTGTTGGATTTCACAGAAGAACTATTACTCTTGCAGTTTTTAACTGAAGATAGAGATTCAGTTGAACTGTCTTTTTCAAAAAACTCTTTGAATTTATTCAATAACCTATCCCTTTCTTTAGTTATTAAAGCATATCTGTTTACAAAATCAGATCTAATACTCTTCTCAGTAACAAGATCAACTTTCAAATCAAATAATTTCTTTGTGATTTCAGAAATTTTACTTCCAAGATTTAATCTTTCTTTTTCAAAACATCCTCTCTTTTTCAACCTCTTTCCTTTCTGTCTCAAAATTTCATTTCTCATTCTCAAATGCAATATCCAACCACTTTTTCTTCTCAGCTAACTCTTTAGTTGTGACTACATTTTTCTTTGCTATAATCTTTCTCTCAGTAGCAAAAGGTTTTCTCTCTTCATCCAGACTTTTCTGCTTAGTTGTAATACTCTTTGAAATCTCCAGATATTTCTTCCTAGATTCTATCTTTTCAGTCTGAACTTTAGCTCTTTCCAGAATAATTATCTTCTCAAATTCAGGTATTTTATTTGAAAGCTTTGTATTATTCAACTCAAGAACTTTAATCTTGCTTTCATGATCCTTGCATTCAACATCAAACTTCTTTTCGGAATTCAATACTTTTTTATTCTTCAGATCATATATCTTTTTCTCTTCTTCTTTCAGATATTAACAAACTTTCCAGTTCATCTATCTTCTTCTTTTCTTTTTCAAAAATTATTCTTCCTGAATTTAGAATTTTCTCAGTTTCATACACCTTTGTAGTTAACTCAGAAATATTCTTTAACAACTTAACATTTTTCTTCAATCTCATAATGACGATCTCTAGAAAGAAGTTCAATTTGTTCCTTTAAAAACTTCTTTTCCTCATGAACTTATTCATTATCCTTAACCATATCTTTGGCCCAGGAAAGATTTGAATGGTGTTCATAAAACATTTCAATATATTTCTCTTGTWTCTTTTTCAWTTTCTTTTCCAATTYAGATATTCTCTCTTTCAGTTCCTTGTTCTTTCTTTCTAACATAAATGTCATTTCAAAATATTTCAAATTGATTAATCACACTTGATCTTAAAACAGTTCAAAACTTAGAGAAATCAAAAAGTCAAAATTTATCAGACAACAAACAGAACTTTTAACCACTTGTTATCGAATACAACTATATCTACCAATAAATGTTATCAGACAACAAAGAAACTGGCCACTTTTTATCGCCCAAAACAGCTTATTGCTCAAGCCTTTTATCGAACAACACACCATATCGCACACTTCATTTATCAATAACAACCCTTATTGGACAAGCTTTGACCGGATACAATTCCTTATCAGACAAGACTTAACCGATCAAAACTCCTTATTGCCTAAATCCTTATCTTACTAATCGAACACCACTTCTAGTGCTATCGTAGTTGATAGGGATCTTTGAGAGCTGAATATCATAATCACTGAGCTGGTTTTTCATCAAAAGAATTTGTGCCCAACAGCTTCCAGCAGCAACATATTCAGCCTCTACAGTTGATGTGGACACTGAATTTTGCTTCTTACTTCTCCAGCTCACCAATTTTCCACCTAGAACCTGACAGCCTCTAGTGGTGCTTTTCCTATCAATCTTGTAACCTGCAAAATCACTATTTGCATAACTGATTAGTTCGAAGATGGAGTCTTTGTGTCACACGAGGGTGTATCCTGTAAATTATTGGAGCTATGAAATGCTAAAGTGAAAACACGAGGTGTAACAGGTAAGCATTTCATAGCTCCAATTGAATGATAACACCATTAAAATACATAATCCATAAATTTACAAATTTCATAACTTTACTGTTCACGATGAAAACAACATCATTTGCAGAAGGAGTTACAAAGACTTGTGAACTGGTGTTATCATAAAATGCTTCCAAATTTCCTTATAGATGTTTTAACACTTGAGACGTTACTGAGCCTTACCAGACCAATGTGCCCCATTAGTTTATGAACTACCATAAGTGGCCCGTTCACTCACTTCGGTACCACGGTTCGTATCAGTACTACTTCAGCAGTGGCCCATTCTTACACATGAGTAGACTATAAAAACATAGGTAATGTGCACCCGTTTTTGGGTGGGACTGTCAACACAATAGCAGCTATCCACAATTACCACGGCCCAGGAACGTGCCCGAGTTAACTAGTAGCTTTTACGAAAGGGGACTTGTTAAAATATACTCTCAAGTGCATCAATTTATCATTTAATCATAGTGCAAAAAAATCAATTTTCATGATTTCAACAGATTTTTGACTAAACAGTTCTTTAGTCCAATAATTTACACTAAACAGTATAGTTTGTATACTTTCATGCTTTTCCCCCAGTTTAAATAACTAAAAGTAGTAAAAGTGGAGCCGTGAATACTCACAAGTTTGCTGATGAATATCCAATAATTTGATGACGTTTGAAGCACAATACGTTCACCCTACTTTCCTAAACAATCCGTAATCCAATAATTAGATTACCTATCGGGTCTTGATAAAGATAAAGTAAAATTATACCTTATGTAATGCCAATGAGTTTTTATGGATTAAATTTGATACCTTTTTAATTGTTCTTTAAAATAGTCCAATATTTATATCTATACTACTTTATTAAACAAATTCACTAAAAGTCTTAAAGTCTTAAAATTCTAAATGACCAAAATGTCCTTTACTTTACCTTTGTTTTTCAACCCTTCCCCATTACCCCCAAAATGTCGCTTCCTTTATCTGGCTCCCCTCCACCAAGACGACGATTTATACTCCCAACTCCCACACACATCGATTCCTTTCCCAAAGACATTGATTCCTTTCTCCCAGGCAACGATTTCTTCTCCCAAGGCAAGGCAGCGATACACATTCTTGATCCCTTCATCAAGGTTAGTTCTCAATCTTTTATCAATCTCTAGTCTCAATCATCTCCCACTTACTTGAATCTGTCCTCTTCTGAAATAGACTGGAATCACTCCATTTTAGGTAGCAATTCACTGCTTATCATGGTTAGTTCTTCATTCATTTTATCGATCACTACATCTCTACTGTTAGCTTATTGCCCATTTACTTGAATCGCTTGTTTTCTGGAATCGCACCATTGTCCCTTTGTAATTAGGGTTAGGGTTCTTTATAACCACCATCTTTGGTTTTATAATTGTTCCAGCATAAAACCAAACTAATCTGTTTTTGGTGCAATTTGTCATCCGCAGATTTTCATCCGCAATTTATCAAAGGGATTGATTAATATACATTGATCGATTCCTTTCAAAGGGATTTAACGATGTAAGTTTTTCTCGAACCTTCTACACACTATTTAATACTTAGAATTATATTTGTTTGGTATGTTTTCTTGATACGTTGTTTAGTAGGAAGTATGTTGTTAAAAAAAATTCCTATTATAATCATATCAACCCATTGAAGAACGTATAATCTGCATTAGATTTGAGGGTCATTTAAATAGTCAAAATTATATCAATAATGAAATATGTAGATTACATACCTCCTGGGATAAGGCTTGGGTTCCATATTTGTCATCCCAAAACATAGTTCCAATACGATATATTTGTGGAATGCTGTACATCTAATCCATATGGGAAACATAAAGTAAAGTTTAGATTTGTGTTAATCTTAATTTTCATAATATTATTTTCTAGAAGTAATTCTTGAAACTCTCTTCAAGATGTGTTTTTCTTGTTGTATTAGGAAAAACTGAATAATTATAAAGATGGCAAAAATGCATTTGACTTGTTCGGGCATAGTTCATTTGTAAGCTCCTCCAATGACTTTTGAGTTTTTTGGTGTGATACCTGCATGAGTGTTGCATCTTTTATTATCTTCAATCTATTATTGTGGGTGCTTTATTAAATATAAGAGGGTTGTACATCATACCAGAAATTCAACAGCTTACCTTATGTGATGTAGTCCATCCCATGACCATCCAGCAAACTGTTTACAAAATATAATTATTGTTGTAAACTATGTTTAAATTGTGCCATTTTTGGATCCTATGCTATTATTCTTAGTTTGTTGATGTAAAACTAGGTTGCTGGTGGTGGTGATGATGAATCTGACAAGTCTAAGTTTCAGGTTAATGATTTGGAAGATGAGGAAGGCAGTGAGGAGGTATGTTATTGAAGATCCAAAACTTTTCAAAAGTCAAATAATGTGTAGTTTGATTCTGATCAAAAGGTATTTTTTGGTGTGTTTATAGGATGAAGATGATGATTGAAATGGGTGCCTTGTTATGGTGAAAACCTAAATCTGCTTTGTAGTTTCTTAATAACATTTGGTAATTGACATGTTGATGTTGGTCATGGGATAGTAGTACTAAATAGACTTTGAGAACAAATTAGTTTTGTAGCTTTAGGGGTCGYTTACCAAACACTTACCCGGTAAGYRCTTACTGGTAAATTTGACACTACCATTTACTTACCAGATAAGATTTTAGTCCACCAAAACAATATCGTATGCAATAATTTACCCGGTAAGCGCTTAACATGGTAAGAGTAGTCGCCCGAACTTACCGGGTAAGACGCTTGTTCCTTGTCTCTCACTTACCGGGTAAGATTTTTTATCATTACCATATTCATCCGGTAAGGTATTGTGATTTGGTGTTCACTTACCCAAGTAAGCGTTTCGTAAATGGCCCCTTGGGGTTTTTGACTTTTATGTTCCGTGTTAGTTTTGCCCATTTTCTTATGAAATGGATTATGTTTTCAAGGTGTGCTGTTTTGGTTTTTGTTGGTTTTTATGCCATTTATAATCTTGAAATGCTTTGGTTGTGGGGTTGTGTTTTCTAACCTTCAACTTTTGTGCAACTTTTTTTAATCCTATAGTTAAGACTTATTTTTAGGATCCTCCAAAGAAACTGTAGCATCATCAATAGGAGGAATGGAGAAGTTTTGCTTCTGCTTCTAACTTCTATCCAAATCTGGGTCCCCCCTTTAATGTCGACTACTTCTATCTAATCTTTTGGTCAATTGGTCCCAAAAGAACACAACTTTATCACTAACCCAACAACCCTCACATGCATTCACCCTTCTCTTAGTCTCCATCTTTCACTGTGTGTATTGTATATTCTTATCAGCTAACACAACCATGGTGATCAAGCCCTTTTTGAGCCAGTGATATTTCATAAAAACATAAACTAAATTATGGGTTTTGATGATTGATAACGATCAAAAAATCTTTGTCACAATAGACCACATATATAAACAAAATATATGCTACACAACTAGTATCAAGAAGTTGGGTAATAATAACAAGTAGTATATAACTAACTTGATACTATACTACAGATTAAGGAAGAGGAGGGTGTTTAATTTTTTCAGCTGTTAATGGCGACTCTAACTTGTTGGCAGTCTTCTTGATGCTTTCAAAGATACCACAAATTTGTGAAAAAAATCTGAAATCCAGGTTATTTTCGTTTGTATTCAGGTTGTTTGCATCAAAACCAGAATTGTATGGTGTTTTTGTCAAATTGGAATCCTTGTGGGAAGAATGTAGATTGATCGGAAGGAATGTTGGTTTCTACACCTTGTCCCCAAAAGTCATTGAGTTTGATGGAAACTTTTGCTTCTGGTTCTGGTGGTCACTGATCACATCAAGTTTCCCTGAGTTGTGACTTACGTTGGTCTGTTGATGTTCACTTTAAAGCGAACTCTGTGGTCACTGGATATTTGAACATGGTGTTTTTGGTGTTACTCACAGGTTTTGCCAAGAAAAGGAGAGTTGCTACAACTGCCATCGGAGTGATTCTGCCAAGTTATCGATTCAAAAACAAGAACCTAAACTTTGAAATATGTTTAGATTAGTTTTGGCTATTTGGTTTGTTGTTGAAATATATTGAATCATTCTCTAAGTGAAATATATAAACTATTTGAGGATTGGTGTCTTAATAGATCTTTGAATTTTGTTTATTGTTTTTAGAACATTTTCAATACATGTAGGTGCTGAGCAAATATATGATATCTTGCAAGCATTGTAAATCAAATTTTCTTATTTGAAAAAGCCACCGACTCTTCAAATTCAATAAAGTCTTTAGCCCTACAGCAATACAAGGTCTTTCTTCTACCATCTGTTTATGAAGCCTCTGATGTTCTGTCATATGCCTTAAATATCCTCCAATAAGGAACAAATTGTAGAAATTTTGTGGATTATAATCCAACTTATTAATGTTTTGTAGTGACTAGCTAGTTGACATCGGTAATCCTTTGATTTACACATCGTTGTATATGCTTGAAATATACTAATTAGTAAACTCAAAGAAGTATCTAACATGTTCTTGTAATGACTGACTAATCGACATCGAAGTAATCATTTTAATGAACTTTTAAATCCCGCTGCATTGCGCGGGTACACAACTAGTATATTTTAAAATAAAAGGTTTTTGCACCAAAAGTTACAACTTTTCTAGAATTTTGGTTTCACCAATCATTGTCAAAAGAAACCTTCCTTAAGTCATTATACTTTCAGCTTTTTATACCGCAAATGTTACTGTTGTTAAACATCTTTTGTCTAACAGCATCATTTTGCACCGGAGTATCAAATTGAGTTTTTAAATGCTCAAAACTCAATATTTTTTAGTGAAACCCAAGACAACCACTCATCCAAATATGTTTTAAAAGGAAAAACAAAGCATTTAGACGTTTATTTTTAGAAGAATCAGTCAACACAACTTACTAGTAACGATCTGGCAGTTCCAAAATGTTACTTTTGATGGTTAAATTTCACATGCAATGTGGTTTTATCCCATTTTCTTGAATTCTAAGTTTGTAGATCATAGATTATCACCATTTCGAAGACATTCTCATGTCTTTGATGAGTAATCTTCCATCTTAGAATATCTAGAAAATTTTAAGCTCAACAAGAAGGAAGAAAGTGTGACGGAAACGAGAAATAATATTGAAAAAGGTACAAAGATAATAAAACTAATCTATTACCTTTTGCTTGATATTACTTGAAGACTTGAATGTTCTTCAAAATTTATGGAATCTAAGAGAGTTTGGAGGGAGGATTTGGCTGGAGTGAAAGACTAAGAGTCTTTAGAGAGAGAAAGGAGAAATGTGAAAGTGAAATGAAAGATTTAAAAAGAAGTGGGGTTTTTATATGTGGATAAAGGGGCCGGTCCTCACAAGGCCCAATCCATCACATTTTTTTTCTTAATAAGATAAAGCCCAATTAAATGTTAACTTAAATATATATACTTTTATCAAATACCGATAAAATTATTCATTATTAAATCAAAGTTCCAGATTTTGTAAATTTATTTGTACATTCAAATGAGACTTTTATATTTTTAATTTGAATTTTATAATATCAACTTTATTATTTTAGGAGAATTTTTAATACATTTGGCATTACATAAGTTATTTTATCAATTACCTGTCGAAACAGGGTTTTCTGAACTCTAATTTGGGAACAAAGCTAGATGAAATCTAATCAACATGACTAGACCCTAATAAATTATAATCCTAAATATAGAAACCCTAATAAGATGGTAACCTGATGCTCCAAAAAAGACAGTTGTCACAGTCTCCCCATGCCGGAAGAATTTCGTCCCGAAATTTGTAGTTGTCAGTTCCTATCTTTGGACTCGTTTGAGAACAAGTGGGGATACTACACTCAATTGCTTTCCCACGTGTATTCAGTCCCATGCCTTGAAGTCCAATGAACTTTTACCATCGGGATCTTACTACGCCTGAACTACTTGACTTCTCTATCCATGATTTCAATTGGTTTTTCAACGAACAGCAGTTGATCGTTAATTTGCACATCTTCCGATGGTATGACCAGTGTTTCGTCGGTTAAGCACTTTTTGAGGTTTGATACATGAAATGTATCATGAATGGCGCTTACTCTCATGGAAAATTTATCTTGTATGCCACTGGTTCAATTCTCTCAATTACCTCAAATGGACCAATATATCGGGGACCCAATTTGTCTCTTTTCCCAAAATGCATTATTCCTTTCCATGGTGAGACTTTTAATAGTACTTTATCTCCTTTTTGGAATTCTAATGGTCTCCTCCGATTATCAGCATAACTTTTTTGACGATCTCTTGCAGCCTTGAGTCGATCCTTGATAACTACGATCTTGTCAGTAGTTTCCTGGACAACATCGGGTCTAGTTAATTGCCAATCGCCAATTTCTAGCCAACTGAGTGGAGATCTGCACCTGCGTCCATATAATACTTCATAAGGCACACACTGAATACTGGCATGATAGCTGTTATTGTACGCAAATTCGACTAACGGAAGGTGCGTATCCTAGCTTCCACCAAACTCTATGGCGCATGCGCGCAACATGTCTTCAAGTGTCTGGATTGTTCTTTCCGTCTGTCCATCCGTTTGAGGGTGGTATGAAGTACTTAGATCTAGACGTATACCCAGTCCTTCTTGAAGTGATTGCCAAAATCTTGACGTAAATCGACTTTCTCTATCCGAAATGATGGAAAGAGGTACCCCATGCTGGGTGATGATTTCATTTATGTAAATTTGAGTAGCTTTTCCATTTTATAATCTTCCCGAATTGGCAGAAAATAAGAAGATTTCGTCAGTTGATCCACAATTACCCAGATTGTATCATGCCCTTTCCCAGTCCTGGGCAACTTAGTTATGAAGTCCATTGATATTTGTTCCCACTTCCACTGAGGAATCTCAGGTTGCTGGAGTAGACGTGATGGTTTTTCGTGTTCGGCCTTGACCATTGCATAAGTTAAACACTTATTCACATACAAGGCACTGTCTTTCTTCATTCCGGGCCACCAATATTTTTGCCTCAAGTCCTTATATATCTTATCTGCTCCTGGGTGAATTGAATATTTTGATCAATGGGTTTCGTTCAAAATTATAGATCTAAGATGGCCAATCTTAGGAATCCAAACCCTATTTCCCAAGTAATTCACTCCATCGGACTTCAGTTGAAACTTAGTTTCCATGTGGTGTATGGTCTCATTTTTCAAATTCTCTTCCATCAATGCTTCTTTCTGGTCCTCGAGAATTTGTGCTTTCAAACTTGTGGTTACTACTGCWCCCAAAGCTCGCACCCTTGTTGGCTTCACCCTTTCCTTTCTGCTCAAAGCATCAGCTACTACATTAGCCTTGCCTGGATGGTATTTAATTTCACAGTCATAATCACTTAGCAGTTCAACCCATCATCTTTGTCTCATATTTTGCCATTTCTGATTGAAGATGTGTTGAAGGCCTTTGTGATCAGTGAACACAGTGCACTTGGTATCATAAAGGTAATGTCTCCAAATCTTAAGCGCAAATACTACGACTCCTAATTCTAGGTCATGCGTAGTATAGTTCATCTCGTGCACTTTGAGTTGTCTTGAGGCATATGAAATGGCCATATCCTTTTGCATAAGTATGCATTTTAAGCCTTGATGTGATGCGTCACAATATACCACGAAGTTTTACGAACCTTCTAGTAATGATAAAATAGGTGCATTACATTGCCTATGCTTAAGAGTCTCAAATGCTTCCTCTTGTTTCTCCCCCCAAACAAACTTCTTGTCTTTTTGAGTTAAAGTTGTTAGTGGTTGCGAATTTTTGAAAAATTCACATTGAATCGCCGATAATAGCCTGCCAAACCAGGAAATTGACGAATTTCCAATGGGGTTCTTGGGGTTTCCCATTTCTTAATGGCCTCAATCTTTGCAGGATCTACATGAATCCCTTTTTCATTAACCACGTGACCAAGAAATTGTACTTCACGAATCCAGAATTCGCATTTGGAGAATTTTGCATACAATTTCTGGTCCCTAAGTAGATCTAATATCAATCTTAAGTGTTGCTCATGATCCTTTTTGCTTTGTGAATAAATTAGTATGTCCTCTATGAAGACGATTACAAATTTATCCAGGTATGGTCTGCAAACCCTATACATTAGATCTATGAAAACAGCCGGTGCATTGGTTAATCTGAATGGCATAACCAAAAATTCATAATGGTCGTACCGGGTCCTAAATGACGTTTTGGGGATGTCCTCTTCTCGAATTCTCACTTGATGATATCCGGATCGAAGATCGATCTTTGAAAAGTATACGGAACCTTGAAGTTGATCGAATAAATCATCGATTCTAAGAAGAGGATATCGATTCTTGATAGTCAACTTATTAAGCTCTCTATAGTCAATACACATTCGCATTGATCCATCTTTTTTTTACAAACAAAAGCGGTGCACCCCATGGTGAAAAACTGGGTCTTATGAATCCATTATCTAACAACTCTTGTAGTTGTCCCGACATTTCTTGCATATCTGATGGGCCCAATTGGTATGGTGCTTTTGCTACTGGGGCAGCTCCAGGAATTAAGTCGATACCAAACTCGACTTGTCTAGTCCTGGTAAATCCTCGGGGAATACTTCAGGGAACTCCCGAACTACAGGGAGATCTTCAATACATCTCTCTTTGACCTTCTTATCTATAACGTGTGCCAAAAATGCAACATAATTCTTCTTTAAGTACTTCTTCATCTTCATGCAGGATACTATCTTAATTTTCCAATCGGACTCCTCTCCATGAATTATAAGTGTTTCACCTCCTTCTTGAGGAATTCGGATAATCTTTTCCGAACAAACTATTTCGGCTCGATTTTTGGATAGCCAGTCCATGCCTATAACTACATCAATACTTCATAACTCAATCGGAATAAGGTCTATGCTAAAACCCTTCTGGGCTAAGCTTAAAGTGCAGCCAATGATTATGTCTCTAGTCCTAATTTCTTCGCCATTGGCAAATTCTATTATGTAAACTTCTTTCATCCTTTGAGATTTTAAATTAATCTTTGGCCTAAAGTCTAATGATACAAAACTTCTATGTGCTCCTGAATCAAATAATATGTAACAACCCACATATTCTATGAACAGATTTTCCACATCATCATACTCATAACACAAAATATAACATCGTTTACAAAATATAGATTAACAAAATACTTTCTTATAATACATTTTATAATAACTAAACGTCATTTATTCTAAACTTTTCTCTTGCCTTTATCTTGCGAGGTATGAAGACCTGCAAAACAGGTTAGCCCACAACTGAGCGTTAGACCAAAAAGGTCTAGTGAGTGTATAATTCTCAAACGAACAATATACTTTCCAAACAACCAGTTCCGAATCAAACCTGTTCTGACACATAAATTTATTTATGTCTCTCGCAGTTACACCGCCATTGCATCTCTCTCTCGCGGTTACACCGCCATTACATATCTCTATCGCGGTTACACCGCCATTACATCTCTCTCGCGGTTACACCGCCATTACATCTCTCTCTCTCGCGGTTACACCGCCATTACATCTCAAAAACACTTCAAAAATATTCCAACACATTAACCGGATTTGAAGTCCGGTCAACCTTGTCCGGTTAACACTTAAAATTATTTCTAACATATTTGTCCGGATAACAGATCCGGACAATACACCGTCTCAAGCTTAACCGATTTAACACTTAGAAATATTTCAATTTCTATCCGGATAAGAGTCCGGACAATACATTGCCCAACCTTTGACCGGTTTAAAACAATCCGGTCAATACACCGCCAAACTCTTGAACGATTTAGATGAGATCCGATCACCTCTTGACCGGTTTAGGGAGGACTCCGGACAACACTTGAGCGGTTTAAAATAAACCGGTCACCTCTTGAGCGGTTTTCTATCGGGATGAGATTGTCCGGATATTAATCCGGTCACCACTTAAGCGGTTTAAATAAGAATCCACATAAAATGAAACATAATTCATAATAACCAGTTCCAAATGCTACTAAATTGTATGTAAACAATTTATATCCAAAGCTTTAATACACTCACCTTTAGAAATCGAGTATCAAAGCTTTTGAATGCTCTTCTTTTGCAATCCGTATGACTCTTCAAAGAAAACTTTCTAAAAATACAGAGGGTGTAAATCCCTTCATCTACTCATCTTTCCATATATATATATATTGAGAAAAGGCGGTGGACGGCACAATCAGCCGACCTCCCCCCTCCCTCTTTTCTTTTCTTCTCCTTTTTTTTAAAACAAAAATTAAAATCTCAAAATATATATAAACATAACACACACACATACCCATACACACACACACACACACATATATATATATATATATACTTGAAACCCGAATATTACATAATAATGATGCAAATTCATTATTCAAGAGAAATGTACCTGTAACCACATTGGGATCATGCCTAGCCTCTTTTGCTCCAATTTCAAAAGCTCGGCCCCGTGCTTGACTTTTTGAGTTTCCTTGGTTGGCTGGTCGGGCTTGGTTAACATTTGTTCCTTGTTTTCTCTTAGGACAAACATTTCTCATATGATCCGGACTCCCACATTCAAAACACAATCGTTTTCGGCAATCTTTTGTGGGATGGCCCCCTCTGTGGCATCTAAGACAAATGATGCAATTTCCCCAGTGCGGATATTTACATTTATTGCACTTAGGTTTGCTTCCTTGATTTACCACTTGGGTTTGTACCCCTCAATCCAAGTTAATAATCCTAGGGCTCCCTCAGTTCCATGGAATTCTTTTGGGTTGCATGATCTGAAGGATTAATAGGTGCATTCCTTGGATGTCCTAGGCTCAGAATTGGTTGGTTGGTTAACGCTCAAGCCTGCAGCTACCTGGCTGACTATATTGGGAAGCGCGGCCAAGAGTTGTTTTGACATGAGTCGTGCAACTTCAGGGTTTTCTCTTCTTGGTGGTATTTTCTAAGGCATGATAAAACGAAATCTCATCATTTTATAGCAATATCATTGACAATAATTTAATCAACAGAATGATGCATAGGATGTTCATCTTGTAGATATCATTGAAGTATTATAGAAACATTTTTATATTCATCCCAAAAATTTAGTACATTTAAACGATTCCAAATGATTCTAAGGGCTTTCAATCGATTACAACCCTCAAAACATATCTTAAATTCCAACAAAAGAGTAGTGATTCTAACACTAGTCATTGCTTCTAGAGCAGCATCCAATAGATTAGCATTCCTAGTATTAGTACTATCAACACACTCGCCACTAAATATTTATATAGTCTCCTAATATCGCGTCTTGCAGCGATGACTGCATCCGAGGTTCTCATTATACGCTGATGATGCATCTGCAATACTCGAACAGGTTATTTAAAATGTAGTGGTGATATCCCAGCCAGGTCTGGGGGGTTTAAGTTTCCAATGGAATACCCCGCACCCACTCTCGTTCATCCAGAGTCTTGCCCTGGGTGATGCAGGTACTCTAGTCACCACTCATGAGACTCTGCTCCTATGTTGCGATTGTGATGCCTCTCCTCTTGTTCTATTAGAGTTCTCAAAAGTCACCCGTCGAGGTAGTGGTATACTTTTTCTAGCCGTGAACCTAATCCTCAGACCATGAAACGTTTGAGGTGGAATATTAGGCATTAGCTCCGATGGAGGTAACACCGATGTAAGTGGTAAAGCAGGTGTCTCGCTTGTCACTGTGTTCTCATGCTCATATGGGTCTACCTCTTCATTGATTGATAAATTCCTTTTAGATCCACTAACAACGTAACAAGATTCGTCTGCTGAATATTCACTAGGAATAGATGATGACATAGTGATCTGCGATATTAACAAACTTAATTACTAGACATACCATCAAAAATTACCAAGTAGGGACTAAAGATGGCAAGAAAGCTAGAGCCTCTGGATGACCAGAGCCTCTGGTTGCATTACCAGATCTTTTGGTTGCATTACCAGAGCTTCTAGTTGAAGTTCCCCTATTCATAGCTACATTTGACTTTTAGTTCATCGGTCTCTGGTTCAACATCCACTTAGTGATTTAAGGGATTTCTAATTCATCAGCCTCTGGTTCAACAAACATAGCAGACCAATGGATCTATAGGTCCATCGATCTCAGGTTCTTCATACATAGCAGACCAATGGATCGCTATCCATCGACCTCTGGTTCCTCATAACTTAACAGACCAATGGATCTCTTGGTCCATCGATCTCTGATTCCTAGTACATAGTAGACCAATGGATCGATGTCCATCGACCTCTGGTTCTTCATAACATAACAGACCAATGGATCTCTTGGTCCATCAATCTCTGATTCCTAATACATTGCAGACCAATGGATCGCTGTCCATCGACCTCTGCTTCAACATACACTTAAAGAATTTCTAATTCATCAGCCTCTGGTCCAACATACAGTCTTAGTATATATTTTCCTTTCGAGGACCAGAGCCTCTAGTCCCTCTAACTTATAAAGTTATGTGGTTCTTTAACCAAAACTATAACGCAAAGCTCACTTCCTATGTCAAGGCAAATATTACCTAATGCATAGTACGAATTTTTGAATATAGAGGCTATAAAGACTAGACCCTTTATCTATATCTAACTACCAAGTATTCAGATACAGAGTTGACCCTCTGGTTGTTTTAGTGCTCTATACAACTTGTTTTACTTCACAACCAGAGCTTCTGGTTAGTCTAGGGCGACAGATATTCAAAATTTATGCAAACACACACATAATCATGCTTTTCATATTTTAAATAAAATTTCTAAATTTGAGCATATTTGCAACACAACCGATTTGAATCTTCTATCATAATACTTAAGTTAAACATAAGTGATCAGGCTCTGTTTAATTTAAGTATAATAACATGACATTCATCCTCTGGTTATACTAGTGACATTGTTTTGAAAATATTTGGTTATAGTTTGTGGTTTTAAGAAAAACCGGTGTTCTCTATAACCGAAGCTTTGATACCAAATCTGTCACACTCCGCTAAAGTGGAAACACGAGGTGTAACAGGTAAGCATTTCATAGAACCACTTGATAGATAACACCATTAATATACATAATCCACAAATTTACAAATTTCATAACTCTACTGTTCACGATGAAAACAACATCATTTGCAGAAGGAGTTACAAAGACTTGTGAACTGGTGTTATCATAAAATGCTTCCAAAACTTCCATTCTTACTTATTGTCCTGAAAAGCATGAAACATAAAACAACGTCAACTACAAAGAGTTGGTGAGTTCATGGGTTTCATATGCAAAAAATATTTACAATGCATAAATCACTTCTTGCAAACTAATACATAACTTGCATGTTATAAATGTAAATTCCCATCGATGCTTTAACACTTGAGACGCTACTGAGCCATACCTGACCAATGTGCCCCATTAGTTTACGAACTACCATAAGTGGCCCGTTCACTTACTTAGGTACCACAGTTCGTATCAGTACTACTTCAGTAGTGGCCCATTCGCACACATGAGTAGACTATAAAAACATAGGTAATGTGCACCCATTTTTTTGGGTGGGACTGTCAACACAATAACGGCAATCCACAATTACCACGGCCCGAGAACGTACCCGAGTTAACTAGTAGCGTTATAGAAGGGGACTTGTTAAAATATACTCTCAAGTGCATCATCTTATCATTTAATCACAGTGCAATAACAATCAATTTTCATGATTTCAACAAATTTTTAACTAAACAGTTCTTTAGTCCAATAATTTACACTAAACAATATAGTTTGCATACTTTCATGCTTTTCCCCCAGTTTAAATAACTAAAAGCAGTAAAAGTGGGGCCGGGAATACTCAGAAGTTTGCTGATGAATATCCAAGAATTTGATGACGTTTGAAGCACAATACGGCCGCCCTACTTTCCTAAACAATTCGTAATCCAATAATTAGGTTACCTGTCGGTCTTGATAAAGATAAAGTAAAATTATACCTTATGTAATGCCAATGAGTTTTTATGGATTAAAGTTGATACATTTTTAATTGTTCTTTAAAATAGTCCAATATTTATATATATTTTAAAATAAAAGGCTTTTGCACAAAAAGTTACCACTTGGACAGAAATATCAATTTCTGTTTCTGGATTTTTGGTTTCACCAATCATTGTCAAAAGAAACCTTCCTTAAGTCATTATACTTTCAACTTTTTATACCGCAAATGTTACCGTTGTTAGACATCTTTTGTCCAACAACATCATTTTGCACTAGAGTTTCAAATTGAGCTTTTAAATGCTCAAAACTCAATATTTTTGAGTGAAACCCAAGACAACCACACATCAAAATATATTTTAAAAGGAAAAACAAAGCATTTAGACGTTTATTTTTAGAAGATTCAGTCGACACAGTTTACTAGTAACGATCTATCAGTTCCAAAATGTTACTTTTGATGGCTAAATTTCACATGCAATGTGGTTTTATCTCATTTTCTTGAGTTCTAAGTTTGTAGATCATAGATTATCACCATTCCGAAGACATTCTCATGTCAAGAAGGAAGAAAGTGTGACGGAAACGAGAAATAATATTGAAAAGGTACAAAGATAATAAAACTAATCTATTACCTTTTGCTTGATATTAGTTGAAGACATGAATGTTTTTCAAAATTTATGGAATCGAAGAGAGTTTGGAGGGAGGATTTGGCTATAGTGGAAGACTAAGAGTCTTTAGAGAGAGAAAGGAGAAATGTGAAAGTGAAATGAAAGATTTCAAAAGAAGTGAGGTTTTTATATGTGGATAAAGGGGCCTGTCCTCACAAGGCCCAATCCATCATATTTTTTTTAATTATTTTCTTAATAAGATAAAGCCCAATTAAATGTTAACTTAAATACACTTTTATCAAATACCGATAAAATTATTCATTATTAAATCAAAATTCCAAATTTTGTAAAATTATTTACATTCAAATGAGACTTTTATATTTTTAATTTGAATTTTATAATATCAACTTTATTATTTTAGGAAACTTTTTAATACATTTGGCATTACATAAGTTACTTTATCAATTACCAATCGAAACAGGGTTTCCTGAAATATAATTTGGGAACTAAGCCAGATGAAATCTAATCAACATGACTAGACCCTAATAAATTATAATCCTAAATATAGAAACCCTAATAAGATGCTAACCTAACGCTCCAAAAATGACAGTTGTCACATTATGAGTACCCTTAAGATATATTGAACATACTGTTAGCTCCATTATTCCTATCTTGTAAAAGTATAGAAAAAGTATATTGTAAGTCTTGACAGAAGGTTATATCCACAGAAGACAACAGAGGACTAGCAACAGAAGCCGTTTGATCGAACAAGTGAAAAGTGGCAGAACCTCTGATGTGTCTCATAGAGGTTCTGGAAAATGGTCCTCTGTCAAAAAGAACACGCAAGTCATTTACATCAGAGCCTCTGAGATGGCTCACAGAGGGTCTGCGGATTTGGTCTTCTGTRAAGTTTCTGTTCTATCAGTTTTCAAATGTTGTTAGCCGCATGTGCTTTTCACGTGACTAGGGAATAATCAACTTTATTTGGACGACTTAGATGAAGACACGCGTCAAAATCTTGTCACCAAGGTCGTTAGGAACTAGTATAAATAGCGGATAGGACCTTTGTAACCGGTGGTGCTTCCAGTATTGTAATTGTCAAATTTTTCAATTGAATCAAATTGAAAAACCTTTGGACCAATCTTCTTGTATTCATCTTCTTCGTTAATACTATGTGTTCTTGGTGTGTTTAGAATTTCTAATCACTTACTCTGTTTTGCTCTTATTATTATTTCCGCTGCACTTCAATTATTTTAGAGCTTATTTAGAGTATTAGATCAATACCAATGTCAAATTCACATCCAACAATTGGTATTAGAGCAGGTTTTGAATTCTATTTCAATTAATTCTGCTTTTGGTATTAATCTGTGTATCCTAGAACACCAATTTCTTCAGATTACTCTGTTTCACTCACTGTTAAATTAGTTTCACCTTGTTCTTATTTTTTCCCTTCCAATTTCAATGGCGAACATGAGTAATACATCTTTCATGAGTACTAGATCTCAATCCAAACCTCCCACACTTATCCGAGAGGAATACCCTCAACGGAAAGTGCGCATGATCAACTTCCTAGAGGGAATTCACCCCAGAATTTGTGAATTTCTCTACAATCCACCTTACCTGCCAATGAATTTGATTCCACGAGTTCCAGCAACTGGTACAACCCCYGAAGTTCCTGAGCACTATGAGCCAAAAGCAATTGCTAACTTGAGCGATGAAGAAAAGGTATTCATTGAATTGGGAAGCAAGTGTAAAAGGCTGTTAATCATGGCTATACCTCATGAGATTTTCAAACGTATTGATCACTGCCATCTGTCTATGGACATTTGGGCAGAATTGGAGAAACAGATCGAAGGAAGGAAGAAGACTCTCAAGAACAACCGAGCCATTTGTATTGATGAATGTCATATCTTCAAGGCTAAGGACGGTGAATCCCTGTTAGACACATACTCCAGGTTCAATACCTCAATTAGCAATTGCAAGAGATACGGAGTGATGAGAACTACAGAGGACAACAACTCTATGTTCTTGAAAAGTCTTGGAAACGAATGGATGCATTTGACCATGTCAATGAAGGCCACTTTGGATTTAGAAGTATGGACCTTGGCTGACTTGTTTGGTTCAATCAAAAGCCAAGAGTCTCAAGTGCTTCAAATGAAGAAGAATTATGGTGGTCCTCTTGCTCTAGTTGCAGAAGATGGTGGCTCTGGTAAGGGGAGTGAATCAAAGAAGGAAGAAAAGGAGAAGAAAAAGAAAAAGAAGATTATGATTGCAGAGAGTGAGGAGAGCTCTGAAGAAGAAGTAACAACGAAAGAAATGATGAAGACTCTGGCATTGATCACCACAGAGTATAGGAAGGGTGGTGAAAAGAAAGAGTATAGAAGTTTCAACAGAAGGAACTACACAGAAGGTGGAAGATCAGATGGAAGTGAAAAGGGGGAACATAAGCCTCCACAGATGATAGTTGAGCAGAAGAAGGAAGAGACAAAAGAAGGATGTTTCAGATGCGGTAAGCCAGGCCACTTTGCTGCTGAATGTTGGTCCAAAGGGCCTAAGGCTCCACAAAAGGGTCCAAGAGATGCAGCCTTCTACAAAAAGAAGGCTGAGTACTATCAACAGAAGTCTTTGCTAGCTCAAACTAGTGAATTATTCACTGATGAATCCTCAGACGAAGATGATCAGAAGGGACTTCTTGCATGGGAAGACTCAGACACAGAGGATGAGATCTTCCCTGGGATGGCAAAAATTGACTCCGACTCTTCTGACTCAAATGACCAAGAGGTTTCCACTTCTTACTCTTCTGAATCAATTGATCTATACAAAGAGATCATTGATAATCTTGATTCATGCCATTTGGAACATTACAAGCTTAAATAAAAACTTTCCTTTTGTGAGAAAGAAGTCATTCTTCTCACAGAGGAAAGAAATAGATTTTTTAAATTGTTCGAAGAGGTACAAACAAACTTTGTGAATTTGGAAAAGTCCTCAAAAGAAAAGTTTGCCAAAATTGAAAAGGAGTTAAAAAAACAAGGTTGATGAGTTAAGGAAAGTAGAGCATGAGAAATGCAATGTTGCTTCTGTCAAAGATTACTTTCAAAAAGAAATAGAGTTTTTGCATCAAGATATTCTTGACAGAGAGCTCAAGATTAAAAAGTTTAAAGACGCTCAAAATGTTTATAAAAAGATCAAAGTTAACATGGGGAGAAGAGGTATGGGTTTCTCAGAATTTGACAACAAACCAAATTTTAAATCTAACAAAACTCTTGAGAATACCTTTAGATCTTCAAAAAATCTTAAAAGTAACATTCCAAATACTAAGTCCATTTTTAAAAGACGAAGGCTTTTGGTTGCTCCAGACTCAAGAATTTCTTTAATAATGCAAAATGTTGCTTTTGAAGACTATATTGACTCTTTCTCACCTTCTGAAAGGAAGGATTCCATTCCAGGGAAATTTATGAGACAAAGTCATATGGGAATTTTCATGTTTGGACAACCAGGGACCCAAGAAGATTGTGCTTTTGTGTGTACAATTCGTCCTCTTGAAAGAAAGTTATCTTCAGAGGCTCTTGAATTTTTTCCAAAACACATCACAAAAGCTACAAATGTTAACTCTAATC
>NC_037529.1:47095620-47120153 GCF_001531365.2 Cynara cardunculus var. scolymus
TTGAGAAAATGGCCTCAATCTAACACTGCTTCTGTTTCAGTAAATGCAGGAAAATCAAAGAAGGGATCTAAATAGAAGAGATTTAAAAACGATTTCAAACAGGGAGCCTAGAATAGGGAAGGAGTCTTGTAAAAAGAAACCCATACCTAAGAAGGGCTCTAACAATAAAAACTCTGTACCCTTCTTTGATGATTTTAATGAAAAATTCAAGAAAGCTTCTTGCAATGTTACCTTCTGTGGTTGTTTCAATATTATGCATGCTCTATCTAAACATATTCACCACTCATCATGTCTGGTCTCTCACCCCAAGAACCATGGATCTGGGGTGAACAATAGCTAATTTGGCAATTCTTCTTCAAAGAACAATAAGACCAAACCAAAAGATGCTATGGCATACTTCAAACAGGCTAATGTTAAAGGACCCAATTGGAAGTGGGTACCCAAATTAAACGTTGTCTAAATGCAAAAGAAGTAGCATGTGTCTACTTGGGTCGTTGACTCAGGATGCTCGAGACATATGACTGCCACCTTAGAGCTTCTGTCATCATACCTAAAGCAAGAAGGATGTTATGTTGCATTTGGTGGAAATCAAAAGGGGAAGATCAAAGGATATGGAATGGCATGCCCAGAGTTCTAAATGTTGAACGTCTTACTTTTAATAATCTCTTTTTGTATATAGTTTTACTTCTTGGTTAACCTTCACTTGTTTTCTTAGTTAGCAGGTTTACCTCGCAGAGATATGCAAGGTTTGAGGGGGAGTATATGCTTAAAAGGAATAAAACCTATTGAAGAAGCAAATGTTTTTTAATCACAGAAGTCTTTTCACAGACCCTCTATGATAACTCTCAGAGGCTCTTCGAACAGATCTTTTGTCGATACTTCTTAGGATTTTAAATGGTTTTTGTTTTGAGGGGGAGCCATGGAAGCTGGCTTATAGGGGGAGTTTTTGAATTGAAAATCAAAATCTCAGAAGGTGCCAAAATTTTTTGAAGTATCTTGATCTCAGAGGTCAACTCATCAGAACCTCTGGCGAACCTCTGGCGCTTCTATCAGAGGCTCTGTGGGTTTGAACTGAGCAAGTGCTCATCTCTCTGAGGATTTTCAAACCGTTTAGGTTTACAAAGGTGTAACATGTTAGAAGACCCCGCATATATTACAAAGGCTCTGTTACCCTTAGGTCTTTGACAAAACTCTCTTCTATAGTTTTGTATTATTGATATGGTGTGTGTGGTTCTGAGGATAAGGGTTAAAGTTGACCACGCTCGTGTCAGAAACGGAGGCGCACGTCATCAATCGTGCATCTTCCCAAGAACACGTGACATATTTTGATTCGTCTTTCCCATAAGCCACTCATCATGTATATCGCCAAACAAACGGTTCACTTTCAAAATTCTTCACTATAAATACTCTTCCCCCCATCAAAGACCCCTTCACTTCTCTAAATACTCCAACGAATCTTCTTGCAAAATCTCAAGCTTTCCGACAACCTGCAACTATGTCTTCAAGCTCAGCATTCGCCTCCGTTCAATCCGAAAACAACCCAAGCAATGATGAAGTGAACCAATCTCAGGCACTGACCTCTCATGCCATATCGTTTTTACCGAATCGATATGAGAAAGTGATGCTAGTCAAGAAACCTAACAACTACTACTTCGCTCCATCCTCAAGTGGGTTCCCTGAATACACTTATCCACTATTGGAAATCCTTCTCAACCACCACATATATTACGCACTCACTGCAACAAAACCTACCCCTGAAACCTATCTCACCCAATTTCTACTCAGTTCTTACATCTATACCATGAAAGATGTTGGCTTAAGCATAATAGGCTATGCGTCACACCCAATAGTCAAATCCGTCGTACCAATGGAGATGAACGTCGAGACCCTACGTGTTACCCTGCACCTACCTACTCTGGATGATCTTCATTTGGATGCCYTTGCACCAACTCCAWCAGATGCRGAATTGATCGAATTCCTYGAATTCCACTCATACACGGCAAAGACGAAAATCGTCAAACGGACTGAATTCAAGAGGARGGGCCTTCCTCCTATGTGGAATATTCTATTTTCAATCATCAATTGTTGCTTAACGGGGAAGGTCGGCAGCCACGATCAAGCATCTCAGGCCATGCTCTCCATAGTCTATGGAATATACTTCAACTTGCCCCTGGATTACGCGCAACTCATCTTTGATGATATGGTGGGCCTAATCAAGAAGAAATGTGCTACTCAACGGGGTGAGAAATCAAAGGTAAAGGCACAGAAGAAAGCCAAGGAAGACCTCAATCACCCAAACTTGATCTTACAGAGGTTCTTTGGCTTGGTCTTTGGAGACATGATTGCAGAGAAGCTGCCCTCTGCAGAGCCAACTGCTCGTTTATACCCAATGAAGGAGTTTCATCCAACAGAGCATGAACTAGGCTACAAAAGCCCGAGGATATTATTGAAATCTATGTTTAAGTACCTTAGCAAGGGAGATAGGAAGGCTTATAGACGTGGATACAGGAGGCCAGAGCCGGTCCCTGAAACCCCTCCACGAATAGGTATTCCGATAGAGAGAGTGCACAAAATGAGAGTTGAGGGAAGAATGGAGGAGCCTGCAGAGGCAAGGGAGCTGAGTGWGGAAGGACCGAGAGTAGTTAGTAGTCCCCCACGAAGGCCAAAGAAGTCTAAGAAGACTCATAAGGATGACGATCCTTCTGAGAAAAAGAAAGGGGAAAAAGAGACCCGTAGAAGATGAGGGTCCAAACAGTCCTCTGCCAAAACCCAAAAAGAAGAAATCAAAGAAGGCCCACCCCCACAGAGGGTGAGGTCACAGAGGCCGAGATTAAAGAAGGCCCGGCAGAGGCTGAACCTAACCGCAGAAGGATGCGCAAGACTGTTCTAGAAGAGTCCCCCTCTGAGCCAATACAAGATATAATCTTCAATCTCCAACAGAGTTTTTCAGCGCCCACAGAGGTGGTAAATTTGGGGACAGAAGTCATATTAGATGACGAAGAGGAAGAAGTGGAGTTAGATGTGGGTGAAAAAGATGCCAAAGGCACACATCCAAGCCCCCCTCCCTGTGCAACCCACATGTCTAGGGACCCTATTCTAGAGGGAACCCCTATTGAAGAAAGCATGCACACGCTGAACCCTGAACCGACCAACCTCGTAGAGGGCATTCTTTCATCCTCTGTCGAATGCACAAACCAGGAACCCTATTCTACTCCATCATCCTCTAAAAAAGGATGGTAGTTTTATCAAAAGAGTCCGTTCGCCCAAGGACTCGACACAACCAAGAGAGGCATCCGTTGCCCCTCCACACATGAGTGAACCACCTAGTCATGCTTCAGAGGCATGCGAGAGAATCACCGCGACTGTGGGTCTAGAACGCCCAAAGTCTCCACTCGATCCGTCTGCCGAGTTAGGCTCTGAACCTATTAGGCATGAAATCGACAGAACACCGGTAGGCTCTCCAATTGGGGATGTCCGAGGATCTGGTGGAAGTCCCCAAGATGACAACGCCAAATCTTACACTCCAAGGCTACTAAGTCACCATGTGTTGGTGATCTAGGTTCCCTGAGTGCCTATGTGACGAAGGAGGAGTTGCAAACCTTCACCACAACGGTATTCCAGAGGTTGGATGAGTTGAAAAGCTTGTTCTCCTCCTCTCCGGCAACAGAGGCTCTTACACCTCTATCAGAGGCTCTGAAGGAGTTGACTTCTACAACTTCTGAACTCAAGGCGACCTTATCAATCCTTCAGAGCTCTGTCCTCAAAAAGGATGATCTCACAGAAGCCTTCAGCGCGCTGTCTCTCAATCCTAATTCCATCAACACACTAAAGATAGAACTGACAGACGTCGCCACCCAGTACGCTGCAGACATAGTTTCCGCCGGCTACACGGACTACTCCGCCTTCAAGAATGAAATCAAAGAGATGTTCTCCTCTATGATTACTGTTGGCATCGACTCCTCATCCTCCAGGGCTAACATTAACCATCTAGCCACTCGCAGAGAGATAGACGCAATGGTTGAGGTCCTCGGAGAGACCGTACAGAAACACCACGACCATCTTCTCAAAGAGGCCTGAGCTACTAACGAATCCATCAGAGACTGCACGAAGCAACTCGTCAAAGAAGGTAACTCATTCCGAAATGAAATCTATCGTTGCGTCTCTAAAATGAAATGGGCCACAGAGATGGATATCAACACCGCCACTCTGAATGCTGAAATGGTAATAGATAAGATGGAGAAGGCGGCCTCCAGAGTTCTCAGGCGCTTGAAGAAGTCTCCCCTCACCTCGTACAAGGCAGAGGCTACTCAAATCCATGATGATCAGGGATGCAATGACCCTGATCGTCATGGGGGGGGGTGAAGAAGACTGAGCCAAAGAAATCAACCTCTACCAAACCACTGAAAATAGTGGACTCTGCTACAACCCTATTCTCCAAAGAAAAATCTCCAGACCTATGGGGAAAGGCAAGGGTAAAGTGGTCGAGGAGTCGCCAAAGAAAGGGTTTAGCTCTGAGACACTGGAGGAGATCAATGAAGATGAATATGACGACCCTGATCTGGTTCAAGCTCTCAAGGCATCTTTGGCAGAGGCTCGGATGAAGAAAGGCAGAGCTCCCATCCCTAAAGTCGGAGAAGGCTCTTCCAAACTTGCCAAAATACCTGAAGAGATGTCTATGGGTACGTTCGACGCTCTGTTAGAACAGTTAAGACAATCCTACCAGAGGGGTCTACCCAGAGGCCTATACTTTAAGAAGACACCAGAACGCCAGAGTCTGCTACGGTGGGGAGGGTCACCGAAATTATTGATTCAATGAACAAGATTCCTACGCAGAAGATGCATACAGAGCCTGTAACCACTGTCGAAGAGATTCTACAGTGGCGTTACTCATCCATGGACACAGAGCCCCCTTACAATCCAGAGCTAACTGGCATTCCCTCTGTCGAAGCAAAGTTTCATTTCTCTAAACTCAACAAGCCACCAGTGCAGATCTTCTCAGAGAACGTTATTTGCTCAATTGAAACCATATCTCCGCACACCATGCTGAAGAAGACCGTGCTGTACACTCAATATACGGTGAAGAGGGATGACGACAACCTCTACACTTTTACAGATGCTGACCTCCACAATCTATGCGTATTTGATCTAATCTTCTTGCACAAGATCCTGAAAAAGTACATGGAGAAGAGGTCAAGCTATTCGATTTCTCTCAGAAGTCTGATAGAGGTGATGCATGCCCAAGTCAAATTCTACAGCCAGAAAGACTTCAATATTGCTATGAGGTTGGCCCTGCCAGAGCTGAAGATTACTCCTCCAAAGAACAGACCCATTTGGCTGCACAGGTTCCATCCCAACCCTATTATCCACAATCCCATCTTTGGGTTTGTTTTCTTGGATATGGATGAGATACTAAGATTCTTCGATCTCGAAAAGGAGCACAAATATTCAACAGAGTCCCTCTAATGGGTGTTCAACTTGGTGGTGGCAGAGGTGCAGAAAGGGCGAATAAGGGCAGAAGAAGTAACGAACCTTCTGTAAACCATCAAAACACAACTCTCAATCAGGGAATGGATCTTCAAGGTCTACAAGACTGTCAAGACTGATCTACAATATGCTGTAGACGATTATCCAGACTCTGCTATTGAGTAAACTCTTGTAATAGTATAGGCCTGCACAATTTTTTACTTCTTTCAATAATATAAATTTTTGCAGAGGATGAGTTTAATCTCCTCTTGTATCTTTCCTTTTGTCAAAACTTGCACCCAACTGTCCACAATTACTTTTTTATACTTAGGGGGAGATTGTTAGCTCCATTATTCCTATCTTGTAAAAGTATAGAAAAAGTATATTGTAAGTCTTGACAGAAGGTTATCTCCACAGAAGACAACAGAGGACTAGCAAAAGATGTCGTTTGATCGAACAAGTGAAAAGTGGCAGAACCTCTGATGTGTCTCACAGAGGTTCTGGAAAATGGTCCTCTGTCAAAAAGAACACGCAAGTCATTTACAGCAGAGCCTCTGAGATGGCTTACAGAGGGTGTGCGGATTTGGTCTTCTGTGAAGATTCTGTTCTATCAGTTTTCAAAGGTTGTTAGCCGCATGTGCTTTTCACGTGACTAGGGAATAATCAACTTTATTTGGACGATTCAGATGAAGACACGTGTCAAAATCTTATCACCAAGGTCGTTAGGAACTAGTATAAATAGCAGATAAGACCTTTGTAATTGGTGGTGCTTCAAGTATTGTAATTGTCAAAATTTTCAATTGAATCAAATTGAAAAACCTTTGGAGCAATCTTTTTGTATTCATCTTCTTCGTTGATACTATGTGTTCTTGGTGTGTTTAGAATTTCTAATCACTTACTCTGTTTTGCTCTTATTATTATTTTCGCTGCACTTCAATTATTTTAGAGCTTATTTAGAGTATTAGATCAATACCAAAGTCGAATTCAGATCCAACACATACATTTTTTCAGAAGCAGATGGGATTCTTTGGGTTCAGACTGATATCTTGCACATAGACAAGTAGAATACATGATATCAGATAGGCTTGCTGTAAAATACCGGAAGGAGCCGATTATTCCCCTATAAATAGTAATGTTTACAGGTTTTCCAATTCGGATCATTGTTCAGCGATAGAGGATGAGCCATGTCATCTTCATAGATGAACTACTGGTTAAGTCGTATTTGTTCAACATATCCCTGACATACTTACTCTACATGATAAAGATGCATTTATCAGATGGTTTAATCGGAAGACCTAGAAAGTGAGCCAGTTCTTCCATCATGCTCATCTGATATTCTTTCTTCATTCGTTCAGCGAAACAAAAAAAGAAAGATGGATTTAGTGGAACCAAATATAATATCTTCGATATAAATTTGGATTATAATGATATGACCATTGACTTTCCTAAGAAATAGGGTTTTGTCAATTTTTCCACGGACAACTTTCTCTGGAATGAGAAATGAAGAAATAGTGTCATACCAGGCAAGAGGTTCATTGATAGACATGATTAGGATATTTCGGGTCAGGAAACCCTGAAGTTTATTCAACAAAACATCCTCCTGAAGTTTTTCATTCAGAAAAGTGCTATTTTCATCCATTTGGTACACTTTAAAGTCCTTATGGGCAACATTGGATATGAAGAGTTTAATGGTTTTGAGTCTAGCCACTTGTGCGAAGGTCACAACATAGTTGATTCCTTCTTCTTGCCTATATCCCTAAGCAACAAGACGATTGTTAATACGGGTTACAATTCCATGTTCATCCAACTTATTGCCATAAACCCACTTCGTGTCTATCACAATTTTATCATATGGACACGGGACAAGGTACCAGACTTTGTTCCTATCAAACTCAATGAGTTCTTCTTGAATAAAAGTGACAAACCTTGGGTCACAGAAAGACTCATTGATTTTCTTCGGCTCAAGTAGAGAAAGAAAGTTCACAAAGAGACAAATATTACCTAGACCACGACGAGTCTGAATACATGCAGTTGGATCACCAAGAATATGATGGATAGGATGGTCTTTCGTCTATCGCTGAGCTAGTAGATGATACATAGTATCACCTTCTGAAAATGGAGGCTTAGGTATAGAAGATGAGGCTTCAACAAGATAGTCTTCAACAACAACTTGAATTGCCAAAGGAGCCGTAGTGAGCGATTCATTTACTGATAGAGGTTCAGGGACTGAAGGAGATTCAACGACTAAAGGGTCGGTATTGGAAGTAGAAGGGGGTAAGTGACTATTGGAAATGACATCAACCCCTAAAGAGGATTCAACTTCGTTTTTAGTCACATCTGGAATGATGAATGGATCATCTTTAGCTTCAGGGAGGTCAACATTCGGTTGATTGCTAAAGGAAGCTTCAGGTTCTCCACAGTGAGATATCATCCAGTTGTCTAACTCTTCATCATCTTTAGAGATGGGTTTAGAGTTAGCTGATTGAGATTCATCAAATGTGATATGAATAGATTCTTCTATCGTTTGTTGTCTTTTGTTGAATACTATTAAGACTTTGGACATTGAAAAACATCCAAGAAAGATTCCTTGATCAGCTTTGGGGTCAAACTTTCCAAGATGATTGCTATTTTTAAGATATAACATGTACAACCAAAGATATAAAGAAAGCTAAGAGAAGGCTTTCTTCTATGGAAGATTGTGTAGATATCTTCTTGAATCTCTTGATGATTAGCAACCAATTTTGAGTAAAACAAGCAATATTGATAACTTTTACCCAGAATTGAGTAGGGAGACGAGATTTGCTGAGCATTTATCGAGCGACTTCAATAATCGTTTGATTTCTTCTTTCAACGACCCCGTTTTGTTGTTAAGTTCTCATATCTGAGAAGTTGTGTGAGATTCCCTTGTTCACAAGAAGATCATCAATGGTACTATTTTTAAATACAGTGTCATGATCACTCCTGATAGATCATACTTTGATGTTGTTCATTACTTCTATGCACTTGACAAACGAATTGATTTCTTTAGGTGCATTACTCTTGGATCTGAGAAAGAAAATACAAGTGTACCTAGAAAAATCGTCAATATTAACGAGCGCATATTTCTTTCTAGCTATGGATTATTGAAAGGGCCAAATAAATCTATGTGAAGTAGTTGAAGCGGAGAGGTTACTGAAGAGACTTTTTTTGACTTAAAGCTAGCATTTATCTACTTTCCGTTTTCACACACTGGGCAAAGAAATTCCTATGCAAAAGAGTGCTGAGAAATCATTGAGAGAAAAATTGTCATCTTTATCAAAGATATAACATGAATTCTTCAGAAATTTCACTCTGAAATCTTTATCACACAACTGACTCATGCTGAGAAGATTATGCTTCAGTCCATCAACATTTGCAACATGTCTGAAGGTAGTTGCATAGTTGGTTAATATACCGAAGCCCTTGCTATATGCTTTTACGTTTCCTTCAAAGGTTACAGAAGGTCCTCTTTCATCTTTGTAGTCTGAGAGCACGGATTTGTCTCCGGTCATGTGTGACATCCGTCATTTTTGGACCTTCAGGTTAGCACCTTTAAAGGGTTTCTATGTTTAGAATTATATTTTATTAGGATCTAGTCATGTTGATTAGAAGTCATCTGGCTTAGTTCCCAAAATATAGTTTAGAAAACCTTGTTTCGACGGGTAACTGATAAAGTTAACTTATGTAATGCCAAATATATTAAAAATGCTCCAATATAATAAAGTTGATATTATAAAGTCCAAATTAAAATATAAAAATCTCATTTGAATGTCCAAATAATTTTACCAAAAAGGTGGAACTTTGGTTTAATGAAAATATTTTTATCAATATTTGACAAATTGTCTTTTGTTATAAATTACATGGGCTTTATTTTTTTAAAGGAAAAATATAAATTTTCTTTATGGACATGGGCCTTAAGAGGCCGACCCTTTTATCCACATTTAAAACACACATATAAATACCCTACATTCTTTGAAGAACTCTCATTTTTCATCCTCATCTTGCAAAAGAAACCTTTCCTCTCCCTAATCTCCTTCTCTCTCTCTAAATCAAACCCCCCATCCGAGTTCATCTTCAAGCATCTTTAGAAATCTGTCAATCTTGAAGAATATCCAAGATTTCAAGAAAAATGTATTATACTAGTTATCTTACCTTTATATTATAACAAAGATTCTCATTCTTCYACAYCTACTTCTCGTTCTTGTAGTTAAAATTTCTGGAGAATTCAAAAAGGGGAGATTATTCATCAAAGACATGAAATCATCTTCAAAAGGATGATAATCTATGATCCACGATCTTTGAACTCTAAGAAAGTAGGAGAAAACCACATTGCATGTGGAATTTAATCAAGAAAATATGTATTTTGAAAACTGACAGATTCTGTTAGCATTTGTGTCGACTGTATCTTTCAAAATAAAAATCCAAACATTCTGATTTTTCTTCTAAAACACACTTGGATGAGTTATCTTTCTAATGCAACTGGTCTAACTAAAAAATATTAAGTTTTGAGCCTTCAAGTTCTTGATACAAGATTATTGTGCAAAAAGAGCATTGTTGACAGAATCTTGCATGCATCTTAAATCGGTCACATCTTCTTCAAAACTCATTAAATATGGGTGATTCTTTCTCTGAAAGTTAACCTTATGTGCTACCTTTAAAATAAAGTTAAAATCATTAAAAAATGATGAGTTTAGACCCCCCAAATGGCCGTCACTCCAAGAGTGTGCAATCTGTCTTGGGGACTGTGTCACTCAAAGTGTAGAGTATTAATGAGTGCCTTAAACCCATCCCAAATTCTTGATATTTGGGAAAAATCTGTTTAACTCATTATTATGGATGATACAAAAATTTGGACACATAATGACTTTTGGAAGGTTCCTTTTTACAGTGATTTGTGAGACCGAAAATTCTAGAGACAGAATCTGCATTCTGTCCAAATATCAGCTTTTTGTGCAAAGGACTTTGATTTTAAAATATATATCTTCTACGATATTTTTAGAGCAGATAATATAAGTATCAACTTTAATTCATAAAAACTCATTCGCATTACATAGGATATAATTTGACTTTATCTTTATCGACACCCGTTAGGCGATCTAATTATTGGTTTTCGGACTGTTTAGGAAGGTTAGGGCGGACGTTTAGCGCTTCAAACGTCATCTCCTTGGATATTCATCGGCAAACTTGTGAGTTTTCATGGCCCCACTTTTAATGCTTTTTGTTTATTTAACTGGGGGGAAAGCATGAAGTTATGCAAACTATACTATTTATTTATAAAACTGTTGGACTAAAGAACTGTTTAGTCAAGATTTGTTTATGGCAGGACTTAATAACTGTTTAGTCAAGATTTGTTTATGTCATGAAATATTGACGGTTTTGCACTATGATATAAATGCTAAATTGATGTACTTGGGAGTATGTTTCCAAAGAAAGTCTCTGTCCGTAAATGCTACTTGTTAACTCGGGCGTGTCCCTGGGCCGTGGTAATTGTGGATAGCCGCTATTGTATTGACAGTCCCACCCAGAAAGGGGTGCACATTACCTATGTTTTTATTAGTCTAATCATGTGGAATTTGGACCACCGCTGAATTAGTACTATTACGAACTATGGGACCTAAGTGAGTGTACGGGCTACTTATGGTCGTTCGTAAAATAATGGGGCACATTGGTCAGGAAAGGCTCAGTAGCGKCTCAAGTTTTTAAACATCGTGGCAGATTTACATTTATTATGTGCAAAAGTTATGTATAGGTTTGCAAGAAATGATATATGCATTGTAATGTTATGTGTATATGAAAACCCGTGAACTCACCAACTCTTTGTAGTTGACTTGTTTTATGTTTCATGCTTTTCAGGATTTAAGTAACAAATGAAGTATTTGGAGCATATATGTGGCGATACCGATTAAGTTCATTTTTGAAGTTTTTGTAAAAGAAGTTTTCTATTCCACTTGGTTATGGATGTTAAATTCGAACTTTTGTAAAACTTGAATGGTGTTATTTATTATCTGCTGATGTGACTCGCTTACCTGTTACATCTCGTGTTTTCGCTTTAACGGGGTGTGACAGATTTGGTATTAGAGCATCGGTTATAGAGAACACTGTTTTTCATTAAAAACCACAAACTATAACCAAATATTTTCAAAACAGTTTTCAAGTGATTGAAAAATATTCTTATATATATACAAAGCGGGTCACATTATTATATGTCAATTAAGCAAAGCCTGATCACCTATGTTTAATTTACATATAATAGTGAACTTAATCGGCTGTATTGAAAAAATATGCTCCAAAAGAAAAAGCATGATTTTGTGTCTGTTGCATAATTTATGAATATCCATTGCGCTAGACCAACCAGAGGCGAGGAATTAGAAATTCCTTATATTGTTAAGTGATCATGTTGAACCAAAAGCGCTGGTTAGAAGGACTAGAGGCGATGGAATAGAAATTCTTTATAGTGCTAAGTGTTCATGTTGAACCAGAAGCGCTGGTTAGAAGGACCAGAGGCGATGGAATAGAAATTCTTTACATTGTTAAGTGTTCATGTTGAACCAGAAGTGTTGGTTAGAAGGACCAGAGGCGATGGAATAGAAATTCTTTACATTGTTAAGTGTTCATGTTGAACCAGAAGCGCTGGTTAGAAGGACCAGAGGCGATGGAATAGAAATTCCTTATATTGTAAGTGTTCATGTTGAACCAGAAGCGCTGGTTAGAAGGACCATAGGCGATGGAATTGAAATTCTTTACATTGTTAAGTGTTCATGTTGAACCAGAGGTGCTGGTTAGAAGGACCAGAGGTGAGGGATTAGAAATTCCTTCTATTGCTAAGTGTCCATGTTGAACTAGATGTGCTGGTTTGAAGGACCAATGGTGATGGATTAGAAATTCTTTATATTGTTAAGTGACGATGTTGAACCAGAAATGTTGTTTAGAAGGACCAGAGGCGATGGATTAGAAATCTCCTTATATTGCTAAGTATGTGGAACCAGAGGACCGATGGACAAGAAATCCATAATTTTCTAAGTATGGATATTGAACTAGCAGCCGATGAAATAGAATTCCATTGGTTTGCTAAGTATGTATGTGGAACCAAAGGACCAATAGACGAGAAATCCATTATTTTCTAAGTATGGATAGTGAACTAGAGGCCGATGAAATAGAATTCCATTGGTTTGCTAAGTATGTATGTGGAACCAGAGAACGAGAAACCCATTATTTTTCTAAGTATGTAAGTTGAACCAGAGGACCGATGAACTAGAACACAAATATTTTGTAAGTCTGGTAGTGCAACCAGAGACTCTGGTAATGCAACAAGAGGCTCTGGTAATGCAACCAAAGGCTCTGGTAATGCAACCAGAGAGTGGCTATCCATAAGCTCTAATTTAATTGCCACCCTTAGCCTTGCTTAGAAGCTTCTGTTATAACACTAAGCATTTATAGATGATACATTTCATAATTAAGATTGTTAATATCACAGATCATTATGGCATCATCTGCTCCTAGTGAATATTCGGCTGACAAATCCGACTATGTGGTTTGCCGATCCAGAAGGAGTTCATCCATCAATGAAGAGGTAGACCCATATGAGCATGAGGACACAGCGACTAGCGAGACACCTGCTTCACCACCAGCATCCATATTGCCCCCATCGAAGCCAGTACCCGATATCCCACCTCAAACCTTTCATGGTCCAAGGATTAGAGTCACGCCTAGGAAAAGTGTTCCACTACCTTGGCGAGTGACTTTTGAAAATTCCACTAGAGTTAGAGGGGAGTCATCACAACCATAGCATGGGAGCAGGATCTATCAAGTAGTGACCGGAGTACCTGCATCCTCCTCTCAGGGCTTGAATCTGGCTGAATGAGAGTGGATGAGGAGAATCGCATCAGATACTCAAACTCATTAGACCCGGCTGGGATATCACCACCACATTTTGAACAACCTATCCGATGTGATGGAAATGCACCACCAGTGTATGATGAGAACCTCTGATGTCATCATTGCTGTGAGACGGGAGATTAGGAGATTGTACAAGTGTTTGGTGGTGAGCGGGATGATGATGCTGATGCTAGGAATGCTGATTGGTTGGATGTTGTTCTAGGAGTGTTGACTAGTGATAGGATATTTGCTCTTTTGCATAGAAACCCAAGATCTTGTTTTGGTGGGCTGTAATCAACTACGAATCTATGATGTCTTTTGAGAAATGCTTATCTACATCAAGTTATGGTTGAATATAAGATTATTCTGTTCGGTTATATAAATGCCTGAATGTTATCCATACGATGAATATCCTTTGCATCATTTAGATGACTGGAAGTTATTACCCTTCATATTGCCATGAAAATGACGAAATTTCTCTTTTGACTTAGGCCTTAGAAAATGCCGCCAAGAAGAGAAAACTCTGAAGTTGCACGACTCGTATAAGAACAACTATTGGCTGCACTCCCCAACATTGTCAGCCAGGTAGCAGCAGGATGCTAACCAATCAACCAATTATGAGCCTAGAACATCCCGGGAATGCACCTGTAAATCCTTCAGATCTTGCAACCCAAAGGAATTCCATGGAACTGAGGGGGCTGTTGGATTATTGACTTGGATAGAGGGTATGGAATCTGTCCTTCATATCAGCAAATGCACAGAAGGAAACAAGGTAGAATATGCTGCATGCTTACTTCAAGGACGGGCCTAACTTGGTGGAATACTTTAGTTCAGACTAGAGGTCGGGAATCGGCCAACTAACTTTCATGGGAGGAGTTTAAGAAACTACTCAAGGATGAGTACTGCCTCAGAAGTGAACTCCAAAAGTTAGAAATGGAGTTATGGAATCATGAGATGAAAGGGGAAAACATAGCTGCATATACTGCTCGATTCCATGAGTTAGCAAATTTAGTGCCACATCTAGTGACACCCGAGAAAGTTCGAATCGAGAGATGTATTTGGGGATTGTCTCCAGAAATTCGAGGAAATATCACCTCGGCAAACCCAAAGAATCTTCAGGAAGCAATAGACATTGCCACCAAGCTCACAAATAATGTTGTTAGGTCCGGAGAATTCGCCAAAGGAAAGAGAAAGATGGAGGAGCATGGGAGAAGGTTTGACAGGAACAGGAAAGTAGTAAGAAATTTTGGGGTACAGTCCCAGGTGGTAAACCAAGGAAGTAACTCTAAGTGCAATAAATGCAAATATCCGCACTGGGGGAACTGCATCATTTGTCAAAGATGTCACAGAGGGGGTCATTCCGCAAAGGATTGCCGAAAGTGATTGTGTTTTGATTGTAGGAGTCCAGACCATATGAGAAATGTTTACCCAAAGAGAACACAAGGAACAAATGCTAACCAAGCCCGACCAGCCAATCAAGGAAACTCAGAAAGTCAAGCACGGGGCCGAGCATTTGAGATTGGAGCAAAGGAAGCTAGGCATGATCCCAATGTGGTTACAGGTACATTTATCTTGAATAATGAATTTGCATCGGTATTATTTGATTCAGTGGCAGATAGAAGTTTTGTATCATTAGATTTTAAATCGAAGATTAACTTAATGCCCCAAAGGTTGAAAGAAGTTTATATAATAGAATTTGCCAATGGCCAAGAAATTAAGGCTAGGGACATAATCATGGACTGCACACTAAATTTAGCCAATAAGGATTTTAGTGTAGACCTTATTCCGATTGAGCTAGGAAGTTTTGATATAGTTATAGGCATGGATTGGCTATCCAAAAATAGAGCTGAAATAGTCTGTTCGGAAAAGGTTATCCGAATTCCTCAAGAAGGAAGTGACTCAATTATAATCCAAGGAGACGAGTCAGATCGGAAAATTAAGATAGTATCATGCATGAAGATGCGAAAATATTTAAAGAAGAATTATGTTGCATTTTTGGCACATATTATTGATAAGAAGGTCAAAGATAAATGTATTGATGATTTCCCTGTAGTCCGGGAGTTTCCTGATGTATTTCCCGAGGATTTACCAGGACTACCCCCGCCAAGACAAGTCAAATTCGGTATCGACTTAATCCCTGGAGCTGCCCCAGTGGCAAAAGCACCATATCGATTGGCCCCATCAGAAATGCAAGAATTGTAAGGTCAACTTCAAGAGTTATTGGATAAAGGATTTAAATGACCAAGTTTCTCACCTTAATTCTTACTTCAAACATTTTCTAGCTTAAGTAAAGGATCTTCTCTACAACATTTCTTTTCTTGTATTTGTTAAGACTTAGTGTGTAAATATAGATTGTTTAGATAGGTTTTTATCACCTTATTTTTCCGCAAACAATCTTGTAAAATCTGTATTGATCTTCTTTATCAATATATATTTTAAATTTGAAAATATTGTGTTTGTATTCACCCCCCTTCTACAAACTGTTTTACAATTCTTGTAGACCCTCAAGGGACCAACAAGTGATATCAGAGCAATGTTTTCTCTCTATCTGTCTGTTTACCTATTTTTTGTATTAGTTTATCTTCTCTCTTAGATAACTTTACCATTTACAAATGGGTTTACAAATTATAATCACACAAACACAAGATAATGGCTCTCTTGCCAAACCTCCCCGGTTTGTCCGTGACAACTTTAGTCTCTGGAAGAACCGGATGTCCCTCTTTCTGGAATGTGTGGATCATGAAATTCCAAATATATAGAAAATGAAACATATATTCCATTTGTTATTGCTCCGGCTGTTCCAGCAACAGCTACGACTGCCGTGATTCCTGAACGGCAGATTCCAAAGCTTCCACATCAATGGAGCGATGAGGACAAGAAGAAAATAGCTATAGACACGCGTGCTCGGTCTATAATAGCTATGTCTCTTCCTGATGAGATTTATCACTCAGTGATGAAACTCAAAACTTCTAAATCCATGTGGGACACACTTTGTTTCCAATATAAAGGAACCACTCAGGTTCAAGAGACTAGAAAAATCAATCTAGTAAGACAGTATGAAAGCATTCTCTGTTGAAAGTCTGAGACGGTGTCTGAAGTACATCAGAGATTCAATTGCCTTCTTATTGATCTTGGGGCCATCGGCAGGGAATATTCTAATTCAGAAACTTTAACCAACTTTCTAGGATACCTTCCTGAATCTTGGGACACCTTTTCCATGTGTCTCAACATGTCAAATGACATGTCCACTCTTTCTCTTTCTACTTTATACAGGTTCTGCTTAACCATGAGCAATATCGTCAACTGAAGAGGAATCTTGTAAAAGAATCGAGGGAAATGAAAAGCTCTTCTTTGGCTTTCATCTTTGAAGTTTCTTTAGTTGAAACTTCTTCCACCCCGTTTGTTTCTTCTCTTCCTCCTGTTGTTATCACGGAGATAGATTCTTCTATCTCTGAAGACAATCCAGGATCTGATTTAACAGATTTTGATGAGTCCCTGGCACTTATAACTAAGTCATTTAGGAGGTTCGCCAGTAAGAGAAACTTCCGCAGATCTCCTCAGCTGTCCCTAAGGGAAAAGCCAAAGTCTGAAATAATAGACAAGGCTTCAGCTTTCTACTACAAGTGTCACTGGCCCGGACACTTTGCAGGTGAATGAAAATCAAAGAAGACTGCGACGCCATCTTCTAAAGCTCCTTCCTCTTTCAGGACCAAAGATGAGAAATACTCAAAACTGAAGGAGAAGTACTCAAAACTGAAGGAGAAGTACAAGAAGATGAAGAACAACCAGCAAAATGCTAAAGGCCTTATTGTTGAAAAGCATGACTGGGCTGAGTGATCCGATGAATCATCTTCGGATGAGGAGGATAAAGCCTACTTCTGCTTGATGGCTATAGATGCAGATGAAGGATCTTCAGAAGCATCTACTTCCTCTCAGCCATCTTTTTCTTTTAGTCAGGTATGTTTCCAAAATGAACCCTCTTCTTCTTCTAGTCTTTCTGCACTGGATACGTAGACGGTTGACCTTTACAATGCCCTCAATGGAAAATCGAAAGTTGAAATGCTTAACGTTGATCTTGAAGAGCAATCGAAGATTTGCCATTCCAAGATCAAAGAACTGACCTCTGTCAAGGAAAATCTTAAAGATCAGGTTATTGTAAACCAAGCCATCACTGTTGAACCTGAGAAGGTTATCGCTGAGCGTGAGCGAGCAATCGCTGAACTCAAGGCCGAGAAAGCTACCACTGAAGGGTGGTGCAAAGTTTCCATCAAGGCCTCTGAGATCATTAACCCTCAGATCCCCGCCAAGATAAAGACTAGTATAAGATTCTCCTATGATCAGGAAGAATGTGTTAAAGACAGGACCATGCTCAAATTTGGTACCTTCGTCTATTCTATTCCCAATACTTCTTCCTCTTAGTCCTCCTCTTTTACTGAGAGTCATCTTGAAGGAACTTCTTCTAGTTCTGGGTGCGAAGACAAAGGTAAATCCGTTGTCACAGCATCCCTTCTCAAGAAGTCTAACAAGTCTAATAGAACTAGGTCTATTCCTTCAGCTTATAAAGCATCTTCCTCTTCAGGGACTAGGAAATCTGAATCTGATCAGAAATCCAAGTCCCAGCTCAAGGTGAACTTTTCACCTAAGGAATCCAATTTCTCAAAGGTTCCTCCTAGAACAAATGAGAAGGGAATTCTTGGAGATGGTCATGCTTCTAGTCTGATACTTCCTGGCCCTAAAGCTACTCCTAGCTTTAGGAAGTGTAAACACTGTAGTGAGAAAACACATATTGCCAGCAAGTGTCCTTCTGCCGCCAAAGCTGGTTCGCCAGCTAAGGGCAAGAAACTAACCAAGGCTGAGAAATCAACCAAGGTTAAATCATCCACAAAGGCTGCTCTAGCAACCAAGGTGAAGAAAATCATTGAAGCCTCTTCTTCTGGCTCAGCGAAGACAACTCCTACTAAAAAGTCTTAAGCATCAGACGTTGTAGTTCCTACCACTGAAACCTCTTTATTAGGATAAGTGAAGACTTCCACTGAAACTACCTTAGTAGTGTTAGAGGTTGTTCCACTTTCCACTCAAACCTCCCAGGGTTCGGTGATGCCATCTACTGATGCTGGTTCTTCAGCATCAGACGATGAAGCCTCTAACAAAGCTGGACCCCAATAGCTGGGTACCATTAGCATTCTTATTTTGTTTCCTTGTACAGGATGTCAAAGGCATATGGTACCTGGACAGAGGATGTTCAAGACATATGACTTGAGATAAATCTCTTGTAACTCACTGCAAGGAAAAAAGAGGACCTTCTGTGACCTTCGGTGGAAATGGAAAAGGATATACCAAAGGTTTTGGTATATTACCAATGGTGCAACAACTTTCAAATGCGTTGCCTATGTTGAACGACTGAAGCACAATCTTCTTAGCATTAGACAACTGTGTGATAAAGATTATACAGTTAACNTAAAGATTATACAGTTAACGCGTTGCCTATGTTGAAGGACTGAAGCACAATCTTCTTAGCATTAGACAACTGTGTGATAAAGATTATACAGTTAATTTCTCGAAGAATTCTTGTCATGTTCTTGACAAAGATGATAAGGTTGCTCTAACCGGTTCTCGTCTAGAGAACGTATATATCATCAACATAAATTCTTCCATCACCGAGAATAGCTGCTTCTTCTCCAAAGCCTCATCAGATATTAACTGGTAATGGCACAAACGGTTATCTCATCTCAACTTCAAGACACTCAGTGAGCTGTCAATAAATTATCTTGTCAATGGTCTTCCTCAACACTCGTTTGCAAAGGAATCTTTTTGCTCAGCTTGTGAAAAAGGAAAACACAAAAGAGGAATCTTTTAAGTCGAAGCAAATCTCTTCAGTGAATGCGCCTCTTCAGCTATTGCATATGGATATCTTTGGTCCAGTCAACGTTCAATCCCTAGCTGGAAAGAAGTTCACACTTGTCATTGTTGGTGAGTATGCCAGGTACACTTGGGTATTCTTTCTCAGATCCAAGGATGAAGCACCTGAAGAAATCATTTTGTTCATCAAAAAGATAGAAGTACTAAACGATGTTAAAGTACGATCTATCAGAAGTGACCATGGTACTGAATTCAAAAACAGTACTATGGATAACTTCTTTGAGGACAAGGGATTCTCTCACAACATTTTTTTCAGTGAGAACTCCTAAACAAAATGGGGTCGCTGAAAAACGAAATCGAACAATCATTGAGGCTGTTCGATCAATGCTTAGTGAATCCCATCTCCCTACTCAATTCTGGGCTGAAGCTGCCAACACAGCTTGTTTCACTCAAACCCGATCGCTGATCGTGAGAAGATTCAAGAAGACATCCTATGAACTCTTCCATGGATGAAAGCCTTCCATAAGCTTTCTTCATATATTTGGTTGTACTTGTTACATTCTCGACAACCGCGACCAACTTGGAAAGTTCGATCCCAAAGCTGATGAAGGAATCTTTCTTGGATATTCTTTTGTATCCAAAGCTTTCAGAGTATTCAACAAACGAAGACAAACAATAGAGGAATCTATTCATGTCACCTTTGACGAATCTCAGTCAGCTAATTCAAAATCCATCTCAAATGATGAGGATGATTAGAAAACTGGATGTTCTCTCACTATGGACAACCTTACAACCTGAAGCTTCTTACAGTGCTCCTCTTAACATTGGATCTCCCGAAGTTGAAGATGATCCACTGATCATTCCAGTTATAGCTAGTCACTTAACCGTATCTTCTTTAGAGATTGCTGTAGTGCCCATTAGCAGTGTCCTCCTTCTACCTCAAACACTGATCCATCAGTGAATGAAATGCCTTCAGTTTCTGAACCTGTTTCAATTGCTAAATCTGAGGCTCCTTTAGCAATAGTCCCTATTACTGAAGAAACTGTTGCTGAGGCCTCATCTTCTATACCTGAACTTGCCTATTCAGATGAAGCCCCTTTACCGGCTCATCGATGGACTAAAAGCCATCCAATTCATCAAATTCTTGGTGATCCAGATGCAGGTATCAAGACACGTCGTGGTCTAGGTAATATCTGTCTCTTCGTCAGTTTTCTTTCTTTTGTTGAACCCAAGAAAATCAATGATGTTATCTCTGACCCTAGTTGGGTTCTTGCTATGAAAGAAGAGCTCATTGAGTTTGATAGGAACAAAGTCTGATACCTTGTCCCATGTCTATCTGACAAATCAATGATAGGCACCAAATGGGTCTATCGTAACAAGTTGGATGAAGATGGTGTGGTAACCCGCAACAAGGCTCGGCTTGTTGCTTAGGGTTATAGATAAGAAGAAGGAATCGACTTGTTAAACCCCATAATTCATAAAGTGAAAAAGTAATGAAAAACAATAAGTGATGAAGAACCAGAAGACCGATGAAGACATCAATACAGAATTGGCTAAGTCTTGTGAACAACCAGAGGGCCGATGGACAATCAGGGATGCGATGGAAAGAGCATCTTCATCGCCCCTCTGGTCAACAACACTTAGAGTATTATTCAGCAATTCATCCAGAGGCATACGATGAAGATTTAAAGATAAGGATGATTCATCATACCATGGAAGACAGTTGGAGATGACAAGTCGACAGCTACACTTCAAGTTTATCTTAATATTATAGCTTATCAATAGTTTAGATAAGCATTATCTGTTAATAGAAGATTAGCTAAAAAGTCTCATTAGATAGTTATCTTCTAATTAGCTTACTAGTATAAATAGGTGATTAGACCTATTGTACTAAATGTCTCTTTTACGTTTTTCTTATCAATAAATTCAAACCTTTGACGCTCAAGACTGTTCTTTATTTTTTATAATTCATTCTTGAGTGTTCATCACTTTCTCCATTAAAACACTATAATTTGGTTATTCTTAACTAGATTATTAGTGTTATCAAGAGATCTGAGATCAACAATTGGTATCAAAGTTAATTGATTGATTTTTTAATCAAAATGATCATCTAAAAATCTCTCAAATTTTTTTCTCTCTTCAAATCGTAAAATTTTTCTCTTCAAAAACTCTCAATGACCAACTGGAATTCTGCATATAGTGTTGGCTCCCTCACTAAGCCTCCAACTCTTCAACGAGAAGAATATCCATAATGGAATATCAGAATGGTGAATTTCTTGGAAGGAATGGACAGGAACGTCCTGTGATCTGTAATGGAGGGTCCTTACATTCCATAAACTCTTGTCCCAAGAGCTCCAAGAACAAACACCACAGCTGAAATTCATGCCAACTATATGCCCAAGGATGAGAAGAATTGGAATGAAGACGACAAAGAAAGGGTAGAAACAGACAAAAGGCCAAACAATTGATAATCATGGCCGTACCCAATGAAATCTTCCAATCCCTCGATGCATGTTCCACACCCAAGGAACTATGGGACGAACTGGCAAGCCAACTGGAAGGACGAGCAAAAACAAAGAAAAATCATAGAGCACAATGTCTCAACGAATACACAAATTTCAAGGCCCTTTCTGATGAACCGATACAGAAGACATACGATCGTTTCAACATATTAATCAATCAATGTTGTCGAAACGATATCTCCAGAACTAAGGAAGAAAACAATGTTTTATTCCTAAAAAGTCTTGGTGATGAATGGACTCAGCTGTCTATATCGATTCAAGAAAACCAGGACCTAGACGGCTGGTCACTTCATGATCTGTATGGAACGCTTGCAGCATAAGAGAACAACATAATGAAAAAGAAGGTATCCATCGGTGGACCTCTYGCTCTTGCTGCCGATGAAAAGGAAATATGAAGGACCCCTACCAGAGAAGACAAGAAGAAAGGCAAGAAAGCATTGGTGGTAGAATCAGAATCTGAAGGAGAAACTTCTGAATCAGATGATGAAATTAAAGCTTCTGCCAAATCTTTGGCCTTGATTACAAAGCAGTTCCAGAAAAAGTTCATCAAGAAACCCTATGAACGAAAAGAGTTCAAAAGGGAAAGATACCAGTCATCCTATGAAAGGATGCCATCCAAATTTCATCAGAGGGAAGATAGAAGAGATGGAAGAGAAGAGAGGGAAGAAAGAAGAGAAGACATAAGAGATGAGAGGAAATTGGACTTGGATGGAAGGAAGAATGACCTCCGATGCTTTAGGTGCGGTAAACTCGGTCATTTTTCCAAAGAATGCAGAGGACGATTGGTAAAGGATGCTGACGATTACAAGAACAAATACAAGTATAATCCAAGAGAGCGAAGCCTGATGGCCGAAAAAGAAAATTGGGTGTCTGATTTGTTGATCCCAAATCTTTCAATATCACTAATAATCTAGTTATAAATAACCAAATTATAGTGATTTTACGAAGAAAGTTATGAAGTCTCAAAGATAAAATAAGAACATTCAAGAACGACTTTGAGCTTCAAAGGTTTTACTTTATAAATAATGAAACTTAAAACAAAGAGTAAAAACCTTTCTCACGTACGCACATATGCTTTTTACAATAGACCTAGTCGTCTATTTATACTAGATGGCTAATGCTAAGATAACTATCTATTGCTACTTTCTAGCAAATAGTCTAGCTAACAGATAAGGTTTATCTTTTAAAAGGATAATCATTATAAACAAGATAAACTATAATTCCAGCTGTTGATTCATCATCTCCAGCTGTCATTATCTATGTGGTGATTTCATCCGTATCTTCAAGTCTTCATTGCACGCTTGGATGAATACTTAGAAAAYCTTCTAAGTGTTAATCTGTCCATCGTATCAATGAGAATACTTTCCTACGCATCATCCATCGGTCCGCTGGTTGAACTTCGTCCATCGGTCCAATGGTTGGTCTTTCCATCGATGCCCTGGATAGTCTGTCCATCGATCAAGACTTAGTCGATTCTGCCTTGATATCTCCATTGGTCTTTTGGTTCTTCATCACTTATTGTTTTTCATTACCTTTTACATTTTGCATTATGGGTTCTAACAATCTCCCCCTAAGTAATGAAATAACAAAGTCTAATCTAAACACATATGAAGAACAAACACTAATCTAGAAGAAAAACATCAAATTCCAAATTTTTTCATTGGATGATGAATTTTCTTTACAAGACTGGAAACAAATTTACATCAAGGCAAAAAATACACAAAAATTCCATCTCATCATGGACTACCTGAGTATATCTCCCTAAAGCACAAGAGTGGTCTTCTATAGGCAATGATTGTTGAAATTTCATGAATGAGATGGCTTCCCCATTCCCTTGGCACGTGGTTTCTGCCCAGTCTTTCTCTAATATTTTTCTGAAACCATTCAAGTGTATCTGTTGAATACTTGAAGGCTTCAGTCAATCTGAAGAACTTTTTAACCCCAAACTCAATCTTGTAAACAAGTCTGAGGTCAGGTTGAGAAAGAACTGAAGCAGAACGAATCTCCTGCAGGCCATGGAAATCTTAATTTGGAGGAGTGCAGGATAATATCTCAATGCCTAGCCTGAACAATTTCAAAATCTGTCTTGGCTCTAAGCTCTACCAGGGACTCCATTGTCTTGACAATATCTCTGTTCGCCATTCCAAATCGTATCCCATGATCTTGCCTTTGAGCAGTGTAGGCATATAACTCAATCAAGTCATATGGATTGAGGTTGATGAGGTCGTTCTCGTTGAACACGCTAACTACCCCTTGGGTTCTCTCCATATTGAACTCGATGTAGCGTATGGCTCTGTTGGCAAATGACTTTATCTTCAAGTCAATGACTCTTCTTATTCCATCATTTAAAAAGACAGCATGGGTGGTTGAGTAGTCTGCCTTATTAAACGATGATGCAGAAGGTTCATAGATTCTGGCGATAGGATTGGAGGATTGGTTGACAGGCTGTCTTCGCATTCTTGGTACATGTATTGATGGATATTTTCCATCATTCTTGCTTCCCTTGGTAGCAATTGAGGTCTTCTCCTTAACCACTCCATGTTTTGAATTATTTCATCCACCAGGCCTTGAGGAGGATTCCTTGAGGAAGAAGGAATGTTCGCGTGCACCATGTGTTGTGTCTCGGCTGGTTGTGTTTGGGTAGTGGGTGACTTTTCTTTGGTTGGTTGGGGTGATGAAGGTTGGGTTGTTATGGGTTCCGGTTGTTGGGGTGAAGAAGGTTTGGTTGTTGTGGGTTCTGGTTGTGTGGAGAAGATGAAGGGTTGAGTTGTGCGAGGTGTTGGTGAAGGGGTTAAG
>NC_037529.1:47121223-47123501 GCF_001531365.2 Cynara cardunculus var. scolymus
TCACTTTATCAACAAAGGCTTGGAACTCAGCCTTAGTGACCAGATCTGCTAATGGAGTAACCCCTGCAGCAACAGATGCTGCAGGTTAGGCCTCTGTTCCTGAGTCGCCCTGTTGGCCTTATGCGAAGGTAGGCCGCGAGGGACTTCCATCATGTCCTTGATAGCCTTCTAGAGAAGAGCTATCTCGTGATGTTGGAACATCCTCTTCCTCTTCTTCAGCTTCAGAGGCTGAATAAGTGAAGCGGGTGTGTGTCCCTTTTGGTAGATCGAATACCGAAGGGAGTGGTGCACGAATTGAAGATCGCTCTGAACGATCTATGGGATCAATGTCAGAAGCAACAAATGCTTCTCTGTGTGTGCAGGGTAATGGCGAGCCTTGAGGCGAAGGGGCTCTTATCTCTTCATCACCTCTCTGTTGAGAGAGGGGTGATGGTATATGTGGTTCCTCAGCTTGTTCATCTCCAGAGGCCCGAAGGATGGCTGGCTTGGGTTTGAGTGGGACTGGGTCGTCCTGTTTCAATACCCTTTTGGCTTTGATCACCAAGGGTAGTAGATGTGGTTGCCCTTTGGATAGGAGGGTGGGGAATATTTTGGTGAAGGCCGAGGGAGGTACTAGCATCATCATCATCATCTTCATCATCCGATGAAGACGATGCTTGTGCTCCCTCGCTTGGAGGGGGAACGGCTCTAAGTGCTCCGGGGTAGCTGCCCTCGGTTCTTGGGACAACATGGAGCATTCATAGTCTTGGCGTATCTCACTTGTCGATGGTATGACAGTGAGCATAGCCCGAGACAGCGGTCGCTGGATTGTGTATCCTTCCTTCGAGAGTGTTGGGCAATGTCCTTACATCTTGTAAACCAGGGTGTATGGCTCTATGGTAGGTAGACCGTGTTGCCTCATTGCATCCCTAATGATGAGAGCAAGGAAGCAAGGGAAGACGACAGTAGACATCGGCTTTCCTGCGGCTTGAAGTTTACACTTTTTGAGCACGGCCGCATGGATCTCGATGTAGATGATGAGGGCGTAGTCGAGGTTGACATTGAAGAAAAGCCCATACATAATTGTCATTATGTTGAGATTTCCTTGATCGAGGGAGCCCAGCTTGCATGTGAGAGAGCGGTTTAGGATGGAAAAGAACAAATTTCACATTGGTGGGAGGAATTGTCTATTGAAATCTGAGATGTTTCGTATTTCCCGGTTGTACCCTACTGTGACAGCCGTCAAATTCGAACTCCCAGGTTAGCTCTTATTAAGTTTGTATTAGTGTTATTGAAGATAATTTATAAGATTAGGAGTTAGGTAGGTTAGTTTGGTCGAAAAATTTCTTAGAGATTCCAGTAGTTGCTTAAAAAGTCCGGTTCCGACCCGAAATTATCTAAAACGTCCTATACAGAGCCAAATGCTCTAATTTATACCCAATTTATATAAAACACTAAGTTTTAGTGTTTTAAATATAAAACCTTTCTATTTAAATGAATTTAGTCATCATGGGTTTTTAATTTGAAGAAAAATGTCAAAATTGAGAAAATGGCATTTTTTATGCATTTTGGGCTTTTGTTTTATAAAAAAAAAATTATTCAGGGTGGGCTTGGGCTCCAATGGCTGGCCCCTCCCCCTTTTCCCTCCCTTAATCCACATATAAATACTTTAGCTTTTCACCATATCCTCATTTCTCTCCTTTCAAATTTTAAACTCCTCTCCTTTCTCTCTCCCTACAACTCAAAGGTCACTTTGAGACCAGCTTCATCCTCTACCTTTTTAGCCGAATTTCTCTTCTTCTCTTCATCAAATAGGAAGGGGTTTTGAAGCTACTACACTCCTTTCATCATCAATCAAGGTAACATCTTCATCTCCCTCTTTTTCTTGTAAATTTTGGGAGAAAACCCACTTTTTATGCATTCTTTATCTACTATCTTCTAACCTCCGAAAATTCTGAGTTTTAAGGAGAGATTACATACCAAAAACATGTAAAAATGTTCATATGATGGTGGTAATCTATGACCCAAATGCCACCGATTTCATTCAATATTGTGCTGATTTGAGGTTTTAACTACTCAAAACAAAGTGAACATGCAATCTGTCCGAATCTGACAGATTTGTATATGTATGTTCCAATGACCATATCTCTTTCAATACTCGATGAAAAAGGATGATTCTTCTTCTGAGAGTTAACTATATGGGTTATCTCTTGCATGCAAATGGAATCTGTTAGCTCTCATCATCTTTGAATGTAAAAGTATCGAAAAAGTAACACAGCAAGTTTTGACAGAAGATGAT
>NC_037529.1:47123601-47125750 GCF_001531365.2 Cynara cardunculus var. scolymus
GAAGAAGAAGAGTTGGAGATAGAAGAGGGAGTAAAAGATGCCGAAGGCACACATCCTAGCCCCCCCTCCTAGTGCTACCCACGTTTCTAGGGACCCTGTTCTAGAGGGAACCCCTATTGAATAAGGCGTGCACACGCTGAACCCAACCCAAACCAACCTTGCAGAGGACATTCTTTCGTCCTCTGTCGAATGCACTGCCCAGGAACCACAACATACTCCAACATCCTCTCAAAAGGATGCTGGTTTTAAAATAAGAGTCCATTCGCCCAAGGACTCGTCACAACCCAGAGAGGCATCTGTTGCCTATCCACACTAGAGTGAACAACCAAGTCATGCTTCAGAGGCATGTGAGAGAGTCACAGAGGCTGCGGGTCTAGAACGCCCAAAGTCTCCACTCGATCCCTCTGCCAAGTTAGGCTCTGAACCTACTGGGCACGATATCGATAGAACACTGGTAGGCTCTCCAATTGGAGATGTTCGAGAATCTGGTGGAAGTCCCAGAGCTGACATCGCAAAACCAGTCGCTGAGGGCGCCTCACACTCTGAGGCTACTAGGTCACCATGTGTTGGTGATCTAGGTTCCAAGGATACCTATATGATGAAGGGGGAGTTACAAACCTTCGCCACAGTGGTATTCCAGAGGTTGGACGAGTTGAAAAGCTTGTTCACCTCTCAACCATCGACAGAGGCATTTGCGCCAATAACAGAGGCTATGAAGGAGTTGACATCCATAACTTCAGAACTCAAGGCGATCCTTTCAGCCCTTCAGAGCTCTGTCCTTCATAAAGACGACCTCACAGAAGCTTTCAGTGCTTTGTCTCTCAACCCTTCCTCAATCCAAAAGCTGAAGACAGGGTTATCAGAGGTAGCCGCCCAGTTTGCTGCTAATTTCATCTCCGCCGGCTACACAGACTATTCCGCCTTCAAGGATGAGATCAAGCAGATGTTCTCCTCTGCAGTCACCTATGGCGTTGATACCAAATCCTCCAGGGTAAACATCAACCATCTAGCCACTCGCAGAGAGCTAGACGCAATGGTTGAAGCCCTAGGAGATATCGTGCGCAAATATACAGACCAACTCCTCAAAGAAGCCTGAGCTTCCAACCAATCAATAAGAGACTGCACTTCAAAGCTCGTCAAAGAGGGTGACACACTCAAAAGTGAAATCTATCATAGCCTCTCTAAAATGAAGTGGGCCATAGAGATCGACATAAGCAGCACTTCTGTGAACGCTGAGTTGGTGATCGAGAAAATGGAGAAGGTGGCTACAAGGATTCTGAGGCGATTGAAGAAGGCTCCCCTTACTACTTGCAAGGCAGAAGCCACTAAAATCCATGATGATCAAGGAGGTGATGACCATGATCGTCATGAGGGGGAGAAGAAGATAGAGAAGAAGACAGAGGAGCCAAAGAAGACAACCTCTGTCAGACCACTAAAAATAGTGGACTCTGTAGCTGCCCTGTTCTCAAAAGATAAATCTCCAGAGCTTAAGGGGAAAGGCAAGGGTAAAGCTGTAGAGGAGTCGCCACAGAAGGGGTCAAGCTTTGAGACGCCAGAGGAGATAAATGAAGAAGAGTATGATGACCCAGACCTAGTTCAAGCGTTAAAGGTGTCTTTGGCAGAGGCACAGGCAAGAAAAGGCAGAGCCCCTATCCCCAGACCTGGAGAAGGCTCATCCTCTAAAATGGCGAAGGAGGAAACGTCCACGGGTATGTTCGATGCTCTGGTAGGAACTGTCAAGCCAATCCTACCAGAGGGGTCCACCCAGAGGTCGATACTAGAAGAAGAAGAAACCAGAATACCAAAATCTGCCACAGTGGGAAGGGTTACTGAGATCCTTGAATCGATGAGTAAAATTCTCATGCAGCAAGTGCGCACAAAGCCCGTAACCACTGTGGAGGAGATTCTGCGGTGGCGTTACTCTACCATGGACATAGAGCCCCCTTACGATCCAAAGCTTACAGGAATGCCTTCTGCCGCTGCAAAGTTTCACTTCTCAAAACTCACAAGGCCACGCGAGCAGGTCTTCTCAGAGCACGTGATAACTTCTCTTGAAACCATATCTCCAAGGACTATGCTGAAGAAGACCGTGCTTTATGCTCAATATATGGTGAAGAGGGATGACGGCAACCTATACACGTTCACAGAT
>NC_037529.1:47126205-47128906 GCF_001531365.2 Cynara cardunculus var. scolymus
GGATTTTCAAAGTCTACAAAACTATCAAGTCAGATCTGCAATTTGCCATAGATGACTATCCAGACTCTGTTGTGGACTAATCTTCTGTAATAGTATAGGCCTGAGAAACAAATTTTTCTATTCTTTCAATTTTATGTAATTATTTTCAGAGGATGAGTTTAATCTCCTCTTGTAATTCTTTCATTTAGTCATTTCTTACATCCATTTGTCGAATTTTACTTTTTCATACTTAGGGGGAGATTGTTAGCTCTAATATTCACTTAATGTAAAAGTATGAAAAAGTATTCTACAAGTGTTGACAGAAGGGTATCTTCCACAGAAGACATTAGAGGACTAGCAGCAGAAGTTGTTTCATCGTGCAAGTAAAGTTCAACAGAACCTCTGATGTCTCTCACAGAGGTTCTGGAAAATGGTCCTCTAACAAAAAGATCATACAAGTCTACTATAGTAGAGCCTCTGAGATGGCTCACAGAGGGTCTACGAATTAGTCTTCTGTGAAGATCCTATTCTGCTATTTTTCAAAGGTTGTTAGCTGCATGTGCTTCTCACGTGAATAGATTTTAATAGACTTTATTTGGATGGCTTAGATGATTTCACTTTCTAGATCTGTCAGTAAGGTCGTTAGGGTCTAGTATAAATAGCAGCTTAGGCCTTTGTATTCAGTGCGCTTCCGAATTGTAATCGTCTAAATTTCAATTSAATGAATTGAAAACCTTTGAAGCTATTCTCCTGTGTTCATCTTCTTTCTCATATTAAACTGTGTTTTCTTGGTTTAATTAATCTGTTTTGTTCTTATAATTATTTCCGCTGCATTGTGATCGTCCTAAGAGTTCATTCAGAGTAAAAGATCAATATCAAAACTGAATTTACAGGTCCAACAGAGTCCAATTCATTGAATCCAATCCCTTGACTGTCCGTTTGACCATTTAATTTTTCATAAACATCTTGGGCATCTTTGTACTTCTTCATCAGAAGTTCATTGGTTTGAAGCTTCTGGTGAAGAATTTCCCGTTCTTTTTGGAAGAAATCTTTAAGAGCAACTAAGTTTAGTCTCTCTGCCTGGGATTCTTTTAAGGCCTTAGTTTTCTTTTCTAAGTACTTAGTTATTCGTTTGTTTAGTTCCAGAAGTTTATCTTCCTCTGATTTCTTAAGAGTGCTGATGCGAGTCTTTTCCTTAGCAAGTTCTGCTTTTTTTTTTGGTTAGAAGGTCAGTCTCTCTTTTCTAGAAATTTGCTTCTTTTTTTCTCTTTTATCCTTTCAGATTTTTCAAAATTTAATTTCTCTTTTAATTTAAAGAAATCTTCTGAAAGTTTTATAACCCTTAACTCTAGCTCAGATGGAGCAGAGTTGGTTTCATTTGAAGTAGACTCACATACCTGATCATCAGAGTTGGAGGCAGATTTTGCATTGGACGTGGCCATCAGACAGATGAGTGCTTTGTCTTCATCTTTTGATGAAGAATCAGACACCTAATTTTCTTTCTCGGCCATCAGGCTTCACTCTCTAGGATTATACTTGTATTTGTTCTTGTAATAGTCAACATCCTTTACCAATCGCCACTGCATTCTTTGGAAAAATGACCAAGTTTTCCGCACCTGAAGCAACGGAGGTCATTTTTCCTTCCATCCTTATCCTCCTTCCTCTCGTCTCTTCTGTCCTCTCTTCTTTATTCTCTTTCTTCTCTTCCATCTCTTCTATCTTCCCTTTGATGAAATTTAGATGGCATCCTTTGATTGGATGACTGGTACCTTTCCCTCTTGAATTCTTTTCGTTCAAAGGGTTTCTTGATGAACTTTTTCTGGAACTGCTTTGTAATTAAGGCCAGAGATTTGGCAAAGGCTTTAATTTCATCATCTGATTCAAAAGTTTCGTCTTCAGATTCTGATTCTACCAACAGTGCTTTCTTTCCTATCTTCATATGTTCTCTGGTAGGGGTCCTTGATATTTCCTTTTCATTGGCAGCAAGAGCGAGAGGTCCACCGATGGATACCTTCTTCTTCATAATGTCGTTCTCTTGTGCTGCAAGCGTTCCATACAAATCATGAAGTGACCAGCTGTCCAGGTCCTGATTTGCTTGAAGGGACATAGACAGCTGAGTCCATTCATCGCCAAGACTTTTTAGGAATAAAACATTGTTTTCTTCCTTAGTTCTGGATATGTCATTTTGACAACATTGATTAATCAATGTGTTGAAATGATCATATGTCTTATGAATCGGTTCATCAGGAATGGCCTTGAAGTTTGTGTATTCATTGAGACATTGTGCTCTACGATTTTTCTTCGTTTTAGCCCCTCCTTCCAGTTGGCTTGCCAGTTCATCCCATAGTTCTTTGGCTGTGAAACATGCATCGAGGGATTGGAAGATTTCATTGGGTATGGCCATGATTATTAGTCGTTTGGCCTTTTTTCTGTCTCTACCCGTTCTATGTCGTCTTCATCCCAATTCTTCTCATCCTTGGGCATATAGTAGGCAAGAAGTTCAGTTGTGGTGTTTGTTCCTCGGACTCTTGGGACAAGACTTTGTGGAATATAAGGACCCTCCATTACAGATCGCAGGAGGTTCCTGTCCATTCCTTCCAAGAAATTCACCATTCTTATCCTCCATTGTGGGTATTCTTCTTGTTGAAGAGTTGGAGGCTTGGTGAGGGAGCCAACACTATATGCAGAATTCCAGTTGGCCATTGAGAATTTTGAAGAGAGA
>NC_037529.1:47129441-47135007 GCF_001531365.2 Cynara cardunculus var. scolymus
TGGTTGTTCATCGACCCTCTGGTTGTTCTCCAGACTTAGTCAATTCTTCCTTGATGTCTTCATCGGTCTTCTGGTTCTTCATCACTTATTGTTTTTCATTACTTTTACCCTTTATGGATTATGGGGTCTAACAATATATAAAGAAGGAAAAAGATAAGATCATACCTTATCTTGATTTTTGGAAGAAAGGAACCATTTTGAGAAAAGAAAGTGTGTGTGACGGTGAAAGAGTTCTTGAGAAAGATTAATACACAAAAGTGATTTGAAAATTTGCTGTGTGTTTATAATCTGCAGATTCTGTGATCATTAAGGTGAGTTTTTGATGACTAAAACCTTTATATATTTTGTTATATAAACTGTTGGGTTTTTTATATTGGTTTTAAAAAAAAGATGGTAAAACTATTTTGATAGTTTAAAGGTGTTATTGTTATATATTTGAGCATTAAAAACAGTTTTGGGAAAGATAAAGAAGAGATTGCTTCTTTAAAACAGTTTGGAAAATGATATCATGTTTTGAGAATTTAAAAGGGATATGATGTTTTGGAAATCATTGGAAGAATAGATTGTTCTTGAGTTTGAAGGATTTTGATGATAAAACTATTGGTTGAAAACTGTAGAGAATATTCTTTTGAGACGATTGTGATTTTGATCCGTCTTCATTTGGAATTAATCTATACATTTTATGGAATAAACTATGAATGAGGATTCGATAAGGTGGTTGTGACTGCGGTCCTTCATCCGAACTAGTTCATAGATTTTGAAGTAGAAATAAGGGTGGCATATCAAGGATAGGTGTCTTTTGGAATAAGGGTGGCATATCAAGGAGAGGTGTCTTTTGGAATAAGGGTGGCATATCAAGGAGAGGTGTACCTTTGGATATAAGGGTGGCAATTGTGTGTGAATATTATAGCTCTTACTATTATATCTTTTAAGACTATAATAGATTTGAGTCCTTACTTCTTTGTGATTTGAGAACTCAAAGATATTGTTCTTATTAGAAATAATAGTATTGACATTATTGAGAATGGAAACTTGGCCTATGGCCATTGGTATTGGATAAAAATGTTTTGGAACAGAATGTTCATTTTTACAAGGAACTAGAGGGGCTCTGGTTGGTCCTCATTATTAGACTAGAGGCTCTGTATCCATTGATAAGAGCTTCTATATCAAAATCATATTTTAGAGGTTTTTAAGAAAATAATTTTATATATAGAATCTTTTTATGAAAAAACAGACCAGAGAGGCTCTGGTTGACTTACATATTGAACCAGAAGGCTCTGGTTGATCATATCTTTAAAACCAGAAGTTCTGGTTAGTACAACCAGAGGCTCTGGTCGAGCATGAACTCTTCATAATTATTCTTTTTATGAAAAAAGGCTATCTTATTGATTGAAAGCTTAACTAAAGAACATTAAAAGAAATTATATGAGCCAGAAGCTCTGGTTAGTACAACCAGAGGCTCTAGTCGAGGAACTAGAAGCGCTGGAAGAGAGAGACCAGAGGGGCTCTGGTTCTGGTTATTGAAATATATTCCAAGTGTGGTTTGGAACCAGAGGCCCGATGGACCGAAAGAGTATGATTTTTAGTTTTGCTACATGAGATGAATTATTTGAAATAAATATTTTGGTGATATTCACCCTGCATTACATAAAAGGGAACCTCACTAGACATTCATGTCTAACCCTCATTTTGTGTTTAAAAAAATATGTGTGCATGTAAAGATAATAAGGGAAAGAGCATTATGTGAATTACTTCCCTATGTGCTTAGTTGTGTGAAGTTCTTAATTAGCCACGTTTTAGAGTGTAGATGCTAGGATACAAGAGCATGTACCCTGAAATTTTTGGGCTGTATATTTTAGTCTCCTGTATTATGGACCTATGTGGGAGAAGACATGTATTCTATGTATAATATATGTCTTATATGCAATGTATGGATTGGGGGTGTTATAGAAACTATCGGATGATGCGAAGATGTTTTACTTGTAATACATCTCAACATGTAAAGGCCGATTGTCCACAAGCGAAGGCGCGAGGGTCTGGTTTTGCTGGAGGTCAAGGATCTGGATATTCTGGGGGCCAAGGATCTGGTTATGCGCCAACAGGTCGTGGGTAAATGGATAATCGTGTTAATCCAAGTGGTCGGGGAGGGATAAGACATGCAGAGTCAAAAGCAAAAGGGAGAGCCTTTCAGATGATGAGAGGCGAGGCGGAAGAATACCCTGAAGTGGTGACAGGTACATTTTATGTTAATTCAGTATGTACCAAAGTTTTATTTGACTCGGATGCAAATCGTTCTTTCATATCACCATCATTTGTTATGGGGACCGATGAGATCACTATTCCAGTCTTATTTCAGTTTTAAAGGCTCAAAAATATGTATGGAAGGGATGTACTAGTTTTCTTGCCTATGTTATTGACATCAAGAAAGAGAAAGAAAAGATGGAAGATATCCCAGTTGTAAGAGAATTTCCTGAGGTATTTCCAGAAGAATTGATAAGTCTACCTCCGGATCGAACGATTGAATTTCAAATTGAATTACTTCCTGGAGCAGAACCCGTTGCACGTGCACCATATAGATTAGCTCCTTCTGAGTTAAAGGAGTTAATGTCTCAATTGAAAGAATTGTTGGATAAAGGTTTTATCCGACCAAGTACTTCTCCATGGGGCGGACCGGTGCTATTTGTAAAGAATAAGGATGGATCAATGAGGATGTGCATTGATTACCGGGAACTGGATAAATTGACGATAAAAAATAAGTATCCTCTCCCAAGAATTGATGATTTATTTGATCAATTGGTTGGGGCGACTTATTTTTCAAAAATTGATTTACGGTCCGGCTATCACCAGTTGAAGATTCGAAATGAAGATGTGTCGAAAACAACATTCCGTACACGTTATAGTCATTACATATTTCTGGTTATGCCATTTGGACTCACAAATGCGCCTGCAGCTTTTATGGACAAGATGAATAGGGTATGTCATCCCTATCTTGATAAATTTGTAATTTTCTTCATTGATGATATCTTGATATATTCTTGGTATGAAGAAGAACATGCTCATCATTTGAGATTACTCCTAGAATTGCTGAAACAATAGAGATTGTACGCCAAGATGTCAAAATGTGAATTTTGGCTGCGTGAACTTATGTTTTTGGAGCATGTTATCTCAAAAGAAGGCATTAAAGTAGATCCACTCAAGATTGAAGCCATTGAAAGGTGGGAAGCCCCAAAGACTCCAACTGAAATCAGAAGCTTTCTGGGATTGGCGGGGTATTATCGTAAGTTTATACAAGATTTCTCTTGTATAGCTACCCCATTAACAAAGTTGACGAAGTAGAATGTGAAATATGAGTGGGATGAAGCACAAGCTCAACCCTTTCAGATGTTAAAAGATAAGTTATGAAGTGCAACGATTCTATCCTTGCCAGATGGAATGGATGATTTTGTGGTATATAGTGATGCGTCAAAGATTGGTTTGGGTTGTGTACTGATGCAACGTGGAAAGGTAATAGCTTATGCTTCCAGACAGTTAAAAGATCATGAAAGACAATATTATGCTCATGAAATGGAATTGGCGGCTGTAGTATTCGCATTGAAGATATGGAGACACTACCTATACGGAACAAAATGTCAAATTTTCACTGATCATAAGAGCTTGCAACATCTGTTCCCTTAGAAAGATCTGAATATGCATCAGACACGATGGTTGGAATTGGTTAGTGACTATGATTGTAAAATTTTGTATCACCTATGAAAAGCAAACGTAGTGGCCGATGCATTAAGCCGACAAGAGAAAAGTGGAACTATGAAAGCTATAGCTCTAAGAGAAAAGTGGAACTATCAAAGCTATAGCTCTGATTTGGTGAGAGATGACGGAGAATTCTAGAAATTCCCGAACAGAATTTGGGTACCATGTTATGGTGATCTTAGGAAACGTGTTTTGAGTGAGGCACATAAGTCACGTTTTGCAATTCATCCATGTAAAAATAAAATGTATCGGGATTTGAAGCAACATTATTGGTGGCCAGGTTTGAAGAAGGATATAGCAAAACACGTTGAACAATGCCTGACATGTCTCCAGGTGAAGATAGAACACCAACGTCCTTATGGTAAGCTGCAATCCTTAAAAATTCCAATTTGTAAGTGGGATCACATCACTATGGATTTCAAAACGAAATTACCGAGAACATCAAAAGGCTATGATGCTATATGGGTGATAGTAGATCGATTATCCAAATCTGCACACTTCTTACCTATGAAAGAATCATATCCAATGGAGAGATTGGCAAAATTATACATTGATGAGGTAGTGACATGTCATGGTGTTCCTCTATCAATTGTTTCTAATAGAGATAGTCGGTTCACTTCTATGTTTTGGAAGAGCTTCCAAAGAGAAATTGGTTCACAAATTAAGCTAAGTATAACTTGTCACCCTCTAACAGATGGACAAAGTGAACGAACTATCCAAACGTTAGAAGATATGCTTAGAGCATGTATAAATGATTTTGGAGGATCATGGTATAATCATTTGGCTCTGGTGGAATTTGCATACGACAATAGTTATCATTGAAGCATTCAAGCTGCACCTTTTGAGGTTCTGTATGGACGAAAATGTCGAACTCCTTTGTGTTGAAACGAAATAGGTGAAAAACAGTTAGGTGGGCCTAAGTTAGTTCAGCAAACAGCAGATAAAATTGGCTTGATACGGGAACAAATAAAAGTGGCTCAAGATACACAAAGAAATTACGCAGATAAACGTTGGAAACCGATCAAATTTCAAGTAGGTGATAGAGTGATGTTAAAAGTATCACCTTGGAAATGAATGGTACGTTTTGGAAAAAGGGGGAAGTTAAGTCCAAGGTATGTTGGACCATTCCCTATTATTGGAAGGGTTGGGGAAGTGGTGTGATAACCAGATCCTGGTTTTTACCCAAGGTATTTAATACGTGATTATTTTATTTATTTGATTGTGTGATAGCATGATAAACTGATATGTTTGATACATGCTGGTATGCGAATTTGWGCATTTATTTGGATAAAGGTATATATATATATATTTCATACGTATATATATATATATTTATGTATGCATAAATATAGAAGAATATATCTATATTTTTATGCATGGAATATGCATGCTAGTTTATGCATGGATGTATGTATATGCATAATTTATGCATGAGGTGGAGGTGGGTTTGGAAGGCGGTTAGCCGACTTCCTATTTTTAGCAAGTATAAAAGGGGCTTTACTCCTTCAATTGTTCTTTCCTGCTATTTTGAGAGAAATTTGAGAGGTTTACAGAAGTGTTGTCCGGTTTGCTATAAGGGAGGTGATTTCAAGTTGATTTTCAAGTGTCCAGTTTCAAAAGGGATTGATTTCTAGCATTTTGGTGTCAAAGCTTTATAAGGTGAGTGGTTTCTAAACCTTTTTGTATAAAAATTCTACTGGTTTTATTTGCATGCTTCGTATKGTTATTCTTTGGAAAGAAACCTTGATTATTTTGTCTAAGTGTTTATCCGGATTAGTTTAAACCTGACAAAGCTTGAGAGGTTTATTGTCCGGATTAG
>NC_037529.1:47135459-47142040 GCF_001531365.2 Cynara cardunculus var. scolymus
CCGGATTAGTTTAAACCTGACAAAGCTTGAGAGGTTTATTGTCCAGATTAGCTTGAGAGGTTTATTGACCGGATTAGTTTAAACCTGACAAAGCTTGAGAGGTTTATTGACCGGATTAGTTTAAACCTGACAAAGCCTGAGAGGTTTATTGTCCGGATTAGCTTGAGGTTTATTGACCGGATTAGTTTAAACCTGAGAAAGCTTGAGAGGTTTATTGATCGGATTGTTGACCGGATTGTTGACCGGATTGTTGACTAGATTTGAGATGATGTCTTGTGATTTTTAAAAAGAGATTGTTATTTTATCATAAAATTAAGTTTTTAGACATATGGTTTTGGACTGTTAACAATTCCAATGGCTGCGGTCTAGTCGGAATTATTTTTATAAATGTTTTGATGAAGTGATAAGGGTGGCATATCAAGGAGAGGTGTCCATTTGATATAAKGGTGGCATRTCAAGGAGAGGTGTCCATTTGATATAAGGGTGGCATATCAAGAAGAGGTGTCCATTTTATATAAGGGTGACATATCAAGGAGAGGTGTACATTTGATATAAGGGTGGCATTGTCTGTGTGTGATATTATATAACACTTTCTATTATATCCCTTAAGACTATCGTGGTCTGGAATCTTTATTTCTGTGTGATTTAAAGATTTAGGATCAAGGTTCTTATTGGAAATCATAGTCTGAATGTTATTGAGAAGGAAATGTCAGGTTTGGCCTGAATCTTTGTTTAAACCTCAATTGATGAAGAAAAGGTTTAAAATGGTATTAAATGGAACCCGATTGGTTCAAAGGTATGGAATTTGTATAGCTAYGTGGTTAGCTTGAAAGTGGAAAAGGATTTGATATTACCTTCTTGCGTATTCATATATATTTTTTATATCTGTGAATAGTTGTTTTATAACGATTTTGGTGATCGTTCACCCTGCAATGACATGAATAGGGTATCTCACTAGACTCTTCAGTCTAACCCTCGTTTTTTTTGTGATTTTAAATATGTATTGCAGGACATATTGAAGGTAAAGGAAAGGAAAAGATTTAATGCTTTTCTTATATGCATTTTAGATGAAGGAATTGCTTTTGTTGTATAGTACAAGATATGTATTTTGAATTTTTGGGCCTTGTATTTGGTCATGATGGTAGATTCTTGTACTAAAGGACCCAGATGTATATGAATATATATTTCTTTGGTATGAAATATGTGTTACATGCAATGTGTGGGTCGGGGCGTTACAGAATGGTATCAGAGCCTGAGTTTCAGGGATTTTGGTAATTTAACAACATGATTCCTAGACTTAAACTGTTTTTATTGCATGTTAAGGGTCCCGGACATAGTTAGCACCATTAGAAATAAATATGATAAGTTGAAAGAACAGTGTGTAAGGTAAATTTTAATTACACCTAGCCAATGTAATTATAAATTTACAGGAACATATCTGAACTTGAATACTTTATTATATTCGGGAATGTGAATACGTGAAAATTAATATTAAATTCTACAGATGTCTAACCGAACCAGAAGATCCGAAAGAATAGCTCCTCCAGAAACTGAAGAAAGAGAGGAATCTTTGGTTAATTTTCCAGTTAGTAGAGCTGGAAATAGAGGTCGAGGAAGACCAAGGGGGCGAGGTAGAGGGAGAAGTCAGTCTCAGAGAAGGGGACGAACTGAAATATATTCTGAGCAGGAAGAATCACACTCTGGGAATGCTTAGGGAGGAACGGTACCACATCCAGAATTTATAACCAGAGATGTATTAGCAGAAGAAATGGGGAAGTTACGAGAAACTCTGATATCTATTACGAGAATACCTGCTAGAGTAGAAACAGAAAGAGTAGAGGTTTATCCATCTTCTCCAATCACTCAAAACAAAGAAGGAGATATAAAGACATTCTTGGCATGTAAACCACCAGCCTTCTCTGGAGAAAGAGATCCGGTGAAAGCAATGTGCTGGATCAAGGAGATGGAGTCTGTGTTTAATACCATCTGGTGCCCGGAAACAGATAAAGTGCGATTTGCTGTTTCAGTAGTGAAGTCAAATGCTTTATTCTGGTGGGAAGTGGAATCGTCTACCAGAACGGATGTGTTACAGAGTATGTCATGGATATAATTCATGGATAGATTCAAAAATCAATTTTGTCCTAAAACGGCTGTGAGACAAATGGAAGAAGATTTCTTGAAGCTGGAACAAGGAAATAGAACTGTACGGGAGTATACTGAAAAATTTATTGAATACTCTTGTTTTGCTGAACATTATGTGTCAACCGAATCAAGGAAGATAGAAAGGTTTATTTGGGGTCTGAAGCCCTCAATCAGGGAATTTGTTATTGCAATGAACCCCAATACCTTTCCATTGACAGTAGAGGCGGCTGAGGTAACTGAAAGAAACAAGAATAGACAGTCAAAAGGGAAGATTGTTGAGAAAAGGAAATGGGAAGGACCTTCGTCTTTTAGAGGACCCAAGACTGTAAGATATAATAACAGATTTGAACAGAAGAACAATGAGAAAGTTAATCAAGGTGAGGGTAAGATAGATCCGAGGAAATGTTATAAATGTGGTGAAGCGGGTCATCTGTCCAGAAATTATCTAACCAACCAAAGGTGTTTTAACTGTAACTCTACGGATCATATTCGACCGAATTGCCCTTTGCTAAGAAATCCGCAGCCGACAATGGGAGGCAATGCATCGAATACTCGGGGTAGACCTACTGGAAACCAAGGAGGACAAGGAAGGGCGCGGGGACGATCCTTCCAGATGACCAAGAATGAAGCGAAAATATCGCCGGATGTAGTAACAGGTACTTTTCTCCTGAATTCAATACGTGCTAAAGTGTTATTTGACTTTGGTGCAAACTTTTCGTTTGTATCACCGTTGTTTGCTCAAACTGGATGTTTGAATTCTGTGCTGCTTGATGATAAATTAGTAGTTGATACTGCTAATAATCAAGAAACCRTTACTAGTGTGTTCAATGACTGTATAATTGTTATTGAAAGTTTTGAACTCCCGATCCAGCTATTTCCTATGCCAATGAAAGAATTTGACATAGTGGTGGGTATGGACTGGTAGGCAAAGTATCAGGCTAGCATTGATTGTAATCAGAAGTTGATCAGAATTATTTTACTAGACCAGAGAACAATTATTATTTATGGTGACCGTCGGGATCATCGTATTAGTATTCTGTCAGTAATGAAAGCCCGGAAGAGTATTCAAAAGAAGTGTCATGGATATTTGGCATATGTGATTGATTTAAAGAAAGAGAAAAGAAGGGAAGAATTGATTCCAATAGTTTGTGAATATCCTGAAGTTTTTCCGGAAGATTTATCTGGATTACCACCAGATAGAGTTGTTGAATTCCGAATCGATCTTATACCAGGAGTTGCACCCGTAGGAAAAGCGCCGGATCATTTAGCTCCGTCCGAACTGAAGGAATTCGCAACACAGTTGAAAGATTTAACCGATAAATGATTTATAAGGCCTAGCACTTCGCCTTGGGGTGCTCCGGTCTTGTTTGTCAAAAAGAAGGATGGATCTATGCGAATGTGCATAGATTACCGTGAATTGAATAAGTTGACAATCAAAAACAAATATCCTTTACTGAGGATTGATGACTTGTTTGATCCACTAGTGGGAGCAAGTTATTTTTCTAAAATTGATTTGAGGTCAGGATATCATCAACTTAAAGTCAGAGAAGAAGATATTGAAATAACAGCATTTAGGACAAGGTACGGGCATCATGAATTCCTAGTTATGCCTTTTGGTTTAACTAATGYGCCCGCAGCTTTTATGGACTTGATGAATAGGGTATGTAAGGAATACCTTGATAAAATTGTTATTGTATTTATTGATGATATTCTGATATACTCTAAGACTGAAGAAGAGCATGCAAGACATCTTCGTCTGCTACTGGAGTTGTTGAAAAGAGAAAAATTGTATGCAAAATTGTCCAAGTGTGAGTTCTGGCTAAGAGAAGTTCAGTTTATGGGTCACGTCATTTCAGAATCAGGAGTAAAAGTTGATCCCATGAAAATTGAAGCTGTTGTAAAATGGGAAGCTCCTAAGACTCCGTCTGAAGTTCTTAGCTTTCTGGGATTGGCCGGTTATTACCGAAAGTTCATTCATAATTTTTCTAAGATAGTTGTGCCATTGACTAAACTGACTCGGAAGAATGTTAAATTCCAGTGGGAAAGAGAACAGCAAGAAGCCTTTCAACTTTTAAAATATCATCTTTGTAGCGCACCGGTATTAACTCTGCTAGATGGATCTGAAGATTTTGTAGTATACAGTGATGCTTCAAAGTTGGGGCTGGGATGTGTTTTAATGCAAAGAGGAAAAGTAATCTCTTATGCATCAAGACAACTGAAAGAACATGAAAAGCAGTATCCAACTCATGACATGGAGTTAGCTGCAGTGGTTTTTGCATTGAAGATCTGGAGACACTATCTTCTAGGAACAAAATGTCAGATTTACATTGACCATAAAAGTTTACAACATTTGTTCAACTAGAAAGATTTAAATATGCGACAACGCCGATGGATTGAATTAGTCAATGATTATGATTGTGTAATTCTCTATCGTACAGGAAAGGCTAATGTGGTGGCTGATGCTTTGAGCAGAAAGGAAAAAAGTGGAACCATCAAGACTGTGGCAATGAGAATGAATGTGATTCCTGATATTCGTAAAGAAATTCAAAAATGTCAACAAGAAGCTGTGAAAGAAGAATTTATAAAGACAGAAAAGTTGGGTAAGATAATCTCAACCTTGGAASAGAATGATGAAGGACTGATGTGCTTTCAAGGGCGAATTTGGGTACCACATTTTGGAGATATCCGAAGTAGGATATTGAACCAAAGTCATAAGTCCCGATACTCTATCCATCCAGGTACCAATAAGATGTATCGAGAGTTAAAACCTTTTTATTGGTGGCCAGGATTGAAAAGAGATATAGCACGATATGTGGAACAGTGTCTAACATGTTTACAGGTCAAGATTGAACACCAGAGACCTTATGGAAGTCTCCAATCTTTGGAAATACTTGTATGGAAGTGGGATCACATTACCATGGATTTCATTATGAAATTACCACAAACACCAAAAGGATATGACGCGATTTGGGTAATTGTGGATCGTTTATCTAAATCTGCACATTTACTACCAATAAGAGAGAAATACTCTTTGGAAAAGCTAGCGCAGATTTACATTAAAGAAATCGTTACTAGACACGGTGTTCCTTTATCTATTATCTCTKATAGAGACAGTCGGTTTACTTCAAAATTCTGGGGAGGGTTACWGAAAGCTCTGGGGTCTGAAATTCGACTAAGTACAGCTTATCATCCACAGACTGATGGACAGAGTGAAAGGACTATTCAAACTCTAGAAGATATGTTGAGAAGTTGTATTATTGACTTCGGATGATCATGGGAAGATCACTTACCATTAATAGAGTTTGCATATAACAACAGTTATCATTCCAGTATTCAAGCGGCACCATATGAAGTATTGTACGGTTGTAAGTGTCGAACGCCGTTGTGCTGGAATGAAGTGGGTGAAAAACAGCTAACGGGTCCTGAAATTGTTCAAGTAACTTCCGAAAAGATTAAACAGATCCGCGAAAGAATCAAAACAGCACAGGATCGCCAGAAAAGTTATGCAGATAATCATCGAAAATCCATTGAATTTGATGTAGGCGATTTTGTAATGTTAAAAGTTTCGCCATGGAAGGGTGTTATCAGATTCGGGAAGAAGGGAAAGCTCAGTCCAAGGTATGTCGGGCCATTCAGAAATTGTAAGCGAATCAGGCCAGTAGCATATCAGTTAGAGCTACAAGAAGAACTGAATTGGATTCATAATACTTTTCATGTATCAAACCTGCGGAAATGTTTGGCTAATCCGAATCTAGCTGTACCTTTGCCAGAGATTCAATTAGACAGTAAATTGAACTTTGTGGAAACACCAGAAGCCGTAATTGACAGGAAAATCAGGGTATTGAGAAACAAAGAGATAAGTCTGGTTAAAGCACAGTGGAAATTTCACAAAGGACCGGAGGCGACCTGGGAGTTGGAGTCAAAGATGAGATCAGAATACCCGTGGCTTTTTGATTAAAGGAATTCCGGGACGGAATTCTCTTGAGGGGTGGATAATGTGATAACCAGATCCTAGTTGTTACCCAAGGTATTTAATACATGATTATTTTATTTATTTGATTGTGTGATAGCATGATAAACTGATATGTTTGATACATGCTGGTATGCGAATTTGTGCATTTATTTGGATAAAGGTATATATATATATTTCATACGTATATATATATATTTATGTGTGCATAAATATAGAAGAATATATCTATATTTTTATGCATGAAATATTCATGCTAGTTTATGCATGGATTTATGTATATGCATAATTCATGTATGAGGTGGAGGTGGGTTTGGAAGGCGGTTAGCCGACTTCCTATTTTTAGCAAGTATAAAAGGGGCTTTACTCCTTCAATTGTTCTTTCTTTCTAGTTTAAGAGAAATTTGAGAGGTTTAAAGAAGTGTTGTCCGGTTTGCTATAAGGGAGGTGATTTCAAGTTGATTTTCAA
>NC_037529.1:47142597-47154355 GCF_001531365.2 Cynara cardunculus var. scolymus
CCGGATTAGTTTAAACCTGACAAAGCTTGAGAGGTTTGTTGTCCGGATTAGCTTGAGAGGTTTATTGACCGGATTAGTTTGAACCTGACAAAGGTTGAGAGGTTTATTGTCCGGATTAGCTTGAGGTTTATTGACCGGATTAGTTTAAACCTGACAAAGCTTGAGAGGTTTATTGTCCGGATTAGCTTGAGGTTTATTGACCGGATTAGTTTAAACCTGACAAAGCTTGAGAGGTTTATTGACCGGATTGTTGACCGGATTATTGACCAGATTGTTGACCAGATTTGAGATGATGTCTTGTGATTTTTAAAAAGAAATTGTTATTTTATCATAAAATGAAGTTTTGACACATATGGTTTTGGACTGTTAACAATTCCAATGGCTGCGGTCTATTCAGAATTATTTGTATAAACGTTTTGATGAAGTGATAAGGGTGGCATATCAAGAGAGGTATCCATTTGATATAAGGGTGGCATATGAAGGAGAGGTGTCCATTTGATATAAGGGTGGCATATCAAGGAGAGGTGTCAATTTGATATAAGGGTGACATATCAAGGAGAGGTGTACATTTGATATAAGGGTGGCATCGTATGTGTGTGATATTATATAACACTTTCTATTATATCCGTTAAGACTATCGTGGTCTGGAATCTTTATTTCTTTGTGATTTAAAGATTTAGGATCAAGGTTCTTATTGGAAATCACAGTCTAAATGTTATTGAGAAGGAAATGTCAGGTTTGGCTTGAATCTTTGTTTAAACCTCAATTGATAAAGAAAAGATTTAAAATGGTATAAAATGGAACCCGATTGGTTCAAAGGTATGGAATTTGTATAGCTATGTGGTTAGCTTGAAAGTGGAAAAGGATTTGATATTACCTTCTTGCGTATTCAGATATTTTTTATATATGTGAATAGTTGTTTTATAAAGATTTTGTTGATCCTTCACCCTGCAATGACATGAATAGGGTATTTCACTAGACTCTTCAGTCTAACCCTCGTTTTTTTGTGATTTTAAATATGTATTGCAGGACATGTTGAAGGTAAAGGAAAGGAAAAGATTTAATGCTTTTCTTATATGCATTTCAGATGAAGGAATTGATTTTGTTGTTTAGTACAAGATATGTATTTTGAATTTTTGGGCCTTGTATTTGGTCATGATGGTAGATTCTTGTACTAAGGGACCCAGATGTATATGAATATATATTTCTTTGGTATGAAATATGTGTTACATGCAATGTGTGGGTCGGGGCGTTACAAGTGGTCTACAAACTAGAAATTCCTTTAGAGTTAAGCGGAATACATGACATGTTTCATGTGTCAAATTTAAGGAAGTGTCTAATATGCTCAGATGTGGCAGTGCCGTTACCTGATATTAAGGAGGATGAAAGATTGTGCTTTGAAGAAATCCCTGAATTCATTACCGACTATAAGGTGAAGAAACTACGAAATAAAGAAGTTGGGTTAGTAAAGGTTCAGTGGCATTATCATAAAGGACCAGACGCCACCTGGGAATCAGAATTAGAGATGAGGATGAAATATACCTATTTGTTTACTTAATGAAATTACGGGACGTAATTCTTTTAAGGAGCGAATGTTGTAATATTCGGGTTTCGAATTTTGAATTAAGATTTTTGGAATATATATATATATATATATAATTTATATATATATATAATTTATATATATATATATATATAGGAATGTGTGTGTGAGTGTTGGTGATGGAGTTGGGATAGCCGACTTCTGATGAAGGGCGGCCATACACTTTCTATTTATAGCAAGTGTATGTAAAAAAAAGAAAGGGGTTGGTTTTTAGAGAGTTTTCTGCATATATTGAGAGAAAAGACTGAAGGTAAATCGCAGGCTTAATCCGATCAACATTTTCAGGTGAGTGTTATGCTTTGAAGTATAAATTGTTGGTATAGCAATTGCCTTTGGAATTGACTTATTATGATTCTTTATGTATATATTGTACTATTTTGCCTAAACTGGACAAGTGGTGTCCGGGGTTTTACCTAAACCGGACAAGAGGTGTCCGAGATTTTCCTTAAACCGGACAAGGGGCATCTGGATCCATCTAAACCGCTGAAAGATACCCTAAGTGTTTTCTTAAACTGGTCAAGTGATATCCGGTTTACATCTTAAACCGGTCAAGGTTTGTCCGGGTTAATTGATAAATCGCTCAAGTATTAAGCGACTTAGAACTAAATTGCCCAAGTGTTAACCGAGGTATCCTAAACCGCTTAATACATCAAGTGTTATCCGGATTTCATATCCAGTTGATTTTGATTTTCTTGCACTACTGGTTTGTGTGTAACCGCAAGAGAGATGAAATGGCGGTGTAACCGCGAGAGAGAATAAATGACGGTGTAACCACGAGAGAGATGAAAATGGCGGTGTAACCGTGAGTGGAAAAGAATCTATAATAAATATAGATAAAATGTTTATATTTGTACAGGTTAATTCTAAAGTGCTAATTTGGGAAGTATGTTATATGTATGAGATTTGTACACTCACTAGACCCTTTGGGTCTAATGCCCAGTTGTTGGATTAATCTGTTTTGAAGGTCATCATACCTTGCAGGATAAAGGCAAGGGGAAAGTTTAGAATTAATGAAATTTAGTTGCTTATAAATGTATTGAAGAAAATTTTTGTTAGCCCGTGTTTTGTAAACAATATTACATTATGTGTTATGAGTATGATCATGTGGATTATCTGTATGTGGAAATTGTGGGTTGTTACAGATAGTCTCGTTAGATAGTTATCATAAAATAGCTCTCTAGTATAAATAGGTGAGTAGGCCTATTGTAATCTTTGACGCTTTTCACAATCATTGAAATAAAAATAAAATCCTTTGACACTCAAGTATATTATTTGAATATTCATCTTTTATTCTTGAGTGTTCATCATTTTATTCATCCAAACTATATAATTAGGTTATTCTTAACTTAATTATTAGTGTTATTGAGAGATCTGGGATCAACAATTGGTATCAGAGCCAATTGATTGTTTTCAATCAAAACGATCATTAAAAACACTCACTTCGCCTTTTTCATACATTCATAAAATTCATCTTTAAAAAGCCTAATTTTTTCTGTTCCAAATCTTGAATGGCCAACTGGAATTCTGCTTATAGTGTTGGTTCCCTCACCAAACCTCCAACTCTTCAAAGAGAAGAGTATCCACAATGGAGGATAAGGATGGTGAACCATCTAGAAAGGATGGACATATATTTTATGCGATCTGTCATGGAAGGTCCCTACATACCACAGACTCTTGTTCTAAGAGTCCCAGGAACGAGCACCACAGTAAAAATTCCAGCTTACTACATGCCCAAGGACGAGAAGAATTGGGATGAAGATTATATGGAGCGAGTAGAAACTAACAAGAAGGCCAAAAGATTAATTATCATGGCTATTCCCAATGAAATCTTCCAATCCCTCGATGCATGCACCACAACAAAGGAGTTATGGGATGAGTTGGCGAGTAAATTAGAAGGAGGAGCAAAAACGAAGAAAAATCGTGGAGCTCAATGTCTCAACGAGTATACCAACTTCAAAGCTCTTTCTGATGAACCGATTCAGAAGACGTACGATCGTTTCAACACATTAATCAATCAATGTCGTCGAAACGACATTTCCAGGACGAAAGAGGAAAATACGTGTTATTCCTTAAAAGTCTCAGCGATGAGTGGACACATCTGTCGATGTCCCTACAAGCAAATCAGGACTTAGACAGCTGGTCACTGCATGACGTCTATGGAACACTTGATGCACAAGAGAATGATATTATGAAGAGAAAATTATCCATCGATGGACCCCTTGCTCTTGCTGAAGAAGAAAAGGATGTTTCGAGGACCTTCACCGGAGAAGGAAGAGAAGAAAGAGAAGATAGAAGAGAGGAGAAGAGAGAGGACAAAGACGAAAGGAAAAATGACCTTCATTGCTTTAGATGTGGAAAAATCGGTCATTTTCAAAAGAATGTAGAGGAGGTCTGGTGAAGGATGCAGACTATTACAAGAATAAATACAAATACAATCCTAAAGAGCGAAGCCTGATGGCTGAAAAAGAAAACTGGGTGTCTGATTCTTCGTCTCATGAAGAAGACAAGGCACTCATCTGTCTCATGGCCACATCCAATGCAGAATCTGCCTCTGACTCTGATGAACAGGTATGTGAGTCTTCTATCGATGAAACAAACTCTTCTCCATCTGAGCTAAAGTTAAGGGTAATAAAATTTTTAGAGGACTTCTTGAACCTAAGAAAAAATTAAATTTTGAAAAATCTGAAAGTATTAAAGCGGAAAAAGAAGTCATTTTCTACAAAAGAGAGACTGATCTTCTGACCGAAGAAAACGCTGAACTTGTCAAAGAAAAGACTCACATAGCCTCACTTAAAAAATCAGAGGAAGAAAAGATTCTTGGTTTGAACAAGAAAATATCTAAGGACTTGGAAAAGAAGGCAAAGGCCTTCAAGGGATCCGAAGCAGAGAGGCTCAACTCAGTTGCTCTCAAAGATTTCTTTCAAAAAGAAAGGGAGATTCTTCACTAGAAGCTTCAAACCAATGAACTTCTGATGAAGAAATATAAGGATGCCCAAAATGTGTACGAAAAACTAAACGGATAAAAGGACACTCAAGGGATTGGATTCAATGATTTGGACTCCTTTATCGAAAAAAAGAAATCCACCCTTGAATCCACCTTCAAACTTGGATGCATTCAAAAACCCGACTTTTTCCTTAAACCCAAAGCAAATTTTAAAAGGCTTAAAGTCTATGGAAAAACTGTCCCCTTGAGACAGGATTTTAAAAATGTGGTGTACGAGAACAGTACATGTAAGAATTCTGATGAAGGGAACGATGCCTCCACATCAGAGACCGATGGAAACCCTATGGTTAAATCATAGTCTCTGGTCATCAATCCCACTTCATCAGCAAGTGCAGTTGATGGAAAGGATAATGTTAGTAAGGAACCGTCATCTGATGAATCGATGAACCATCCAAGTAATATTGGAAGTTCATCTAAGTCAGAAATGATGGAACCCCCAACAGATCACTCTGAAGCATCAACCTCTGAACCCACACCTCCCACAAACATCCATGATAATTTTGATTTCGAGAAATCAGCAAGAGACTTTCTTGATTCTGAATCTGAAGAAGAGATAGTATGTGAATCACCAGAGGTCATTGAGGATAAGAATCCTCAAAACTTCAAACCCTCAATGAAATCTGATGTTCCAGCATCTATGAAAACTTCAGACAAAGAAAAGGGAAAGCTGAGTAACACCAAGTGTGCTAACGATACCTCACAAGGCCCAAGTACTTCTTCTAAGTTCATTCAGTTTACTCGCGAGTAAAAACAGAAGTGACCTGCCTCTGAAAATTCTAACCACCACTTTTCCTCTCATTCAGCTGCAGAAAAGCAGTCCTTCCTCATAAAAGAAGTAAAGACCAAGTCTTCCATAAATAAAAATCTGAACTAGATAGGATGTTTGTAAAAACAACCGACGCTAGGATAGGATTTTCATCCCCTGCATTTACTTCTTCATTTTCATCGAATAAAAAGAAAGTCAGACATTCATATCCTAAAAATCTTAATTGCCAATGTTTAGCTCTTTTACAAAACCTGAGGAACCACATGTTAATACATCGCTGCATCTTTTTCAAACACTTATATCGTTATAATGATAAAACCAATGAAAACGTGAAAAAGCCCAAGTCTAAGGGCAAGGGAAATGCAAACAAACCTAAGCCTGCAAAGGCTAAGGGTAATAGAAATCAGCCCACTCCTAAGAGGGCTGATGAAAAGAGAGAGGTCGTATATCCCACTAACCAACGTGGACCCATTATGAAATAGGTACCTAAAACCCCTTAATTTGTCTTGCAGGACCATCATGTGCAACCATGGTATATGGATTTAGGTTGCTCCACACACATGACTGTTGACAAAAGTCAGCTGTCCTCCTTCATTAAGAAATCTGGATGCCCTGTTACTTTTGGAGACAATAGTAAGGGTACCATCAAGGGATACGACACCCTCATAAAAGGAAACATCTCCATCAGCAAAGTGGCTTATGTTGAAGGTCTGAAGCATAACTTACTAAGCATAATCCAGTTCTGCGACAAGGGTCTTGAAGTCCGATTTCGAAAGGGTTTCTGCATCATTGAAACATAGCCTGGCCAAACCATCATCAAGGCAAAGAGAGAAGAGAATCTCTATCTTCTGGATTTTCAATCCTCTATGGGACAAGACACCCTCTGCCTTGTATCCCATAAGAGCGATGAAAATTGGCTATGACATCAAAAGTTCTCACATCTGAACTTTGATGTTATAAGGAAGCTAGCCAAACAAAAGCTGGTCAAGGGGATTTCGGATCTTAATTTCGAAAAAGACCATCTATGCTCAGCCTATGAGATGAGAAAGCTAAAGCGGGCCTCTCATAAAAAAAGTCAGAACCCTCCAGCACCAAGCCCTTGGACATGATCTACATAGACATCTATGGGCCCATATCTACACAAAGCCTCTCCGGAATGAAGTACATTTTAGTACTAGTTGATGAATACTCCAGATACACTTGGGTTGAGTTTGTAAAGAAGAAATCAGATATTCCTGAACTTCTCATTGGAGTGATAAAAAGGCTCCAAGTCCTTCCACAACGCAAACTCATTAAAGTTAGAAGCACAATGGAACTGAATTTAGAAATGCCATAATCGATGAATACCTCATCAATGAAGGTATTTCCCAAAACTTTTCAGCAGCCAGAACTCTACAACATAATGGAGTAGTGGAGCAAAGGAACAAAACCCTAGTGGAAGCAGCAAGGACCATGCTTGCTTCATCGGAGTTACCTATTACCTTCTGGGCTGAAGCTATCTCCACCGCAGGCTTCATCCAGAACCGATCAATCATCAACAAGAGGCACAAGAAGACACCCTATGAATTCATCAATCAAAGAAGACCAAATGTCAAATATTTCCTTGTCTTTAGGTGCGAATGTTTTGCACTCAATGATAAGGAATATCTTGGCAAGTTCAACAAGAAAGCTGATGAAGGGATATTTCTGGGCTATTCCCAAACAACCAAGGCCTACAGAGTCTACATCAAAAAAACAAAGATCGTCATCGAAAGCCTCAATGTGTCCTTTGATGATTCCACACCTATCACTTCTGGACACAACAATTCAGGACTCAGACTTCAACAAAGAGCCTCTGATTCATCACTTGGCAAATCCAATGATTCAGAGTTAGCTCATTTATTTGAAGACATCTTCGAAGAAGAAGTAGTCTCTGCACATGCACCTACTACTAAACCCACTTCCAGAGCCGATGAAGAACATGAAGTCTCCTATTCTAAAGGTACACCTCTTACTGAAACTCATGTTACTTCACCTTCTACTCCTTCTTTGTCTTCAAATTAAGAACCAAAACTAGAGCATCACTTTGGAGATGATCTCTTTGAGAGGGAGCAGGCAGTTCCATCGTTTGATGAAGAACTGCATGCTATTGCTCAAGAACCCCAATCTTGCACCAAGTGGACAAAAGACCATCCACAACACTAAATCATTGGTGATCCAACATCTGGTGTCAAGACGAGATCCGCAACAGCCAACGAATGCCTCTTCGCCAACTTTCTGAGCATGATCGAACCAAAGAAGATTTTTGAAGCCCTACAAGACCAAAACTGGATAAACGTGATTCAAGAAGAACTACTCAAGTTTGAGAGAAACAAAGTATGGTCCCTAATGCCTCCACCCAAAGGGAAGACGGCCATAGGAACCAAATGGGTGTTCAGAAACAAGAAGAACGAAGATGGCATAGTCATAAGGAACAAGGCCAGGCTTGTTGCCAAGGGCTACTGCTAGGAAGAAGGGATTGACTACGATCAAACTTTTGCTCCTGTTGCAAGACTTGAAGCCATCAGGATCTTCCTAGCCTATGCAGCACACAAAGGCTTCAAGGAATATCAGATGGATGTCAAGTCTGCCTTCCTAAATGGTAAGCTTCAAGAAGAAGTATATGTGCAGCAGCCCTCTGGGTTTGAAGATCTAAAGCATCCAGAGTACGTCTACTTTCTGGACAAAGCCCTCTATGGGCTGAAACAAGCACCTAGGGCCTGGTATGAAACTCTCTCCATCTTTCTCATCGACAATGGATTCAAAAAATGTACAATCGATACAACCCTCTTTCTCTAGAAACATAAAGGTAACATTCTACTTGTACAAATATATGTGGTCGATATCATATATGGTTCTACCAATGCAAAATTTTACAAAAAATTCTCAGAGCTGATGAAAAGCAAATTTGAGATGAGTATGATAGGAGAACTTAGTTTCTTCTTTGGTCTTCAAATAAAACAAACTCCAGAAGGGACTTTCATTAATCAGTCCAAGTATGTGACTGACATTTTGAATAAATATTCTCTCTCAAATTCATCGTCGATGAGAACACCAATGGCTACAGGAGCTAAGTTGTTTGCTGATCCATCAGGCAAATCTGTGAATGTAACAACTTACAGAGACATGATTAGATCACTCCTGTACCTCACTGCCAGTAGACCAGATATTATGTTTGCTACATGTCTTTGTGCAAGGTATCAAGATAACCCTAAAGAATCTCATCTTTCTGTAGTCAAGAGGATCTTTAGATACCTCAAGGGAACCCCTTCATTGGGTGTCTGGTATCCAAAGAACTCTGGCTTTGATCTAATAGCTTTCACAGATGCAGATCATGCAGGTTGCAAGCTTGATAGGAAGAGTACGTCTGGAAGCTATCAACTCTTGGGGGACAAGCTGGTAAGTTGGACATCCAGAAAACAGAATTGTGTTTCAACCTCTACAGCAGAAGCAGAAGATGTTGCTGCTACTAGTTGTTGTTCACAAGTCCTCTGGATGAAGACTCAACTTAAGGACTATGGGTTTGAATATGAAGAGATTCCCATCCTCTGTGACTCTAAAAGTGCCATAGCCATCTCTGCAAATCCTGTCCAGCATTCCAAGACCAAACACATCGATGTAAGGTACCACTTTCTGAAAGACAATGTCGAAAAAGGTTCAATATAGATGTACTTTATTCCTATAGAGATCCAACTTGCTAACATTTTCACAAAAGCTCTTGAAGAGAAAAGATTTTTATTTCTTGTCAGCAAGATGGGTATGCTGAATCTCACCACTTAGAGGCAATCCTTAGTTTGAAACCAGAGATCCTTAATATCTCATCTTATGCCTACAAGTGATAAATCTATGGCCATAAACACCAAGTACTCTAAACAAGAGACTTTGGTTCTAAAGATCAGAGCCTCTGGCCAATTAGAAATACTTGTCAAAATTTTGGCCAAATATTTTCATCACCTTTGGAATCAAAGCCACTCTGGTCCATAGCAAATGCTTTGCGTTTTTTTTTCACTAAGTACCCCCTTCACATCAAGAGCCTCTGGATTCCAATCCTTTGAGACCGGAGCCTCTTTGGTCTCAAAATTCGTCTCCATGATTCTTTCATACATATTAACTTAGTCATATTACATCATTTATGCAACCACAGCCTCTGGTTACAGAGACCAGAGTTTCTTGCTTCCAAGTCCTTTGCGACCATAGCCCCTCTGGTCCAAAATAGACTTCACATGCATCATTATTTAACATTCGTTCATCATTTTTGCATATCCTTCTCAACCAGAGCCTCTGGTTCTAAACACCAGAGCCTCTGGATTCAAAATCTTTGGAACTAGAGCCCTTTGGTCCCAAAGGCCCATCCTTTTCATATCCATTCACATGAACTTAACCACATTCCATATATGTTTTCATCATCATATATTGAGTTGAGCGATTTAAGTGATTTAAGTGAGAGAGTTGAGCGGACTAGTGATCGGATAAGCATCATATATTGAGCGATTTAGGACTTAGCAGTTTATGCATCAAGGTATCCATTTTATTAAATCGTTCAATCCATCTCACCCGGATTCTTAATCGCTCACTGCATCTTGACCTTATTTTCTGAATCGCTCTTTGTGTTTGAGTATCTGTTGGTGTAAACTGCATAAATTTTGATCAATTTGTTACCTTCTTCACATAAAAGGCACAATCAGATTACACCATCCGGTTTTTTTTAACTGCAGACTGTGATTCCTTTGTCTGATTCCCTCAATCAGAATTGTTTGCTGTTTTATCAAAGAAATTGCTATTCTGTTTTGGCATTTGATTGTGTAATTTGCAGACATTGAGTTTGAGTCTTAATAATATCTTCTGATTTTAATCATTGTTAATCGCATTAAGACTGGATAATCAGGGAGATGTCAAAACTGAATTAATTTGTGATGTTAAAGCTGTTAGTGTAGAGATTTCTTGAGAGTTTTGTCAAGACTGCAGGTTCTTTGCATTTATAAATCGATTAGTTCATAGAAGAAGAAACAAAGAGTGAAGAACAAAGGATTTTATTGTTCATTGAGTCGATTTTGTTGCATGTTAATAGTCTGACTAAGTCTGCTGTTTGATGCACATGTGATGATTGTACTTGTTGGTAGTAAGCAATAGGAACATCAATTGCTAACTGCTTTTCTCTATATTACACAGTGGTTTCATATTTGAATTGATTTAGACTGCAGATTTGTATGTTTCTTAACTGAAATTGTCATCAAGTCTAACAGCAGAGACAGAATTGACAGCAACTTGGGATTCACAATTATTACTTCTTTTCTGAAGGTCTGTTCATTTCACAAGATTGAAAGCCTTTTTGCAGCAAACTGTTTGAAAGTTTAGTTTTGTCCAAGTTGGTAGAAGAGACAGTACTGCCAAGAACTGCATCAAGTTCAACAGTACTGATTTCCAAGAGTTCTGCTTGCAAGTGCTATTTGATTTCCAAGAGTTCTGATTTTCAAAGAGCATTCCTTGGTGAATGTAGCAGTAGCACAAGCTTTGGTTGTTAACAGAAGTGATTCTTGGTGCTATCTCATTTTGTTGTGAATTAGAACATCGTAGACACCTGTACATCCTATCCGGACATTGCTTAAGTTGGATTTATTTCATCTTCATGCACTTGTTCACCTGGTTTTAAATCCTTGTATTTGGGCTTGTTGTGTTTTTGGTCTTTGAGTTTTATTTTTGTTTAGATTTTAATTTTTGGATCATCGTTTATCTGTTTTGGTCTTTGTTTTAACTGTTTGAGAAATCTTTGGTCTATTTTTTCGTCGCGTAAACTGTTTTTCAACAGTTTCAATTGTCTTTGACTGTTTTTTAACAGTTTTTAACTGTTTTCAACAGTTTTGACTGTTTTCAACAGTTTTGACTGTTTTTTACTGATTTTAGACAGTTTTTAGTCGATTTTCTAATTTTTCATCAGTTTTTGTGTTTTTCCTATTTTCTTTTTTAGCTAAATTGTTCCTGATTTTTTATCTGATTTCATTACATTAGATCCTATATCTGATCAATCTTATTTTTTCTGAAATGGCAGCTTTGTACGAGAGAGATTACAGAGAGCTTAAAGAGAAGTACGATAAACTAAATTTTGAGCTTAAAAAGAATATATCATGGACAATTCGTCTGACTGACTATAATGTGTGTGCCTACTAATCAATCTTCACACTTCTATCAACAATCCATGACAGAATCTGGATATTTCTTGTAAGAACATCAAGAATACTTAAGATAAATATTCAGAGAGAAAGTCAAACATTCAAAGCTCTAGTCAACTCTCTATTACGTATCAGATTTACATATGAGCTCCCTTCTCTAACAATTACAAAGACATTACCCTATTTATAGGGTCAAACCT
>NC_037529.1:47154505-47155827 GCF_001531365.2 Cynara cardunculus var. scolymus
AACCGCAGTGATCTTCTCTTTTGACAATGTAGAACAATAATTGTCAGAAACAATGTACAAGATGTGATCTTCAAAGAATCTTCAGAATTAATCTTCAGTAAACTGTTGTAAAGATGATCTTCACATTCAACATCTCTCARTCATTGTAGCACACGAATAATCTTTCTGTAATTATCTGAAGTCACACTTCTTTTGAGTCTTTTGCCAATTATCAAAGTTACTCCCCCTTGATCTTTGCATCAAATTCCCTTTAAAATGTTCAAAAATGATATTTCATTCATTATTACATACTCCCCCTTATGATGACATGAGAATCATTACATCATACATAAGATGAATGAAATCCTCCGTTTAAACCATCAAATCATGAAACTGTAAGTAGATCTTTGCAAATCCACTTATTTAATCTTTTCAGATTAAGGGAATGGGAAGGAAACATCCAATTTCAACGAATGAAATTGTTTTCAATCTTATAAAAAGATTGGCMTGTGAGTATAACAGATATACTCAATACAACGGATGTACTGTATATATGAGACTTTTTGATGCTCATCTCACCAGGTCTTCCATTCAATCATTGATAGCTAAAAAATAGCATATCTATCAATGCTTTGGCAAATTAACATATAAAATTCTAAATATGTGTAGTGTAGAATGATAAAGCAACGTATGCTTCTGTTTAGGCTCAAAAAGATAAACCGTGTGGACTACACAAATTTATCAGACTCAATATGTGATCAAAAAGACTTGGAGGGGGGACATATATCCTTCTGATTTCAATATCAACTTTCTTCGAATGAGAAACTGATAGATGATGAGCTGCGTGCCCCAAATGTTATTGAAACATTTATTTGTTGAGAGATAAATGAGTAGTTGGTTGGGGTTGTGACAAGAATTGGCCTGGGCTTTGCCTTTTTCAATATTAGTCTCCAAATAATCGAGAACTAATAAATTATGTGGTATGCCTGGATTTTAGAAGTTTAGAACAGGATTTTCGTATTCTTTTAATCCTGACACAACTCTCGTCAATTCTTTTAGCTCACAACAACTACCCCTCTCTTTTTCATTTTAGTCTTAGCACACAAACCCTTTTTGATTTAAAGCTCACTCAGATATGGTTGTCCTCTTGGGTAGGTCTGTCGGTTTTGACATTCCATAGAGTTATTTTTGATAAGCACTCAGTCCCTCCTAAAATTTTGTGTTATGCACATTTGATCACAAAGGTTGATCAAAATATTATTTCTTTAAAGCCCAATGATCAGATAAAAAATTGATCAAGAAATTTGGCTTTAAGCACAATTAACGAAAGAATGATGCGACAA
>NC_037529.1:47156552-47158020 GCF_001531365.2 Cynara cardunculus var. scolymus
CTCAAAAAATTAAAATATTTGAAGAAAACATTTTAAGTACGGGTTCTAAACTGAGTGTTTAGAAACCACACTCGGTAAAGTACGGGTTCTGAACTGAAATGTTCAGAAGCCTCGTTTGGAATAAATTACAACTCCCCCTGCATTGGTGTATCATTGAAATGATATTCTGATCAGCACAAACTGGACACACCTGCAAAACCAGATTAAGTAGATTTTGGTACCCAAACGAACTTGGGTCCTATTTTGTTAGTATCTGGTTGAGTTATGTTGTAATTACCAAACCATTTATTTCTATAAGGTATTTTCTTTTCAGCACTATTAACAGGGTGATCAGGAATAAAATATGAATCGTACCAGAAATTGTGATCATACCTATTCTTACCTTTCTAGTTGTTCTGATAACTGTTATCTCCATGCCACCTGTTGAACCTTTTGTTATTGACAAAATTATTGGTTCTGCATGTTGAGCACATAATCCTTCCCTTCCTAAGATTGATCAGATCATTAGTGGATTTCACAATGCAAGGAAGATTGTTAGTAACAACAGGTGTATGAGATAAAACAAATTCAGACTTGTTAACCCAAATACTTTTAACCTTTGAAGAATAATTGGGTGATCCAATGACATACTGTTGGATCGATTAACTCGGTTCTTGTATTAACCCAATACTCTAAATGATSTATATGACAGACACAGTGCAGCAGAAACAATAATAAGAATCAAATAGAGCTATGAATCAAGCACAATGAAGAACAAGCAGCCAATCAATATTAAGAACATACGAGAGAGAAGCTTCAAATGTATTTCAATTGTATTGAAATTAGACGATTACAATGCTGGAAGCGGCGCTGATTACAAAGGAGAAAGCTACTATATATACTATTTCCTAACAGCTTGTCTGACGTGACCTAGACGTGTGAAACGATTCAGGCCGTCCAAATAAAGCGTATCACAAAAGTAGTCACATGATAAGCACGAGTAACTAATAACCTAAGTAAAACAGCAAAGAACTATACCACAGAAGATGTTGTTGCAGACACTCTGTGTGTCATCCCAGAGGCTCTGCGGGATGTAACTTGAAAGTACTTGATCCTTGAGGATCATCTTCCAGAACCTCTGTGATAGACTGCAGAGGTTCTGTTGTCTTCAACTTGAAAGCTTTCATTACAGAGGACCAGTTTCCAGAACCTCTGTGATTTTCTGTGATAGTTCCTCTTCTGTCAACACTTGCTGAAATTACTTTTTCAATACTTTTACACTTGAATGAAATGAGAGCTAACAATTTCCCCCTAAGTATGAAAAAGTAAACTATGAAAATTAAATGCAAGACATGACTTAAATTGGAAGAATTACAAAAGGAGATAATAGATCATCCTCTGAAAAGAATTACATAAAGAAATGAATTACAAAACTGAAAAACAAAATTGTGAAGCTTAGGCCAAAAGCTGGTGCAGAAGGTTATCAGAC
>NC_037529.1:47159825-47162046 GCF_001531365.2 Cynara cardunculus var. scolymus
TGATTGGCGAGAGGTCCTGTGGCACCATGTGGGAGACAAATAAGCTTTTTAACTTATCTATCTTTTGGAATATTTCTGTGGCAAAGGTTTGAAGCTCCCCCTTTGTCACATACTTATCCTGAGAACCTAAATCACCAACACATGGTGATTTAGTAGCCTCGGAGCGTGAGGCGCCCTTTGTGACTGGTATGATGTAACCAACATAGGGACTTCCACCAGATCTTCGAGCATCTCCCATAGGAGTGCCTACCGGTGTTCTATAGATCTCTTGCCCTGTAGGTTCAGAGCCTAACATGGTAGATGGATCTAGTGGGGACAGAGGGCGTTCTAGACCCTCTGTCTCTGTGGTCCTTACCTGTGCCTTTGAAGCACGTTCTGGATGTTCACTCGTGTGAGGAGAGGCAACAAATGCCTCTCTTGGTTCTGTCGAGTCCATGGGCGAAGGGACTCTTGTCGTAAAACCTTCATCCTTTTGAGAGGATGAGGGAGTTGTATGAGGTTGCCGAGGTGTTCGTTCCACAGAGGACGAAAGAATGTCCTATGTGGGGATGGTTTGGGTAGGGATCGGCATGTGCGTGCCTTTTTCAATAGAGGTTCCCTCTAGAATAGGGCCTCTAGACATGTGGGTTGCACTGGGAGTTGGGCTTGGTTGTGTGCCTTGGGCATCGTTTTCACCCTCACCTATGTCTTCTTCTTCATCTTCGTCGTCTAATACGACTTATGTCCCCAACTTGGAAGAGTCAAGAGGTTCTTTAAATTCCTTTTGGATTTTGGAAAGAACCTCCTCTATTTGTTCTGTTGGGGAAACATCAAGAACAACCTTGCACAACCTTTTGTGCTTTGGAGTAGGAGTGGCCTCTGCCGGGCTCTCTTCTGCTGCGGCTTCTTCAATTACAGGCTCTATGGCTACTTGTTCTATGACCACAGGCTCTGTGACCACAGGCTCTGTTGGTTGAGCCTTCTTGATTTTCTTCTTTTTGGTCTTTGGCAGAGGTCCACTTGGGCCTTCTTCTTCTGCGGGCCTCTTTTTCCCTTTCTTTGTCACCGGAGAGTCGATACCCTTCTGTGTCTTCTTGGCCTTCTTAGGTGGGGGACTTGGGATTCTAGGGGGTTCCTCACTCAACTTTCCAGCCTCTGCAGGCTTCTCCCGTCTTCCCTCAACCCTCATTTTCTCAATATTTTCTCCTAGAGGGACTCCTATGCGTGGAGGGGTCTCAGGGACCGGTTCTGGTCGCCTGAATCCACATTTGTAAGATTTTCTCTCTTCATGGCTTAGGAACCTGAGCATGGCTCTTGATAATGGCCTAGGGCTTCTATACCCTTGCTCATGCTCTGTAGGATGAAACTCCTTGAATGGATAGAGCCTCGCATTTGGCTCCACAGAGGGGAGTCTCGCAGCTAGCAGGTCACCAAAAACCAGACCAAGGAAACGTTGAAGGATGAGGTTGGGTTGATTCATGTCCTCCTTGGCCTTTTTCTGGGCTTTAACCTTAGATTTCTCGCCCCTCTGAGTTGCGCACTTCTTCTAGATAAGACCGACCATATCCTCGAAAATCAAACTGGCATAGTCCAACGGAAGGTTAAAATATATCCCATAAACGATAGAGATAATCGCATGGGAGGTTCGGTCATGGCTACCCACCTTCCCTGTCAAGCAACAGTTGACAATGGAAAACAAAGTGTTCCAGACAGGGGGTAGGCCTTTGCGCCTGAATTGAGTTCTTTTGGTGATGGGTGTTGCGTATGAATGAAACTCTAAGAATTTGATCAGTTCCTCATCATTGGGGGTTGCAGCATACGAGTTCAATTGAAGATCCTCCAAAGTGGGCAAGTACAGGGCAATCCACAATAAGTCCACATTCAATTCCAAATGAACTAGGGATTTGTTCACAGGGTGAGAGGCATAACCAACAATGGTTAATCCAGAATTGTCAAGGGTTGTGATATAGGCACTGAGAAGAAATTGGGTTATATAGGTTTCAGGGGTGGGTTTGGTGGCGGTTAGGGCAAAATATAGTGGGTGATTTCGAAGGATTTGAAGAAGAGGGAAGGTGAAATCGGGAAAACCTGTATTTGAGGGGACGAAGTAGTAGTTATTTGGCTTTTTAACGAGGACGATTTTCTCATACTTGTTTTGCACAAAGGACAGTGCATGTGATGTGAGGGCTTGAGCTTGTGTGACCTTGTTGTCGCTCGAGGCATTGACGGATTGGGCTGAAGC
>NC_037529.1:47162146-47167346 GCF_001531365.2 Cynara cardunculus var. scolymus
GAGCTTCTGATCAGCAACGCACTTTAACTGCCAGAGCTTCTCCTTATTCGGAAGCTACTGAATCAGATAAACGAGCAGATTCTGGTGATGATGATGCAACAAACGCGTAGAATATTCATATTGGAACATTTGTTGATGATATTGCTATGATCTTCCCTGAATATGCAGCTCAACAACCTTGTCCCAGTCTAAGGTCTCTATCGTTTAATGTTGATGAATGTGATGACTATGATCGCATTCTTCAAGATATATCTAATGAAGGAGGAGATGAGGGAGTTGAAGTTGAAAAATAAGAGAGTTTGAGAGAAAGGGAAGCAAAAGAACATGGAGAGGGTGTGAGTGGAGCAGAAAAAGAAGTACAAGCTCCTTCCCAAACCGAAACAGTTAGCCGGGGAACCACATCTACTACTGACATTCATGTGTTGAATGTTAGTATTGAAGCAGACATAGCTAGCCCAGCTATGCATTTGCACACCCCTCCTATCCACTCAATTGGTTCTCAACAACCAATTGTTTCAATTTCACATGGGGATTTAGCCCATATGCTAACTACTTCTCAATCGGAGAATGTAGTTATTGAAACAAGTACGCCGCTACTCTAGCCTACGACTTCGAATCTGTGCACCTCGAGTCTAGAGCCGATACACTTAGGTACATAAGAGTCAGAAGCATCTGTTGCTCCAAGTGCAGTTCTTAGTGAACTAGCCAGAACGACCGGAGTGATGTCATTTGACATTTCACGAAGACAGGTCGGTAGTCCTACCAATGCTAACATTATGCCAACATTGAACGTAGGCACATCAGTTTACTCAACTGTTGTTTCAACTGGTATTCTAAGTGAACCAGGTGTGATTTTACCGGACTTTGTGTCAAGGGAATATTTGGACGGCGCCCTAAAGGCTGTTCAAGAGAACTTTGACGCACAAATCGCTAGCTTGAAGAGGTTGATAAAGGGAAAAGAGCATGTTGTAGAAGAGCCACCATCTGTGCCATCACCACCATCTGTACCAGAACCGTCAGTACAAGAACAATCGGTGGACGAGCTAAAATCACTTTTATATGCTAAATTGATGGCTTCTCAAAGCGAAGACGCGGAAGATGCAGATTTGGTCGGACTTCTCCGTCAACAAATTGATGATAACCCTATGATTCGAGCCTCAGAGTTCTTGACTTTTCAAGATGTGATTAGTGCTAATTTTTCTAAAGTTAGCAACTTGATCACATCTAATATCCTCGATTTGAAACGTTCAATGGATGCTCTTCTCGAAAGGGTGTCTATACTTGAAGAAACTTGCAAGTATCAAGCCGAATCTCTTAAACGAAGACATGACGATCAGGATGATCCTGATAGTCATGAGGGGGAGAGAAAAAAGCAGAGATTGGCTGAGACATCTCTACAAGGTGCAAGTTTGGGTGAAGAGTCACTACCTCAGGACGTAAATGTTGAAAGTTCTGTCCCGAAAACAGTTCGGGAAAGAATAATTGAACTGTGATTATTGAAGATGAAGAAGTGGAGGCAAGTCCAATGATCGAGCCAATGGTTGAAAAGTCGGCGGACTCCACGGTAGAAACAAGGTTGCTAATGGACTTGTCTGCCAACATAGGGTTCAACAATGCATTTTCTACTACTTTGGGTGGAGAGCGGGATTTTGGAGAAGACGTTGATAACATTAATGAGTCAACTGGATTGTACTTTGACTTTGAAGCTGATTTAGAAGAAGAAGATCCAGCTTTTCCCATTCAAGGTGATCTTCAGTCTATTCCAGAATCATCAACTGCTGTTCTACCTGATGCGCCTAAAATCAGTGTTCCAAAAGAGACTGTTGATCCTACAGAAATCTTCACAAAGAACTACGTTCCTTTCCATATCAGAGCAAATTTCTTTGGTTATGATCGCGATAGAATCCGAGAGCCATATTTAGAAGATATCTACTTTGGGATTTTCATTCGTCACAGAAAACTGCTTTGTGTTGACAGAGTTCTAGGAATCCATAAGAAGCCAAAAAAGAGTATCGAATTGAATATCGTCATCTTCTAAAAGCCAAGTGTGAACCAGTCAGTGAAGTACGTACCAAGCACCGAATTGTAACGATAAAACAGATAGATGCTCAGAAGCTATTGAGAATTTGGTATCCTGTCTTCACTGTTACCAGACAGGATGGCCAGATTTGGAGGTTTAGCGAAGCTGACTTCTCGAACTTGTATTTGGATGACCTTGAATACATGTTCTTTGAACTCAAAAATATGACAATCAGAAAGGAAAGAGAACTGGTAGCTCTGGAGGCTATCAAGAGATTCATTCGATGTCATGTAAGGCTGGCAATGGTCATAGATGTACAAATGGGTCTTGAAGACAATCAACACATTATCAACCTCAAAATACCGAACCAAGATCTTGAAGACATTGACGGCTATCCAGTTTACATTGTTCTAGAAAATCCAGAGTTCGGGGTCATCTACTATGCTCAACTTCAAGTTAAAAAGTTCATGAGATTCAGTGAGTTAAACAAGTATTCTGACGGTACGATTAAGCTTGTAAGAARGGYGCTGGACTTGAAGAGGGTGATGGACGAAAAGGCTACTGRATCTGAACGAATGAATTCCAAAGAAAGATACTTGCTCGTCAACGCTATCAATTTGCTGGAGGAGAAGATTCAGTATAGAAATGCTCTGAGAAAGTTAGAGAAAATCCTTGGACTGCGCAAAACGAAATTTACAAGAGTCCAAACTTGAATCCAAAGGGGGAGAATGTTGGGTTCAAGTTAGTGCTTAATGTTGTATTCAAGTTTCTCCTTAGTATAGTTTCCTTGTAATAGCTTAGTTTTTACATTTCCTAGTATAAATAGGATTTACCTTGTAATTGTAATTAAGCTTTTGTCATTAATCTGAAAATCAAGATTTGCTGATGTAATTTCTCTCTCTCTCCAATCTAATTGGAATAATTAGATGGAATTTTTAAAGATAAATTGTTTTTGGATTAATATTTCAAGAGATACTATTTGGAATAATTTTTAAATTATTCCACATAATCCAAACGTCATCCACCCACGTGCCTGACACAGTATACAGCCTGTTCCCCATCACCTTCTCAACTTACCTATCCCCGTCTTGACACGTGTCTTCCAACATTAATGGCATATACAATCAAGACGGCTCACGATCCTCAACTCAAATCACCTTTTACCCAAACGCCTTCCTATTTCATGATTATTTAAATATAATAATCAAGAAAACCGTTTCCTGTTCCCCCCCCACCTCACACCCCCCACATCCCCACCTATAAATAACCTTCTTCAACCTTCATTCACCCTTTACGCTTCCAAAACCTGCACACAGACTTTGACGAACAATCTCACCTGCAACTTCATACGCAATGGCCCCCTCCGCATGACACGAGTCCAATGACAACGACAACCACATTCAATCCACCGACACCGACAACCGCACGATAGTCTTCCTCACAATGAAGCCCAACAACCATGCCATCTAACTTCGAACCACCCTATTCGACGACAGGTTTGTTGTCATGATCAAGTTCTTCCGCAACTGCATTCTTCTACCCGCCTTGACTCTAACCGATAATGGCGTACCACTAAAGTACGTCCAACAATACTGACAGACCTGCGAGTACGACCCTGACAGCCGTGGAATAATGAGGGACATTGACGCCCCAAACGACATGATCCTCTCACTCAAGATCTCTTGGGCAAAAGTTTCTAGGGTTCTGTGCATTCCCACCCGCCGAGAGCTCGACATTGACCAATATGCCGACCAACCCACCACCTCAGACATCCTCCAATTCATCCAAATGCTAGGTTACAATCGTGACCTACGCAATGCCTCCGACTTTAAGAGACAGTTTTTACCGCCAATATGGAACATGTTCTTTTCCATATTGAACAGGGCACTCACCTGCAAGCTTGGGTCGATGGATCAAGGCAACATAAACATAATGTCGATTATGTATGGACTCTTCTTCAACATCCCTCTTGACTACGCCTTCCTCATATACAATGAGATTCACTCCGCGGTAGTCAAGAAGTGCAAGCTCCAGGCTACCGGCAAACCCCTAACTTCTGTTTTGTTTCCTTGTTTCCTATCTCTCTTCATCGGCGATGCGATGAGGAGACATAACTTACCGGCCGAGGAACCCTTCACTCCGTCTTCAAGATGCATGGCCATCGACCCACACTATCAAAGGAAGGATACACCATCAACAGACCAATCTCCAGAGCCATGCTTAGTGTCATTCCAGAGACATCTGAGATCCGAAGAACTTACGAACGCTCTCTGTTGTCCTATGAACCAAGGGCAGCTACCCCAGAGCGAATAGAGCCGTCCCCTCAGACAAGCGAGGGAGCACAGGAGCCATCTTCATCGGATGATGAAGATGATGATGATGATGACTCTCCTCGTGCATCCCCCGACCTTTCACAAACAAATCCCCCTCCCTCTTTCCGAAAGGCAACCACCACATCTACCTCTGGCGATCAAGGCCAAAGGGGTATTGAACAAGGACGGCCCAGTCCAAACCCAACCCAAACCAGCCATCCAGAGGCCATTCTTCGGGACTCTAAAGATGATTTATTTGAGGAACCACAACACCCATCGCCCCTCTCCCAACAGAGAGGCGATGCAGATATAAGAGCCCCGTCGCCTCAAAGCTCGACACAACCACCCACACACCCAGAAGCAGGTGTTGCTTCTGACATTGATGCACCCCTAGATCATTCAGAGCGGTCTCCAATTCGTGCACAAAACCCCCCTTCGATACTTGATCTAGCGAAGGGAAAACACACTTACTTCTCTTATCCTGCCGAGGAAGAAGAAGAAGTTACAACATCAGGAAATAGCTCCTCACTTGAGGGCTATCAAGGCCATGATGGAAGTCTTTCATGGCGTATATTTTCACAAGGAAATGAACGCGCCTCTGAAGCTGAGGCTCAACCTGCAGCATCCGTTGCTGCAGGGGTTACCCCCGTGGCCGATCTGGTCACAAAGGCTGAGTTCCAAGCCTTTGTTAACTCAGTTATGCTGTCCTTTGAAGACCTAAAACTCATCATCCAAGGGATTGTCGACAACCCACCCTCCATCGATCTAACCCCCATTCGACAATCCCTTGCATCCCTCGAAACCCAAACCAAAGATAACACCACCCGCCTCCAGATGCTACAACAAACCGTAACCCAACACCATAACA
>NC_037529.1:47167656-47185098 GCF_001531365.2 Cynara cardunculus var. scolymus
ATCCTTCGATGAAGCCTTTTCCTCCTTCACTGCAGAGGTGAGAAATCTCATCGCCAATCTTCCCATACCTCCATCTACATCCACCACCACCTCCGTGCCACCACAAGCTTCATCCTCAAGCACGGAGTTTGCCACTAGAGCCGACCTCAGGGCTCTATCCAAGGCACTTATCTCCTCTTTTAACGAGATAAGTGCTAAATTCATCCATCGAGCGGCTCAACCTACCAAGGCTCTCTCCTAGAGCCTTGCTGATCAACAAGCACGCACTGCCTCCCTCCTACAACCCGTGGAGGCCAATCGAAGAAGAAATTCTATGAGAGCCTACCTGGCCTCCCACCGCCCGCAGAAGAGGCCAAGGCATGAGGATCCAGACCAAGATGATCATGGTCTTGGTCCTCAGGAGGGGGAGAACCCGGGTGCTACAACTCAGGAAGCACCATCCGTTGTACCTTCATCATCCCACCAGCAAACACAAAACCCACCATCACCAAACCAAGAAACTCAAGCAAGGGAACCAGAGGCTCAGCCCTCTAAAGATGTACATAATATACATGTTCCGCTTGCTACCACACCTGAACCCATCGTGTGGAATTCCTCAACCGATGAAAATCAATCAACCCTGCCAACAGAAACCATCCCACCTTTCACTACCTCACCAACACCAAGCTTACCATTAACCCCATCACCAACTCCTTGCACCAAAGAACCTTTCATCACCCTACCCAATGAACCCGAACAACTAAACATCCAACCCTCTTCACCTCAACAACCTCAAGCCCAAACACAAACTGATGAAGCTAAATCACCCCAACATGAGCAAACCCAAGAAACCTTCCTATCGCCAACCGATACACAACCCATAACCCAAACTCAACCCCCAACCGAACCAACCCAGGTGCAAGCGGACATTCCCTTTTCTTTAAGGCACCCTCCACAGAGCTTAGTCGATGAAATAATTGAAAACATGGAGTCGCTAAGGAGTCGTCTGGAGATACCACCAAGGGAACCCATTATGATGAAGAATATCCATCAATACCTATACCACGATTGCGATGAAAGTTTGACTTACAATCCTCCAATTTTATTGCCAAAGTTCATGGACCTCCTACACCATAGGTTTGTTAGATAGACCACCCAACCACCATAGACTGCCTTTTCAAACGATGGGATAAGGATGGTTATGGACATAGAGATGAGGACCTTCGCCAACAGAGCTATAAAATACATCAAGTACACAGTGGAGAGAGCCTATGGTCAGGTTAGCATCTTCAATGACAATGACTTGATCAATCTCAATCCCTATGACTTGATCGACCTCTATGCGTTCACAACTCAGTGACAAGATCAAGGCATAAGATTTGGGATGGCCAACAGAGTGATTGTGAAGACGATAGAGACCCTGGTGAAGCATCGAGCCAAGAGTGATTTTTAGATTGCTCTTCAGCTAGGCATCGAAAGACTCTCCTGTACTCCACCTGATGAAGACTTTCCTGGCCTGCAGGAGAAGAGATCTGCTTCGGTCTTAACTCAACCCGAGCTTGGACTTGTCTTCAAGAATGAGTTCGGGGTAAAGATTTTTTTTAAACTAACTGAAGCATTCATGTATTCAACCGATACACTTGATTGGTTTCAGAAAGTCATCAGAGAAAGACTAGGTAGAACTCATGTGCTAAGGGAAGAAGGGAAACAACTCATTCATGAGATATCTACAGTCATCAGCTATCGAAAACTGCTACTGCGCTTCTAGGAAATATCTCAAGGTAGATCATGAATAGAGTTTTAAAATTTTTGCCTYAAATTGAAATGTCTTTGCTTCCAGTACTGTAAGAATTCATCATCAAATGAAAATTCAGAATTTGATGTTTTGCTTTAGATTAGTCTATGTTATTCGATATTGTTCATAGATTAGTTCATGCTTGTTCTTTCATTACTTAGAGGCGGATTGTTAGACCCCATAATTCATAAGTGTAGAAGTAATGAAGAACAATAAGTGATGAAGAACCAGAAGACTGATAAAGACGTTAAGGCAGAATTGACCAAGCCTGGAGAACAACCAGAGGGTCGATGAACAATCAAAGATGCGATGGAAAGAGCATCTTCATCACCCCTCTGGTCAACAACAGTTAGAGTTTTCTTCAGCAATTCAACTAGAGGCATACGATGAAAATATGAAGATAAGGTTGAATCATCATTCCATGAAAGACAGCTGGAGATAACTAATCGACAGCTGGACTTCAAGTTTATCTTAATTTATAGCTTATCCATAGTTTAGATAAACTTTATCTGTTAGTAGAAGATTAGCTAAATAGTCTCACTAGATAGTTATCTTCTAATTAGCCTTCTAGTATAAATAGGTGATTAAGCCTATTGTAAACAATGTCGCTTTTTACGTTTTTTATATTGAATAAAGTGAAATCATTGGCACTCAAGATTGTTCTTTGAATGTTCATACATTGTTCTTGAGTGTTCATCATTTTGTTCATTAAAACACTATAATTTGGTTATTCTTAACTTGATTATTAGTGTTATTGAGAGAACTGGGATCTACATGTCTTGATATCTGCATCTGGATCACCAAGAATTTGATGAATTGGATGGCTTTTAGTCCATCACTGAGCCGGTAAAGGGGCTTCATCTGATTAAGTAAGTTCAGGTATGGAAGATGAGGCTTTAGCAGCAGTATCTTCAGCAATAGGGACTATTGCCAAAGGAGCCTCAGATTCAGCAACTGAAACGGGTTCAGAAATTGAAGGCATTGCATTCACTGATGTATCAGTGTTTGAAGTAGAAGGAGGAACACAACTAATGGGCACTGCAACAATCTCTGAAGAAGATGCGGTGGAGTGACTAGCTGTAACTGGAATGATGAGTGGATCATCTTCAGCTTTGGGAGATTCAGTGTTGAGAGGAGCACTGTAAGAAGCTTCAGGTTGTCCATAGTGAGAGAACATTCAGTTTTCTAATTCATCCTCATCATTTAAGATGGGTTTTGAATTAGCTGACTGAGATTCGTCAAAGGTGACATGAATAGATTCCTCTATTGTCTGTCTTCGTTTGTTGAATACTTTGAAGGCTTTGGATACAAAAGAATATCCAAGAAAGATTCCTTCATCAGCTATGGGATCGAACTTTCCAAGTTGGTCGCGGTTGTTGAGAATGTAACAAGTACAACCAAATATGTGTAGAAAGCTTATGGTAGGCTTTCATCCATGGAAGAGTTCATAGACTGTCTTCTTGAATCTTTTCACGATTAACGATCGGTTTTGAGTGAAACAAACGGTGTTGACAGCTTCAACCCAGACTTGATTAGGGAGATGGGATTCGCTAAGCATTGATCTAACAGCCTCAATGATTCTTCAATTTCATCTTTCAGCGACCCTATTCTGTTGAGGAGTTCTCACTAAAGAAAAGTTGCGAGAGATTCCCTTGTCCTCAAAGAAGTTATCTATAGTACTATTTTTGAATTCAGTGCCATGGTCACTTCTGATAGATCGTACTTTAACAATGTTTAGTACTTCTAACTTTTTGATGAAGGAAATGATTTCTTCAGGTGCTTCATCCTTGGATCTGAGAAAGAATACCCAAGTGTACCTGGCATACTCATCAACAATGACAAGTGTGAACTTCTTTCCAGCTAGGGATTACACGTTGACTGGACCAAAGAGATCCATATGCAATAGCTGAAGAGGCGCAGTCACTAAAAAGATTTGCTTCGACTTGAAGCTAGCTCTTGTGTGTTTTCCTTTTTCACATGCTGAGAAAAGAGATTCCTTTGCAAACGAGTGTTGAGGAAGACCAGTGACAAGATCATTTCTTGACAGCTCACTGAGTGTCTTGAAGTTAAAATAAGATAGCCGTTTGTGCCATAACCAGTTAATATCTGATGAGGCTTTGGAGAAGAAGTAGCTATTCTCGATGAGAGAAGAATTCATATTGACGATGAGAGAACCGGTTACAACAACCTTATCATCTTTGTCAAGAACATGACATGAATTCTTTGAGAATTTAACTGTATAATCTTTATCACACAGTTGACTGATGCTAAGAAGATTATGCTTCAGTCCTTCAACATATACAACGCGTTTGAAAGTTGTTGCACCATTGGTTAATATACAAAAACCTTTGGTATATCCTTTTCCATTTTCACTGAAGGTTACGGAAAGTCCTCTTTCTTCCTTGAAATGAGTTAGAAGAGATTTATCTCCAGTCATATGTCTTGAACATCCGCTATCAAGATACCATATGCCTTTGACATCCTGTACAAGGAAACAAAATAAGAATGCTATTGGTACCCAACTATTGGGGTCTAGCTTTATTAGAGGCTTCATCATCTGATGCTAAAAAACCAGCATCAGTAGATGACATCATCGAACCTGAAGAGGTTTGAGTGGAAAGAGGAACAACCTGTGACACTACTTAGGTAGTTTCAGTGGAAGTCTTCACTAAGCCTGATAAAGAGGCTTCAGTAGTAGGAACTACAACGTCTAATGCTAAAGATTTTTCAGCAGGAGTTGTCTTCGCTGAGCCTGAAGAAGAGGCTTCAACGGTTTTCTTCACCTTGGTTGCTAGTGCAGCCTTTGTGGATGATTTCACATTCGTTGATTTCTAAGCCTTGGCTACTTTCTTGCCCTTAGCTGGCGAACCAGCTTTGGCGGCAGAAGGACACTCACTGGCAATATGTGTTTTCTCACCACAGTGTTTACACTTCCTAAAGTTGAGAGTAGATTTAGGGCCAAGAAGTATTAGACTAGAAGCGGGACCAGCTTCAAGAATTCCCTTCTCATTGGTTCTAGGAGGAACCTTTGAGGAATTGGATTTCTTAGGTGAAAAGTTCACCTTGGGCTGTGACTTGGATTTCTGAAGGGATTCAGATTTCCTAGTCCCTGAAGAGGAAGAAGCTTTACAAACTGAAGGAATAGACATAGATCTATTAGACTTGTTAGACTTCTTTGGAAAAGTGCCGTGACAATGGATTTACATTTGTCTTTGCATCCAGAACTCGAAGGAGTTCCTTCAAGATGACTCTCAGTAAAAGAGGAGGACTGAGAGGAAGAAGTGTTGAGAATAGAAGAGACGAAGGTACCAAACTTGAGCATGGACCTGTCTTTAACACATTCTTCCTGATCATAGGAGAATCCTAGACCTGTCGTTATCTTGGCAGGGATCTGAGCGTTAATGATCTCAGAGGCCTTGATGGAAGCTTTGCACCACCCTTCAATGGGAGCTTTCTCGGCCTTGAGTTCGGCAATTGCTTGCTCACGCTCAGCGATAGCCTTCTCACATTCAACAGTGATGGCTTGGTTTACAATAACCTGATTTTTAAGATTTTCCTCAACAGAGGTCATTTCTTTGATCTTAGAATGGCAAATCTTCAATTGCTCTTGAAGATCAATGTTAAGCATTTTTGCTTTCGATTTGCCATTGAGGGCATTGTAAAGATCAACCGTCAGCGTATCCAGTGCAGAAAGACTAGAAGAAAAAGAGGGTTCATTCAGGAAACATACCTGAGTAGAAGAAGATGATGGCTCAGAGGAAGTAGATTCTTCTGAAGATCCTTCATCTGCATCTATGGCCATCAAACAGACATAGGCTTTATCCTCTTCATCTGAGGATGATTCATCGGATGACTCAACCCAGTCATGCTCTTCAGTAATAAGGCCTTTAGCCTTTCGCTGGTTGTTCTTCATCTTCTTGTACTTCTCCTTCAGTTTTGAGTATTTCTCATCTTTGGTCCTGAAGGAGGAAGGAGCTTTAGAAGATGGCGTCGCAGTCTTCTTTGATCTGCATTCACCTGCAAAGTTTCCGGGCCAGTGACAGTTGTAGTAGACAGCTGAAGCCTTGTCCAGTCTTTCAGACTTTGGCTTTTCCCTGAGGGACAGCTGAGGAGATATGCAGAAGTTGCTCTTACTGGCGTACCTCCTAAATGACTTAGTCAGGAGTGCCAGGGACTCATCAAAATCTGTTAAATCAGATTCTGGAATGTCCTCAGAGATAGAAGAATGTATCTCCGTGATAACAACGGGAGGAAGAGAAGAAACAAAAGGGGTAGAAGAAGTTTCAACTGAAGAAGTCTCAGAGATCAAAGCCAAAGGAGAGCTTTTCACTTCCCTGGACTCTTTTACATGATTCCTCTTCAGTTGACGAGATTGCTCATGGTTAAGCAGAATTCCGTATAATGTAGAAAGAGAACGAATGGACATGTCATTTGATATCTTGAGACTCATGGAAAAGGTGTCTCAAGACTCAGGAAGGCATTCTAGAAACTTGGTTAAAGTTTCAGAATTAGAATATTTTCTGCCGACATCCCTAAGATCAATAAGAAAGCAGTTAAATCTTTGATGTACTTCAAACAACGTCTCAGACTTTCCATAGAGAAAGTTTTCATACTGTCTTACTAGATTGATCTTTCTGGTCTCTTGAACATGAATGGTTCCTTCATATTGAACACAAAGTGAGTCCCACATGGATTTAGAAGTTTTGAGTTTCATCACTGAGTGATAAATCTCATCAGGAAGAGATATAGCTATTATTGACCGAGCACGTGTGTCTATAGCTATTTTCTTCTTGTCCTCATTGCTCCATTGATGTGGAAGTTTTGAAATCTGGGATTCAGGATTCGAGGCAGTCGTAGCTGTTGCTGGAACAGCCAGAGCAATAGTAAATGAAATATATGGTTCATTTTCTATATACTATGGAATTTCAGGATCCACACCTTCCAGAAAGAGGGACATCAGGTTCTTCCAAAGACTAAAATTGTCACGGATACACCGGGGAGGTTTGGCAAAAGAGCCATTATCTTGTGTGTGTGTGTTTGTAATTTGTAAAGCCATTTGTAAGCGGTAAAGTTATCTAAGAAAGAAGATAAACTAATACTGAAAACAACTAAACAGAAAGAGAGAGAGAGAGAGAGAGAGAGAGAGAGAGAAAGCATTGCTCTGATACTACTTGTTGGTTCCTTGAGGGTCTACAAGAAGAGTTAAACATTTTGTAGAAGGGGGGGGGATGAATACAAACACAATATTTTTAATTTTAAAATATATATTGATAAAGAAGATCAATACATATTTTACAAGTTTGTTTGCGGAAAGATAAAGTAATAAAAACCTATCTAAACAATCTTTAGTTACACACTAAATCTTAGAAATACAAGAAAATAAATGTTGTGGAGAAGATCCTTTACTTAAGCTAGAAAATGCTTGAACTAAGAATTAGGGTTAGAGAGTGAGTTGCGTGCACTCTACATGAAGAAGAAACACTTCTATTTATACCCAGTGCATTAAATGTTCATTTAATGCAATATGGTAGGGTTAGAGTGCGTGTCAAGCCTTAAGAGGAAGGCTTGTCCTTTGCTATAGTGAATAGTACAAAAAGTACTATTCAAGAGCAAACATCCTTACTTAAAGTTGGAGGACAATAGAGTCGACTAGTCGGTTCCGTATTGTACCAACTTTCATAAGGGTATGGGTTTTGTCCTTTGTGTGCATAAGGACAAGACAACAACAATCGTGCTAAGCAAACTTCCTTTGATCGTTGAATGCTGGAATGACCTGAAGGTCTCTTCATCATTCGCTAAAGCTTAAGCAGTCTTCACACATATGTAGATAGGCGTGAAATCACTGAATACCGCTTCAGATCATGTACTCGCCACTCTCTAATCTTCAGTTTCAGACTTCGATGTTTGCTGAAAGTTCTTTGGTGTGAGTGTTGTCTTTTTGAAGTACTGCTGTCTCTGATAGATTTACAATGCAAGTTCTTCAGCGATCACTGAACATGCTCTGTGAAGATCGCTGAAATTGAAAAGACAGAAACATAAATACAACATATAAGTGAAAAGGGATTATCATCAAATCACTAAGAGAGAGGATCAACAAAGGGGCAGAGGCAGAGGCAGAGGTCAAGGCAGAGGGAAAATGGAGGCAGAGCTAGTCAATCAAAAACTGATGCAGATCAAGTAGAATCCAATTCTGAAAATATGAACCAAGAACAGGTTCCACAACTAGAATATGTGACTAGAAACATGCTTGCTGAAGAAATGGGAAAGCTCAGGGAAACCTTGACTTCCATTATAGGGATACGTGCCAGAATCAAGACTGGTAGAGTTGAGATTAATCCAGTCGTTCCAGTTGTCAATAACAAGGAAGGAGATATAAACATGTTTCTAACTTGTAAACCACCAACCTTCTCGGGAGAAAGAGATCCAATTAAAGCCATGTGTTGGATCAAAGAGATAGAATCTGTGTTTAATACCATCCGATGTGTAGAAACAGATAAAGTCAGATTTGTAGTTTCTGTGTTAAAATCAAATTCGTTATTTTGGTGGGAAGTAGAATCCATAGCCAGAACAGATATTCTGCAAATATGACATGGACATAATTTGTCAATAGATTTAAAGAACAGTTCTGTCCCAAAACAGCGGTCAGACAGATGGAAGAGGACTTCTTAAAACTGGAACAAAACTCTGGGTCAGTCAGAGAATACACATAAAATTTATGGAATATTCAAGATTTGCTGAACATTATATCTCAACCGAGGCTAGAAAAGTGGAGCGGTATATTTGGTGTCTAAAGCCCTCAATCAGAGAATTTGTTATTGCTATGAATCCTGCCACTTTTCCATTAGCAGTAGATGCAGCAGAGATTACAGAAAGAAAAAAAAAATAGAAGCGAAGAAGGGAAGCAAATGGAGAAAAGAAAATGGGAAGGATCTTCGGCAAGTAATCGGGGATGAAAACTGCCAAGTTTAATAATAGAGCAATGCAGAGACCGATGGAAAGAGTCTGTCCCCGGTGTCGATAGTATCACCGAGGAGAATGCGGAACAGAACCTATAAAGTGTTTTAATTGTGGTGAGATTGGGCATACTTCAAATTTCTGTCGACAAAACAGAAAATTCTTCCATTGTAATTCGCCAGACCATTTCAAGAACAATTTCCCACAGTTGAAAGCTCCACAGCTTACCATGGGGAGCAATACATCGATTGGTCATGGGAGACCGAGTATGGGCAGACGATCAGGTGGGGCACGGGGTCGATCTTTTCAAACGACCAAACATGAAGCAGAAACTACACCCGATGTAGTAACATGTACACTTTTTGTGAACTCCTTACATGCTAAAGTGTTATTTGACTTGGGTGCAAACTTCTCGTTGTGTCCCCATCATTTTCCTTATGTGCTCATATGAAATATGTGCCACTTGACGATAAGTTAGTAGTTGATACTGCTAACGGTCAATTATCTTTGGATTATGTGTTCGAAAACTGCACTATCATGATTGAGGGTCGTGAGCTACCCATCAGATTGTTTCCCATGCCTATGAAAGACTTTGATATAGTAGTATGAATGGATTGGTTGTAACAACCCTCACATTCCCATTACATATAATTCACATCAACATACTCATAATACTCATAATAGTATTATTACAAAACATGAACTATCAAAATGTATCTTTAATACATATGCACACAACTAAAATCATCATTCAGACTTTTCTCTTGCCTTTATCTTTAAGAGTACGCAGACCTGCAAAACAGGTTAGTCCAACAAATTAGCGTTAGACCATAAGGTCTAGTGAGTGTATAATCTCATACAACAATATACATTCCAAACAATCAGTTTAGAATCAAACCTGTTCTGAAACATAAATGTATTTACGTTTCTCTCGATTACACCGCCATCTCATCACTCTCGCGGTTACACCGCCATCTCACTCGTAGTTACACTGCCTTTATATCACTCTCGCGGTTACACCGCCATCTCACTCGCAGTTATACTGTCATCATATCACTTTCGCGGTTACACCGCCATCTCACACGCAGTTACACTGCCATTATATCACTCTCGCGGTTACACCGCCATCTCACACGCAGTTACACTGCCATTATATCACTCTCGCGGTTACACCGCCATAATATTACTCTCGTGGTTACACCGCCATAATATCACTCTCGCGGTTACACCGCCATCTCATACAAAGTTACACTGCCATTATATCACTCTCACGGTTACACTGCCATCACACACGCAGTTACACTGCCATTATATCACTCTCGCGGTTACACCGCTATCTTACACGCAGTTACACTGCCATTATATCACTCTCGCGGTTACACTGCCATAATATTACTCTCGTGGTTACACCGCCATCTCACACGCAGTTACACAGCCATTATATTTCAAAAACATTTCTCAAAAACATTCTCTTTTCACCCGGTTTAGAAGTCTGGTCAACTTGTCCGGATTAGAAGTCCGATCAAAACACTTTGAAAATAAACCAACTCCCTTGTCCGGATTACAAGTCCGGATAATACTTCAAAAATAAACCGGACAATACACCGTTCACCCTTTGTCCGGTTTAGAGTATACCGGACAATACATCACTTAACCTTTTGACCGGTTTAGAGTATACCGGTCACCCCTTAGCCGGTTTATAGACTTGAAACCTTTTTACACAAGCGGTTTAGAAATAAACCGATCACCACATGGCCGGTTTAGATGATACACCGATCACCTCTTGGCCGGTTTAGTTAATATCCGGACAAGGCACAAGCGGTTTAATTGTCCGGATTACAATCCAGACAACTCTTGAACGGTTTAAACAAGAACTTCTTATAAAATGTAACAAAATTCATGAAAACCAGTTCTAAATGCTTATCAAACTGTATGTAAGCAATTCATATCCAAAGCTTTTTATACACTCACCTTTTAGAAATTTTGAATCAAAGCTTTTGTTATCTCCTTCTCCTTGCTGTGCAATTCTACTTCTTCAGAGAAACTTTTCTATATATGGAATGTGTGTGTGTTTTCTCTTTACAAAAACTATAAATACTCAAAACATTAAAGAGGAGGGGTGGTAGGCGGCTCCTCTAGCCGACCTCCCCTCTTTAATTTTTAAATAAAATACCTCATACACACATACAAATCATATATATGTTATACACACGTATATATATATATATATATATATATATAAACCTGAAATAATAGCCAGAATATTACATTGGTTGGCCAAAAATCAGGCCTACATTGTTTGTGATAAAAAGATGATTAGGATTATGTTACCAGACATGGAGACAGTTGTTATTTATGGTGATCATCAGGGTCATAAAACTAGGTTGCTATCTATGATGAAAGCCACAAAATATATTCAAAAGAAATGCCAAGGATTTATAGCCTATGTAATTGATGTTATGAAAGAAAAGAGTAAGCAAGAGTTAATTCAGGTTGTCAGTGATTATCCTGAAGTCTTTCCAGAAGACTTGTCAGGATTACCTCCAGATAGAGTTATTAAATTTGGGATTGATTTGATACCTGGAGCAGCACATGTAGCAAAAGCACCATATATATTAGCTCCATCAGAATTAAAAGAACTAGTTACGCAATTGAAAGATTTGTTAGACAAGGGATTTATCAGTCCAAGTACTTCACCATGGGGAGCTCCAGTTTTGTTTGTGAAAAAGAAAGATGGTACTATGCATATGTGTATTGATTATCTGGAGCTTAACAAATTGACCATAAAGAACAAATATCCATTGCCCAGGATTGATGATTTGTTTGATCAATTGGTGGGAGCCAGTTATTTCTCCAAAATTGACTTACGATCAGGTTACCATCAGTTGAAAGTTAAAGAAAGATGTGGAACTATCAAGGCAGTGGCAATGAAAATAAGTCTAACTCCAGATTTACATAAGGATATACAAAGATGCCAAATAGAGGCTGCCAAAGAAGAAAAGAAGAAGTCAGAAAAAGTGGGTAAGATAATTTCCACCATGAAACCAAAAGATGAAAGAATGTTATGTTTCCAAGGCCGGATATGGGTACCAAGCTACGGGGATACACGGGAAACCATATTAAATGAAAGTCACAAATCCTGCTATTCGATTCATCCTGGTACCAACAAAATGTACAAAGACTTGAAATCTTTTTATTGGTGACCAGGGCTCAAGAAAGATATAACAGCATATGTGGAAAGATGTCTAACTTGTTTACAAGTTAAGATTGAGCACCAAAGACCCTATGAAAACCTACAATCATTAGAAATACTAGTATGGAAATGGGATCACATTACGATGGACTTTATCATGAAATTACCCCGAACACCAAAAAGATATGATGCAATTTAGGTAATAGTAGATCGTCTATCAAAGTCTGCACATTTCTTACCAATGAAAGAAACTTATTCTTTGGAAAGATTGGCTAAAATTTATATGAAGGAAATTGTGACTAGACATGGTGTTCCACTATGTATTATATCTAATATAGACAGTCGCTTCACCTCAAAATTCTGGGAAAGTCTGCAAAGAGCCTTGGGATCACAGATCAGATTAAGTACGGCTTATCATCCACAAACGGATGGACAGAGTGAAAGAATCATCCAGACTCTCGAAGATATGTTGAGAACTTGTGTAATCAACTTCGGGGGATCATGGGATGAACATTTACCATTGATAGAATTTGCCTACAATAACAGTTATCACTCCAGCATCCAAGCGGCACTTTATGAAGTCTTGTATGGAAGAAAATATCGAACGTTGTTGTGTTGGAATGAGGTAGGAGAAAAGCAGTTGACAGGTCCTGAAATTGTACAAACAACTTCTGAAAAGATTGAACAAATTCGTATAAGAATTAAGATTGCCCAGGACTAACAGAAAAGTTATGCTGACAAACGAAGGAAACCAATTGAATTCAATATAGGAGATTACGTAATGTTAAAAGTATCTCCTTGGAAGGGTGTTATGAGATTCAGGAAGAAAGGAAAGCTCAGTCCAAGGTATATTGGACCATTCAGAATCTGCAAACAGGTTGGACCAGTAGCTTATCAATTGGAACTACCAGAAGAACTCAGTTAGATTCATAATACTTTTAATGTATCGAAATTACGCAAGTGTTTGGCAGACCCAATTCTAGTAATACCACTTTCTGAGATCAAACTTGACAATAAGTTGAATTTTGTGGAAACACCAGAGGAAATAACTGACAGAAAGACCAAGGTATTAAGAAATAAAGAGATTAGTCTAGTAAAGGTACAGTGGCGTTTTCATAAGAGTTCAGAAGCAACATGGGAACTGGAATCTGACATGAGAACCCGATACCCCTGGTTATTTGAATGAATTTCGTGACAGAATTCTTTTAAGGGGAAGAGAATGTTATTATCAAGTTTTCTGCAAACCTGGGTTGAGGTAATTTTATGTGTTTATTATGTGAATTATGTGACAGCATGCATAATTATGCTAATATTTGCATGGATTATGTGTATATGGGTGGAATCTGATATTATGCGTACATGATTTATATGTGCCTAAATGAGATGTGAATCACACATGAGAAGTTGAATATTTTATTATATGAAGATGGGATATCTTCACTGTTAAGAAAGGGTTTTTAAAATAATATATTGCACCGCCCAAAACATTTTAAAATAATATAATCCTCCATCGTCTTGTGAGGATATATATATAAAGAAAGAAAAAGATAAGAATCTATCATATCACTTTATCTTTTGGAAAAGAAACCTGTTTGAGAAAGAGAAAAAGAGTTTAAAGGCGGTGAAGGTGTTCTTGAAAAGTATTCTTGAAGAATATTGCTGTTTAAAGATTCTGATTATTTGTTGTGTATTATTACCTGTAGAACCTGTGATTTTAAAGTGAGTTTTTGAATTACTGTTTGTTTATAAACTGTGAGTTTATCTACTGTTTGATATTATAGAAATTATTAAGTATTGAGGAATTAAAGATTTCAAAGAATTTGGTAAAACTGGTTCTAAACAGTTTTAAAGGAAGATTTCGTGATTCTGGAATTTGAATTTGTTTTGAAAAGATTACAACTGAAATTGTTCTCTAAAAACAGTTTTTGAAACAATACCCTGTTTGGGAAGAACTAGATGAGTTGAGCAATCATATATAGAACAGAGTGTTCTTATGATTTGGAAGGTTTGAATATAAACCTATTTTGAGATTATGGTTGGTTAAAAATATGAACGAGGTTCACTCTGACAGAAAGGTCTGTAGCCTGTCATTGGATGAAATAGTTCATACAAATTTATGAGGAAATAAGGATGGTCGTTGTGTGTGATGGATAGCTATTGCTATAAACAGGGGATTTATGGATGTAATAAGGATGGTCGTTGTGTGTATGCATGGTATAACTATTACTATTATATCTTCTAAGATTACAACAGATTGGAGTTCTCACTTCTTTGTGATTTGAGGATTCAGAGATGTTGTTCTTATTGGAAATAATAGTATTGATGTTATGGTTACGGGAAAATATGACCTATGGTTATTAATGTTGTTTAAAAGTATTTTGGAACAAAATGTTCATTTTTATGAAGAACCAGAGGAGCTCTAGTTGGTCCTCCCTATTGGACTAGAGGGTTCTAGTTATTTGATTTAAGAAGTATGCATGTTGTTAATAAACTAATTGGACCAGAGGCTCTGTATCTATTGATAAGAGCTTATGTGTCAAAATCGTATTTTAGGAAGTTTTAAGAAAAAGAATTTTTAAACTTAGTATTTTCTACTAAAAATGGACAAGAGGGGATCTAGTCAACTTACACGTTGAACCAGAGGCTCTGGTTGATCATGTCTTTGAAACCAAAGGCTCTGGTCGAGCATGAACCCTTTATAACCATTCCTTTTTATGAAAAAGGCTATCTGATTGGTGGCAAGTTTTAATTAAAGAACATCACGAGAAAATACTTAAGTAAGAGGTTGTGGTTAGTATTACCAGAGGCTCTGGTCGAAGAACCAGAGACCTTGGTAGAGGAACCAGAGGGGCTCTGGTCCTGTTTTGTGAAATATATTCCAAGTATGGTTTTGAAACCAGAGTCCCGATACATATTATGGTTTTCACTTTTTGCTATATAAAAGGAATTATTTAAACCAAATGTTTTGGTGATCTTCACCCTGCCTTACATAGAAAGGGAAGGTCACTAGACATTTATGTCTAACCCTCATTTTGTGTTTCAAAATGTGTGTGCAAGTAATGATAATAAAGGAAAGAGCATCATGTAAATTACTTCCCTATATGCTTAGCTGTAAGAAGATCTTAATTAGCCATGTTTTGGAGTAGAGATGCTAAGATACAAGAGTATGTAATTTTGGAATTTTTGAGTTGTATATTGTAAACTCTTGTATTATGGACCTATGTGAGGGAAAACGTGTATTCTATGTATGTAATATGTGTTATATGCAATATATGGATCTGAGGGTGTTACAGGGGGATCGTGGGAAGATCATCTGCCGTTGATTGAATTATCTCTAACAGTAGTTATCACTCCAGCATCCAAGCGACACCGTATGAAGTTTTGTATGGCCGTAAGTACATAACACTGTTATGTTGGATTATGGTGGATGAAAGATAATTAACAGGTCCATAAATTGTTCAAGTTACTTCAGAAGAGCTATGTCAACAGATGTCGTAAGCCAATTGAATTCCTTGTGGGGAATTATGTAATGTTAAAAGTTTCTCCGTGGAAAGGGATAATCAGATTTGGTAAGAGAGGTAAGCTCATTCGAAGATATACCGGGCCATTCAGAATCTGCAAGTGAATTTGAACGGTTACATATCAATTGGAGCTACCAAAAAAGCTTATTTCGATCCATAACACTTTTCATGTGTCTAATTAATGGAAGTGTTTAGCGGATCCGAGTCTGGCAGTACGGCTACCACAAATGAATTTAGACAGCAAGCTGAACTTTGTGGAGACACAAGAAGCTATCATTGATTGGAAAACCAAAGTGCTACGAAACAAAGTGATCATTCTGGTAGAAGTTCAGTGGCACTTCCATAAAGGTTCAGAGGTGACCTGGGAGTAAGAATCTGAATTGAGGACCAAATACCCATGGTTGTTTAATTGAATGAATTTCAAGATAAAATTCTTTTGAGGGGTGGAAAATGTGATAACTGGGTTTCGATTATATATCTGGAAGTAATTATTTGATTTTTGGTTACATGATTATTGATTATGTGATTAATTGTGTATATTAATCTATAATGTGGGTATATGCATATATATATATATATATGTGTGTGTGTGTGTGTGTGTATGTGTAGGAGTATATGCATACATGAGTGTGACAATCCGTCACTTCGGGATTTCAGGTTAGTACCTTATTTTAGGATCCTTGTTGAGAATTAAGTTTTTCGAGGATTTAGCTTCGATGATTAGAGATCATCTTGCTTAATTCCTAAGATTAGTTCGTTGGATCACAATTCGGCGGGTAGTCAACAAAGTTAGATATGCAATGCCTAATAAAGTCGATGTTATAAGTTTTCTATTTAAAAATTTAAAATTTTCAAAATTCCATTTTTATTCGCCAAGTTTTATTAAAGGGGTGGAGTTCTTTTATCTAGTTGTTTTGTTTGGTTAAATTAGTGGGGTTTTATTTATTTATTTTTGGGCTTGGGCCTACAGAAGCCAGCCCATTTCTCCTCAAAAAGCTCCCATATAAATACCCCCCTCCTACTCTAAAAATTTTCATTCTCCAAACTTCCAGCTTACCTGTTCTCTCTCTAAACTCGACCACCATCCAGCCGGTTCTATCTTCTTGCAATCTAAAAGGATTCTGCTGCTCTTAAGAGTTTGTTCAAAGATTTTAAGAAAAAGGTATGTTTTGAGCTGTGTTATTCTCTTAAGAAACCCGAACGTTTTCATCCTTCTTCCTACTCGTTTCTTAAAGAATATTTATGGGATTTAAAGAGGAGAGATTGATCATCAAAGACCTGCATGTGTCTTCGTTGGGATGATAATATGTGACCCATGTTCTTTAATCTCTAAGAAAGAAGGAGAGAGTCCTTGCATGTAAGGTCTGATCATGTTCTTTTGAAGGATAGGATCTTGCATGCATCATTGATCGGATTTACTATCTTGAAAACTCGTTGGAATCAGAATTTATTTGTTTTTCTGGAGTTTGTTCGAAGTTGATAAATTGTGTTAGAATTTAAATTCTTGAAAATGATGAGCTTGAGACCCCTCCCCATCATTGTTGTCATTCTTGGTGCATGCAATCTGATTTAGGGGCGCGTGTCTCAAGGTTKTGAAGCATTTAAGAAAAAAAATCTCAAACCCACTAAAAAACTCTTGGTTTTGGTAATTGGCGGCTGTCATCATTGTTTTGGGTGACTTAAAATGATGTCATAAAGTGGATTTTGGAAGGTTCTTTTTGAAAAGTAAATATTAAGAATACCGGCTTTTATTTTATAAAAACCTTGAAGGCATTACATTGAAAGCAACTTTGCTCTACCTTAAGCAAGAAACCTTTAAATAATTTAGCGCTGGTCATTGGTATGTTCAGGAAGTTCGGGCGAGCTTAGAAAACCTTAAAAGGAAACCTTCGGATATTCATCAAACTAGTGAGTTCTCACGGCCCCACTTTTACTGCTTTTGATTATTTTATGGGGGAAAAGCATGATATTGAGCAAACTTGCATGTTTATTTATGTAAA
>NC_037529.1:47185568-47192746 GCF_001531365.2 Cynara cardunculus var. scolymus
TAAGTAAGGTTGGTTGGATTTTTGGGAGCATACTCGTGGCAAGATCGATTAAAGTCTGAATTTGAAGTATTTTGAGAAAAGTGTATTTAGTACTAGTCTTAGTTATGTGGATGAACTTGTTTTGTTTTTGAACAACTTGGAATGGTGTTATTTAATAACTGTTGCTATGACTCGCTTGCCTGTTACATCTCGTGTTTCTGCTTTAGCGGGGTGTGACAGATTTGATATCAGAGCCTTAGTTATAGAGAACTAAAATTTTTCCAAATATTTTCAAGAAATTTGAAATCTTATGATTTTTAAAGCGGGTCATATTGTTACATGTCGCTTAAGCAGAGCCTGATCACCTGTGCTTAATTTACATGTGATGAGAAAAACTTGATCGGTCGAACCAGGGATATGCTCCAGCAAAAGAAATTGTTATGAAAAGCATTAGTTATGTTGCACTTTTATGAATATCCGTTGCCTAGGCCGACCAGAGGCTCTGGTCAAGAGGACCAGAGGTGAAGGGTAGAAAACCCCTTAATTTAATTAAGTGTCCATGTAGGACCAGAAGCGCTGGTCAATAGGACCAGAGGCGATGGGTAGTAAATCCCTTAATTTAGTTAAGTGTCCGTGTAAGACCAGAGGCGCTGGTCAAGAGGACCAGAGGCGATGGGTAATAAATCCCTTAATTTAGTTAAGTGTCCGTGTAAGACCAGAGGCGCTGGTCAAGAGGACCAGAGGCGATGGGTAGTAAATCCCTTAATTTAGTTAAGTGTCCGTGTAGGACCAGAGGCGCTGGTCAAGAGGACCAGAGGCGATGGGTAGTAAATCCCTTAATTTAGTTAAGTGTCCGTGTAGGACTAGAGGCGCTGGTCAAGAAGACCAGAGGCGATGGAAAAAGTAGATTCTTCGATTTCAATTATGTCCATGTTAAACCAGAAGCTCTGGTAAGTGCCCAAAGAAGAACCAGAGGATCGATGGATGGATTGCTTAGTATTTTCTAAGTGTAGAGGTTAAGCCAGAGGCTCTGGTCTTTGCAACCAAAAGCTCTGGTAAGTGCCCAAAGAAGAACCAGAGGATCGATGGATGGATTGCTTAGTATTTTCTAAGTGTAGAGGTTGAGCCAGAGGCTCTGGTCTTTGCAACCAGAAGCTCTGGTAAGTGCCCAAAGAAGAACCAGAGGATCGATGGATGGATTGCTTAGTATTTTCTAAGTGTAGAGGTTGAACCAGAGGCACTGGTCTATGCAACCAGAAGCTCTGGTAAGTGCCCAAAGAGGAACCAGAGGATCGATGGTCGGATTGCTTAGTATTTCTCTAAGTGTAGAGTTTGAGCCAGAGGCTCTTGTCTTTGTAACCAGAAGCTCTGGTAAGTGACCAATGAAGAACCAGAGCACCGATGGACGAAAAATCTATAATTATTCTAAGCTTATTTGTGAATCAGCAGAGGACAAATGGAATTCCATTGGGTGGTCAGAAAACCGATGGATAAGAAATCTTTTTCTAAGGACTTTAATGTAACCAGAAGCTCTGTTCTCACGATCAGAAGCTCTGGTAGTGTAACTAGAGGTATTGTCCAGGGGATCCACCATGTTTGTCACTATTAAGTGTTGTTCAGAAGCTTCCATTGTATCATTAAGCGTTTGTTAGATGGTGCACTTTAGTAACTAACATTATTAATGTCGCAGATCACTACGATGTCTTCCGATCCTAGTGAGTACTCAGCCGATGAATCCGGTTACGTGGTCGGTCGCTCCAGAAGGAACTCAGCTCGCAATGAGGAGATAGACCCGTACGAGCAAGACACGGCGACTAGTGAAGCAGCTGCTACTCCTCGAGCATCTTTCCTACCCCCAGCAGAGCCAGTACCCGATGTTCTGCCACGAACCTATCATGGCTCAAGGATCAGGGTTACGCCCAGGAAAAATGTCCCATTACCACAGCGTGTGACATTCGAAGATTCTGATAGGGTCATAGGGGAGTCATCCCGACCTCAACCAGGGAATAGAATAACCCAAGTGGTAACCGGGGTACCTGCATCCTACACTTGGGGCATGAATTCGGTAGAAATAGACTGGGTGAGGAGAATTGCATCCGATACGCAAGTGCACCAGACTCGACTAGGATATCACCATCACATCTTAAACAACCTGTCCGATGTGATGAAAGCGCACCACCAGAGCATAATAAGGAACAGAGAGGCTGCTGTTGCAGCCAGGCGGGAAATTAGGAAGTTGTATGGATGGTTGGTAGTTTGTAGTATGATGATGTTGGCCTTGGGAATAGCCATAGGATGGATGTTGTTCTAGAAGGAGAATTAAGAATAGGATGCTTACTCCTTTGTACTGTTGCTAGAGATCCTGTTTTGTACTTACCACCAAATATCAATGCATGAACACTTTTGAAGAATGCTTATTATGTCAATTTATTGTACAGATGAATTTACTCTATTTTGGTTATAGTAATACCTGATTATTCTCTATGCGAAGCACATTCCATTTAGTATCATTGGATAATTAGGAGATATCGTCATAGTATTGCTACATTAATAATGAACTCCCTTCTGATTTAGAAAATCCGCCAAAGAGAAAGAACCCCGAGGTTGCACGACCTGTGTCGGAACAACTATTGGCCGCACTGCCCAACATTGTCAGTTAGGTGGCGGCAGGGCTTAATTCAAACCCCTCATCAAATCCAGAGTCTAGACCACCTAGAGAATGCACCTACAAAACCTTCAGATCCTACAATCCAAAAGAATTCAGTGGGACTGAAGAGGCAGTGGGGCTATTGACTTGGATCGAAAGTATGGATTCTGTTCTCCATATCAGTAAGTGTTTGGAAGCAAACAAAGTGGAGTATGCGGCATGTTTGTTGCAAGGAAGGGCACTTACCTGGTGGAATACCTTGGTTCAGACCAGAGGTCGAGAAGCGGCCAACCAACTTTCATGGGAGGAGTTTAAGAAACTCCTTAAGGCCGAATATTGCCCCCGAAGTGAACTTCAAAAGCTGGAAATGGAGTTATGGAATCTCGGAAAGAAAGGGGACAATATATCTGCATATACATCCCGATTTCATGAATTGGCAAACCTAGTGCCGCATCTCGTGACACCAGATGAAGTACGAATAGAGAGATATGTCTGGGGATTGTCTCCTGAGATCCGGGGAAACATTACCTCGGCCAATCCAAAGACTCTTCAGGAGGCAATAGACATTGCCACTAAGCTCACAAATAATGATATCCGATCTGGAGATTTTGCTAAGGGAAAGAGAAAGATGGAGGAGAATGGGGATCGAAGAACTAGGGGAAGATTTTACAGGAACAAGAGGATAGTACAGAATTTTGGAGCACATGCACAGGTAGTAAGGCAGGATGACACGGCTAAGTGCAATAAGTGCAAATTTCTGCATCGAGGGAATTGCATCATTTGTCAAAGATGTCATCTAGGAGGTCACACGGCGAAGGATTGCCGGAAACGACTATGTTACGATTGTGGGAGTCCAGACCACATGAGGAATGTTTGCCCAAAGAGGAAATCAGGGGCAAATGCAAGCCATACCCGACAGGTCAGTTCCGAAAACCTAGGAGGTCAGGCACGGGTCAGGGCATTCGAGATTGGAGCCAGATAAGCTAGAGAGGATCCCAACATGGTATCAGGTACGTTTCCTCTGAATAATGAATTTGCATCAGTTCTATTTGACTCTGGGGCAGATAGAAGTTTTGTGTCACTGGACTTTAAGCAGAAAATTAACTTAAAGCCCCAGAAATTAAAGGAAGCCTTTGTAATTGAGTTTGCCAATGGCCAAGAATTCAAAGCTAGAAACGTAATTATGAATTGCACTCTGAGCTTAGCCAATAAGGACTTTAGCATAGACCTTATACCAATCGAATTAGGAAGTTTCGACATAATTGTAGGCATGGATTGGCTATCCAAAAACCAAGCTGAGATTGTATGTTCGGAGAAGTCTATCCGGATTCCCCAAGATGGAATGGAACCAATTGTGGTTCAGGGAGACAAATTGGATCGAAAGGTGAAGCTGGTATCCTGCATGAAGATGCGAAAGTATCTGAAAAAGAATTACACTGCATATCTGGTACATGTGGTTGACGGAAGGATCAAGGAGAAAAGTATTGAGGATTTAACGGTAGTTCGGGAGTTCTCTGGCACTATCGGAAATGCAAGAAATGTCAACCCAACTTCAGGAGTTATTAGATAGAGGATTTATAAGACCAAGTTATTCACCCTGGGGTGCACCGGTTCTATTCGTTAAAAAGAAAGATAGGTCAATGCGGATATGCATTGATTATAGAGAACTTAATAAGTTGACCATCAAGAATAGATACCCTCTTCCAAGAATCGATGATCTATTCGATCAACTCCAAGGAGCGAAATACTTTTCCAAGATTGACCAACGATTTGGATATCACCAAGTGAGAGTTCGGGAAGAGGACATTCCCAAAACAGCCTTCAGAACCCGGTACGGTCATTACGAATTTATGGTTATGCCATTCGGGCTAACCAATGCACCAACTGTCTTCATGGACCTAATGAATAGAGTTTGTAGGCCGTACCTGGATAAATTTGTAATCATCTTCATAGACGACATATTAATTTATTCCAGAAGCAATGAGGACCACGAGCATCATCTGAGGGTAATTTTGGAATTACTCCGAGGCAAGAAATTATATGCAAAATTCTCTAAATGCGAATTCTGGATACGGGAAGTACAGTTTCTAGGTCATATAGTCAATGAAAAAGGGATTCAGGTTGATCCTGCCAAGATTGAGGCCATTAGGAATTGGGAAGCCCCAAGAACCCCTACGAAAATCCGTCAATTCCTTGGGTTAGCAGGCTATTATCGGCGATTCATCGCAAACTTTTCGAAAACTTTATGGTCTATTGTGACGCATCGCATCGCATCAAGGTTTAGGGTGTGTACTAATGCAGAAAGACAAGGTCATTGCGTATGCTTCAAGGCAACTCAAAGTGCACGAGAAGAACTATACTACGCATGACCTAGAACTAGGGGCTGTAGTGTTTGCACTAAAGATTTGGAGACATTACTTTTATGGTACCAAGTGCACTATATTCACTGACCATAAAAGCCTTCAACACATCCTAAACCAGAAAATGCTGAATATGAGGCAAAGAAGATGGGTCGAACTGCTTGGTGATTATGATTGTGAGATTAAATACCATCCGGGCAAAGCCAATGTTGTAGCCGATGCTTTGAGCTGAAAGGAAGGAGTGAAACCAACAAGGGTGCGAGCTTTGGGAGCCTTAGTGAATACCAGTTTGAAGGCACATATCCTAGAGGATCAAAAAGAAGCTTTAAGGAAAGAGAATTTGAAGAACGAGATTCTGCACGGCATAGAGTCCAAATTTCAGATAAAATATGACGGAGTGAATTATTTAGGAGATAGAGTTTGGGTACCTAAGATTGGTAATCTTAGATTAACCATTTTGAACGAAGCTTATCGATCAAGATATTCAATTCACCCGGGAGCAGATAAGATGTATAGGATTTTAAAAACACGGTACTGGTGGCCTGGAATGAAGAAAGACATTGCATTATATGTAAATAAGTGCTTAAATTGTGCGATAGTCAAGGCCGAACACAAAAAGCCTTCCGGTCTGCTCCAACAACCTGAGATTCCTCAATGGAAATGGGAACAAATATCGATGGACTTTGTAACTAAGTTACCCCGAACTGGAAAAGGACATGATGCCATTTGGGTAATTGTAGATCGATTGACGAAGTCTGCTCATTTCTTACCAATCCGAGAAGATTATAAGATGGAGAAGTTGGCTCAGATTTATATAAACGAAATTATCGCTAGACATGGAGTGCCTCTTTCCATTCTATCAGATAGAGACAGTCGTTTTACGTCAAGGTTTTGGTAGTCACTCCAACAAGGGATGGGTACACGGCTAGATCTAAGCACCTCTTACCACCCCAGACTAATGGTCAGACTGAAAGAACAATCCAGACCCTGGAAGACATGTTGCGTGCCTGTGTTATAGATTTTGGAGGAAGCTGGGATACGCATCTACCGTTAGTGGAATTTGCATACAATAACAGCTTCCATACCAGTATCTAGTGTGCACCTTATGAAGCTTTATATGGGCGCAAGTGCAGATCCCCATTGTGTTGGTCAGAAATTGGCGATAGACAATTAACTGGACCTGACGTTATCCAAGAAACTACTGATAAGATTATGGTAATCAGAAATCGACTCAAAACTGCAAAGGATCGTCAGAAAAGTTATGCGGACAAGCGGAAGAGACCCTTAGAGTTCCAAAAAGGAGAGAAAGTTTTTCTAAAAGTCTCACCATGGAAAGGGATAATGCGATTTGGAAAAAGAGGCAAGTTGGGTCCTCGATATATTGGTCCCTTTGAAATAACAGAAAGGATTGGGCCAGTGGCATACAAGTTAAATTTTCCCTCGGAGTTAAGCGCTATCCATAATACATTCCATGTATCAAATCTCAAAAGATGCTTAACAGATGAAACTCAAGTGGTGCCACTGGAAGACGTGCAKATTAGCGATCATCTGCATTTTGTTGAAAAACCCATAGAAATTATGGATAGAAAAGTTAAGCAGTTGAGGCGTAGCAGGATCCCTATAGTAAAAGTTCATTGGAACTCGAAGCATGGACCGGAGTACACGTGGGAAAGGGAAGATTTCATGAAAGACAAGTATCCCCACATGTTCTCAACACCAACCATGACTGAACTTGACAAATAAATTTCGGGACGAAATTTTTCTGGCTTGGGGAGACTGTGACAATCCGTCACTTTGGGATTTCAGGTTAGTACCTTATTTTAGGATCCTTGTTGAGAATTAAGTTTTTCGAGGATTTAGCTTTGATGATTAGAGATCATCTTGCTTAATTCCTAAGATTAGTTCGTTGGATCACATTTCGGTGGGTAGTCAACAAAGTTAGATATGCAATGCCTAATAGTTTGGAATGTTCCACATAAAATAAAGTCGATGTTATAAGTTTTGTATTTAAAAATTTAAAATTTCCAAAATTCCCTTTTTATTCGCCAAGTTTTATTAAATGGGTGGAGTTCTTTTATCTAGTTGTTTTGTTTGGTTAAATTAGTGGGGTTTTATTTATTTATTTTTGGGCTTGGGCCTTTAGAGGCCAGCCCATTTCTCCTCAAAAAGCTCCCATATAAATACCCCCCTCC
>NC_037529.1:47194406-47206877 GCF_001531365.2 Cynara cardunculus var. scolymus
TGTTTTGTTTTTGAACAACTTGGAATGGTGTTATTTAATAACTGTTGCTATGACTCGCTTGCCTGTTACATCTCGTGTTTCCGCTTTAGCGGGGTGTGACAATAAGATTGTTTGTGAGTATATGTGCATATGTTTAAATATGCATGCATGTATATGCATGGTTATGTACATATGATGTGGAAGTGGGGTTTCTATAATTTTTTTATTAAACCTTCCACTGCCTGATTTGAGAAAGGATAAGTAGAGATATATTTGTTAATATATTTTTTCAAACCGCCTCTTATGGGTTATTATTTTATATTTGAAGATAAACGAGTTATGTGTTTTATCTCATTGGTAAGTGAAATATTTTGATTTTAATATAATTTATCTTCACCTCTTGTTTTGATTAAATATATAAGGAGTGGATACAAAATTTATCTTATCTGTGGTTTTTGGAGAGAAAGAAAAGAAAGAATCATTTCTGTATGTTCTTACGAGATTCTTACGTGGTTTTTGGTAAGAAGAAGAAGTTAATTTTGTGATAGTATTTGAAGTTGTTGTTGTGTGATCCATCTTCAAATAGGTGCATAAGGTGAGATTATGTTATCAAATTTATTTATTTGATGTTTGAGTTAATGAACCTCATGGTTCATATGTAGGAAGTTGATAAATGATTTCTTGAAAGTTGTTTGAGTTTAATGGTGAATTTGGTATGAGAACTTTAAGATTTTTATATGAGTTTCTGTTTTGAAACAGTTTGGTTGCCAGCTTTGGCAAAGAAAAAGTAGGATTTGGGTCATGATTATATCATGATACATTGTAATAAGGGTGGCACATCAAGGACTTGCGTACATTGGTAATATGGGTGGCACAATCAGGAGATGCGTACATTTGTAACAAGGGTGACATAATCAGAAGTTGCATACATTGGTGATAAGGGTGGCATAATCTATTTTATGGAAGTAGAGATCTTTTTATTATGGGTTTTGTCCCACATTCTTGTGAGATGATGATCTTAAGTTATCATATATTTGTGACATGAGGACTTATGTTATCACATCCTATGAGTGTGATGAAAAGAAGTATTTAAGGACAAAGGCTCTGGTTGGTCTTTGTGTAGAACTAGAGGGCTTCTGGTTGTATGTAGGAAATTTGATCCTTTCAAAATATTCAATTTATCTTGAACTAGAGACTTTGCATGTGCTATGTAGAGGCCTTATATTTGGAAATTGAATTATATGTTTGAGCTTGAGTTTTAAACTATTTTTAGAACTTCATTTTCATATTGAACACTTAAAAGTCAGAACATAGTTCAACCACATGGGTTTTTGGTTGTCTAGAGGGCTTCTGGTTAACTTGACTCGGTTTTCCTCTAAGTTCTATGGCAAGTGAACCAGAGGGGCTCTAGTTTATCTTCACATTTAACAAGAGGGCCTCTGGTCATATATTAAGTTTATTATAAAGTTTATTTTTAAGTATGTCATCTCTGGTTAGGAGAACCAGAGGCTCTGGTCGTCTAGAGGGCCTCTTGTTGGCTGTGGCATTTGTGACTTGTTTCTAATTATGCCAATGCTTTCAAATTGGCTATCTTAAAAGTGTTTATTTTGGTTAAAAGTTGTCTAGATAAGCTCTAATTTGATTTGGATTTCTGGTTGAGTTGGAAGTTCAGGACCAGAGGTTCTGGTTAGTATGACTAGAGGCTTTGGTCGTCTAGAGAGCTTTTGGTTGCGCTTGGCATTATATTTGGAATTTGATTTTGATCAAATTATTTCAAAATATGACTCTGCTCCGGTTGTTAAGCCAGAAGGGGGCTTTAGTTGTTGAACCAAAGGGGCTCTAGTTCTTATGTGATAGAGGCGTTCTGGATAGTCTCACATAGTGTGATGCGAGGAGTTAAGAATCTTGATTCATGTATGGCAAGAAATATTTATAAATCCTTTTTGGAACGTTTTATTTGAGTTAGGATTTATAACAAGATGTTATATATCTGTTTGATTACAAATATGATTTTAACCGATTTTGTTGATCTTCACCCTGTATTTGCAAAGAAAGGGTTATATCACTAGATCTTATGGTCTAACCCTCATTTTGTGTTTTAAAATTTGTATTGGAGGACCAGCAGGGTCTCTGGATAGTAAGGGGAAGGGGAAAATATGATTATTTCCCTTACATGCTTATCTGCTGTTTTTAAAGATCAATATGAAAGGTTGATTAATAATTTTTATTGTGGAGGATGTTAATCATTGATATTATCATCTTCAATATTTTAATTTTAGAGAAATATATGAAACAATTTCATTAAAATTTCATTAAGTAGTATATGAAACAATTTCATAATCATATATGAAACAACTTCATCAAAAAAAGTATTATATGAAACAATTTAATAAAATTAAACAATTTAATGAAAAAATATCATAAGATAAAACAATAAAATCGATGGATGAGAATGGTTTTCACAGTTTATACAAATTGGATGGTTTGTATTTGATCGGTCCTCTCTCTTTATATATGTGTATGTGTATGTAGGGGTCGTTCAAAAGAGAACCTAGTATTAAGCGTAATAATTTATTTGTTTTGTATTTTTAAAATGTAAATTACCATTGAATGATATAAGCTTTTAAGAAAAATAGCATAAACGAAAAATGTTAAATAATTGTATTAGAACTTTGTTCAACCGAATCTTGAACATGCATCAATAAAATATTTGTATAAGAATGAAATATTTAACAAACTATATTTAATAAAATAGTATAATGTAAATAAATATATTATTATTATTTGATTATATATACTACTTTATAAATCTGATTTGAAAAAAGTCTTAAAAACAACTTTTAATGCATAAAATACTGTTTATTGATGCATAGTCGTAAAAGTCTAAAAAATCTTAAAAACAACATTATAAGCTTGATGTACTAGATCATAAGCTTGGTGTACAACTTCACGCCTCACCCTCTCAATTTCTACCCCTCCTCCCAACGTGGCGATTTACAGTTCCTATGTGGCGATTCACAGTCCCAATGCTCTCATTGCTTCTCTTTCCCCAGGACGCCGATTCAATCTCTCGATCGAAGGACTCCAAATTGTTTCTTTCTTCCTTCTTAAACCCTAATTTCTTCCTTCGTTTGTGGGTTTCTTTCGTTTGTCGAAAGCAAAGAAGAATAAGGGAATGGTGGTGGTTAATGGCGGCATAAATTAAACTCTTCTCTACGAAACCCTTCAAAAAGTTTATAATTCTTCTCCTCTCCCATATTTTTTTTACGTTAGTAAGGTTTATAATCCTTCTACTCTCCCATATTTTGTTTTTCTTGATATAAATGGTTGGATTAAACGGTGTCATTAGTTGTTGGTCCCATCTGGGTCTACAAGAGTTTTAGACGAACAATTTGTAGAAAGGGGGGATGAATACAAACACATAAAACTTTCGTATTTAAAAATATATATTGATAAAGAAAGATCAGTACAGATTTTTTGCAGATTGTTTGCGGAAATAGAAAAGGTAAAGATAACCTATCTAAAACAATCTAAGATTAAATACAAATATACTTAGCAAATAGAAAATATTTGCCGAAAAGATAAAGACAGGATGATTTTCTTCTTGGGTAAGAACTTTAGGGTGCGTTTGGTTCGTCAGAATCCACCGGAATCTGGTGGAATTGGAATGGTCAATTCTGATGATCGAATTCCATTCCAATGTTTGGTTACCCATGGAATGGAATTGAATTCCAAAGATTCCATCATTTGAGGATGTCATCATTCCTTCCTAAAACTGATGGAATTGAAATCCATTCCATTTGAAAATATGTAAATGACAAAAATACCCTCATGATTAGTGCTCGCTTCCAATTTTTTCTTATCAAACACCAAAATCAAACTGATTACTGCGTGCTTCCGATTTTTGCTTATGATGCTCTCGATCGATTACTGCTTGCTTCCAATTTCCTCATTAAATGTTAAACAAACCAGATCTAGGTTCATTGTCGCCAACACCCTCTAAACCCCTTCCCTCTTTAAAGCTTCGACCTTGCAACTCCATAAATCTAAAACTAGATCTAAGAACGAGAAAAACCTAAAATGGAAAATGGGTTCTGCGATGGTTGTGGCGGTAGCGAAAGGTAGAAGAAAAGGCGAAAGGGCGATGACCATGGAGGAGGGAGAGAGTGGTTGTGTTCCCATGGTGAGTTTTTCCATCCTATATCCGACGAAAGCTGTGGAGCACGGTCATGGTAGGGGAGGCCGGAGATGAGAGCATAGAAGGGCGAGGTGAGAGTGGGGGTCGCCTAGGATGAGAAAGATTAAACATTTTAACTAATTTATGAAATTTGATTAAAAGTTTTATTGCTTCCAATTAAATGTTAATTTTATTGTTATTTGTAATAAAAAAATTAATTAAAAAAAATCAACGAAAGGGTATTTTTGTCTTTTTTCATCACTCCATTTCAATTCTGCTACAAACCAAACATGAAGATTCCAATTCATTAGACATATTAAATTCCATTCCTGCCAACAAACACTTGGTCAAACCTGATAACATTTCATTCCAGATTCAATTCCTTTGACAGATTCCATTCCTTCAGAAATCATTATGTGAACCAAAGGCCCCCTTAGAATTCTTGAGAGGGATTCTAACTTGCTTGAAGATAAGAATATGTGTTCTTTAGATAGATGTGTGATCTTTGTGTGTCTTGCATGAAGAAAGCACTCAACTATTTATACCCATTGCATTAAATGCAAATCAGAAGGGTTGGAACACACGTCAAGCTTTAAGAGGGAAGCTTGTGCTTTGCTACATTGAATAATATAATTGTCTATTCATGAGCAGACATCCTTTCTTGGAGTTGGTAGGCACTTGAGTCGACTAGTCGGCTCCATGAAGTACTATACTCTTGAAAGGGTATGGGTTTGTCCTTTGTGTGTGGAAGGACAAGACAAAAATAATCGTGCATGATAAGCTTCATTTGATCACTAAATGCTAGAATAATGCTGGAGGTCTCTTCAACATTCACTGAGGCTTGTGCAGTCTTCACACATATGATGACCAGTTTGTAATCACTTTATACCACTTAAGATCACGAACACGCCAGTCACTAATCTTCAGGTTTAGTCTTCGACATTCACTGAAGGTTCTTTGGTGTGAGTTTTGTCTTGAAGTATCACTATTCCTGTAGGATTTACAATGCGTGTTTCAGCGATCACTGAATAGATTCAGTGATGATCACTGAAACTAAAAAGACAGAAACACTAATACTTTGAAAGGTAAAAGAGATTATCATCAAATCAATGAGAGAGAGGATAAAAAATCTCCCCCTATTTGATGAAGACAAGACAACATAAAGAAAATTGCCTTAATGATTAATAGTAAGAAAAAAGTTACATATAAAGTACATGTTCCTTTTTAACTATTTTGGTATCTTTTTCAGTGAATCCGTTTTTTACTTTATAAGTTTTCTTAAGTTACAAGTTTAAGAACAAGTACAAGATGGGAAACTGAAACTGAAAGCATGTTCACTGACTAGAGATTGTAGTGACTGTAAGAGCATAATGGAACTCATAGACATGTGTCCCTATTACTCTTTTCAGGGATATTTTTCAGTGATGCTGGTGAAAGACTTATATTAATCATAAGGAAAATTACAAGTGTTTCAATCAGTACATTTATAGACTTATTACATATAAGTTGTACACTGAAAGAAAAGACATAGATACATAAGACATATAATGAAAGATAAATTTACAAGACAATATTTGATAACTAATCTAGGTCGCTGAAGTCGATGTAACTAGGTACTTCTTCTCCAAGCATCTTTCGACGTGGAAATTCTCTTCTGATCTTGCGGTCTAACATTTCACCATATAAATCATTGTCCAACCAATATCATAGATGGCAAGATGTTCCATAGGACGAAGATTAAACTCAGACACTCTCTGGAAGCGTTGTTCGCCTTCATAGTCAAGGAACGTAAGTCCAAACTCATGCTTTAGATGCACAATGTTGGGTATGTAAGGACCCTTCGCTGGCCAAGAGAGGTTCAACATTGAGATGTCTGGCTTCTTCGATTCCTTCAGGACTTCTTCTAAGGAAAACTTTGTTTCATGTTCATTCCTCAGAGTTGGTCCGTCATTAGGACTGGAAGGTCTTCTTCTTCCACCTTTTTTCAGTGACGACTTTGTTGGTACAACAACGAATTTAGACATCTTCTTGATCAGCTCGCTGAGGATGTATTCAATTATCGACTTGTGCATTGACTTTGAGAGCTGAATGGCTTGGCAGATCTCCAGCGATTCACTATAGCCGTACTGGCCTAGGTAGGAAGGATACTCTGTGACAACTTCAAGGTTGTCTTTGGTGATGAGCATTGAGACAAGAAGTCCACTATCTTTCTTCCATCCACTAAACATGACGATTGAGATACGGTGAGGAATTATCCTCTTGTTCAGACGATCTTCGCTCCACTTTCTGTCTCGGTCGTTCAGCTTCATTGCCTTTATCATGTTCAGCTTCTGCAATGGAAAGCAAGTTAACTTGGGCCTTGACAACATTCACCATCTTTTTAGACTTTCTCTTTGGAAGAACTTGAGCAACAAGAGACTTGTCCAACTTTATGCTATCCTCAGTCTTTTGTCATTGAATATTGAGTTGTTCCTAAGCTTTGAGTGCCTTGTGTCTTTCAGCTTCAGACAGGATGTCAAACTCACCACAACTAGAGGTACAAAAAAGAATTTTTACTCTAGTTTGGTCGAGTGACTCTTTAAGCTAAAACATCAGCTGGTCGCTAGGAACATTGGAGGTTGTGTTTTTCAGATACCCATTCCTCTAGCCAACCACAGGTAGTAGAAGGGATATAAGAGATTTGACAAAAAGAAGTAACAATAGCAAACCTGGAAGATTCTGTACTTTGAGGCACAATAGGTTTGAAGAGTACCTTGAGATTTCCTTCTTCAGCAACACCTTTGTCTCAATTTGGTGTTCTGGTTCTTTTCGGAAGCATAAGTAGAGAAGAGGTTATCAAGACTTAGTGCTAAGATATTCACCCGCTGTTCAAGCTCGGTCAGCGATCTAGCTTGAAGAAGACTGACTTAAGAGTCTGGTCTAGTAGGAGGCAATCCGTTGCTTTGAAAGAGGGTGTAGAAGCTGGTACTGGACATTGAAGGAGCTCCAGTATCTACTGCAACAGCTCACCATGCTTGGCAAGCTGAGCATTCGCTTCATCAGCTTTGCTAGTTAGAGCAAAGATAGCCTCAGCATTGGTGCGTACAACAACTTGCACTGCAAAAAGTTGTTCCTTGACCTCTTGAATGTTAGCTCTGATAGCTGAAATATCAGCAGAAACTTCATCATTGAGAGGCATGCCTTTGTGGACTTCGTCCATTTTTACAAAGACAGTCTCTACGATGGGGAGTAACAGCTTCACGTCATCAACCATGTTGTATTCTTCTTCCATGGTTGGCGTTCCTTCGTCATAAGGACCTGAAAAAGAAGTTGTTTGAGCATAAGATAGCTCGGGTTTAGAAGAAATGAAGGGGTAGGATGAAGGATTACTTGAGGGTTCATAGCACCATCTGAAGGATTGATGCTGGTTCTCTCCAGGTTGCCTTCGAGAGGATAGACGTCCATTAACTGAGGTGTTTCGAGAGGAGCAACCTCAGGTCCTGTGGTAGGTGATTCATCGTTAGTGAGGACAATTGCTGATGATTCATGAGCACGTGGCAAGACCAAAGAAGGAGAAGAAGAGAAGATGGTCGAGACTGGTGGTAGTGGGTGTTCAACAGTGGCTATGCTAATATTTACACCTTCAGTGATTTAGGTCACTGAGGCGGTTGGGATCAGAGCCACAGGTACGATAATGATTATTTAGCTTGAAGGACACATCTTCGATCAAAAAGTTCACGTTCTTGGCAGACATTTTCTGTTATAAGATCCTGTTCGCTCCCCATGCTTTCGCACCCCAGCGTCAGACTTAAGTCATTTCGAGAAGGAGCCAACTTGAAGACGCATTCTATCGTTGTCGAATCGGAACCAATACCACTGCTTTGCTTTACCCAACCCCCTTTTTGATAACAAGGCAGAAAGCGCCAGTCTTCTTCATTTGACCGCATTGCATCAATATGGATTAAATAATCCATTAAGGGATAACAGATTTGTTAGTAATCCAAGATGTATATGTGAGCTATTAAGTTTTGAAACAATAAAACTTCTTTTGAAAAATCCACAAAGAAAATATTAGGGTTTTTCAAGAAGAATAAGTGTATTGAAACCATAGATTATAACCAAGTAGGAGAATGTGTTCATAATATTTATGTTGGTCGTTTAAGAGAACAAGGTCTTAAGTAACCAAGCATTAGTTTCATAGAAGAATAATAGATCAATAACAAAGAAAATATATCAACCTTCGAGACTTAAAAGAAAAAGGTTGAAAGGTTTGAGCGTTGTTTAGTTCTTACTTACAAATAACTTTGAGGCAGAGGTTCGACAAAAGTATTTGAGAGCGTAAGGCAAAAATGAGAGGAGAAGTCTCATATTTATAGGTAGGAGGAGAGAGAAATAGAATTATGAGAGAGGAAAATACAACTTCAAAAGTTGTCCAATGATGAAAAAGTAGCACGTTCTCATCCACGATTGGATGGAATTTTGTGGGGTCGCGTGTGTCAGAACGGTACGCGTGTCTCAAAAAAATATCGTATTGTTTAAATAAAACTGTCGTCATAAAACGTTTCATTTCCCATTTCTTTTAAAACAAAAAGTTTTAAAAAATTCAAAAGCCACTTTCTTAAGAATATGAAAGGTTTTTGAAAGCGTTCAGTGATAAGAAAAATCATTGAATGAAAAGAAGATCTTTTAAAACATTTGATCGTTGAAGGAGATTAGCTTCAGTAATGGTTTTGTTTTAAGAAAGGAAAATATCATAGAAATATATATTTCCATAAAAGGTTCAGTGATAGGAGAAACACTGACATTATCTTTTAAAAACTTTTGAATCACTGAATAAGTAAAGGTTCAGTAATTTTTTTGATATTAAGATAAGATAAGTATATTATAGAGAGATATACTTGCTTAAAAAATTCAGCGATAGAAAGAATCACTGAAACAATCTTTTAAAATGTTATGACCAATGAAAAAGAAAAGTTTTAGTGATAGTTTTAAGTTTTAAAGAAGAAGAATAAGTATACATACCTTAGAGAGAAGAGATATATTTACTCAAGTGTTTAGTGATACAATAACAACACTGAATCATTTCACTTACTGAGTAATGCATATAGTGTTGGGTTACGGGATCTCAAGCACAACGGAAAATAATATCGTAACCCTCCAAGGACCCATACGAACCGGAATAAATCGAGTGTTTCGAAATTATACCTCACAGTTAGCGAAAACTTTGAATCACAACAACAAACAAAGCTTGATGCCTCCACGGTATCCATACGAACAATCTGAATCCTCTGTCTTCTCGTGATGCTAGTCACAGTTTCAAAACTTAGAAAGAAAAGGGAGCATATTGTTGTAGGTGATTTTGTGAGAAAATTGCAAGACCCAAAAAAACACTAGCATAAAAATGTCATACATTTTATATGGACATGGGATATATGGCCTAGCCATCACCATACCTCCACCATGCCTCCACCATTCTTGAGTGTAAGACCTTCATACACCATCATTCTCTTACAAAGTCATCCCTAATTATTTTTATTTATGTCCAACATAAATAATATCTGATTTTATTTTGTTTGGACTGAAATTCAATGTAAAATTGTATTCATCTTGAAAGTTAATTTTGTCTATAATTGTATTAAAGCCATCGTGTTTGACTTTTCATAGATAGTTTGACTTTGACTTTCTATACATGTTTGACCCTATATAAAGGGTAAGCCTTTGTAATTTTTGTAGGATTCTCAATTGTAATATCGTTACGTAAATAAAAGGTTTGACCAAGATTGTGGTATTGACTTTCTCTCTCAACTATCATTGTGTTCTTACAAGAGTTATACAGATTAGCCATTGATGAATTGGAGATTTCATGAAGATTGATTAAAGTGGGAACAATAATTGGTATCAGAGTAGGAAAATCCAAAGAAATCGTTGAAATAAATCAGATTTTGAAGAATTTTTCGAAGATTTTTCTGGATTTTTTGTGTGTTCTTCATCTTTTTCTTAAGATTCTTCATTTTTGTTTAGGTTTGATTCAATTTTTTTATAAATTTCGTATTTTTGTGTTAAATTTGGGATCAAACTGTGCGGAATTAAATTGTGAATCTTTGTTATTCACAATCTTTTGTGATTTGATCATTCCATTTCAAGATTCGATCATTTTAGTGTTTTTAATTTTTTTTTGTGTTCTTGATTTTTTTTTTTCAAAAACCTGAGTTTTGAGCCAATTTTTTTTAATTTTTTGTATTGTTATTGTGTTTTTACGTAGCCCAACCAGTTTTGGCCCAATTCTTTTTAACAGAAGCCCATCACTTGTTTTAAATCGGACAAGTTCATATCGCTCATCACAGACTTGGTTTCATCGAACGAAGCGATTTAGTTGGGTTATCTGCATACGACTTGAGCGGAAAAGTGATTTAATCGAACACAGCTTAAGAGATCAAAGGATTAAATCGCAGACGGCTTGAACGATTTAGTATCTAAATCGGATACAAATTAAGCAAACAAGGGATTTACAAGTTGTCATCTTGAGTGGACAAGGGATTTAATTGCAAAAGACTTGAGCAGAGGCAATGTATCGATCACAGCTTGAGCGATTTAGGATACAGCTTGAGCGATTTAGGTCACAGCTTGAGCGATTTAGGTCACAGCTTGATCGATTTAGGGAGTTTATCGCACACAACTTAAGCTACTTACAGTTTATCGCACACAGTTTAAGCGGATTAGAGAGTACATCACAGTTTGAGCGGATAAGGGTGTAAATCGCTCAAGGCTTGAGCGGATTCCATTAAATTGATAGGCAACTCATTTGATGATCGGATTTCATGAAAGGATCAACAAAAATCGCTGACATGAGCTTTGTTCATCGATCGATTATCTTAGATATGAAACAGTCTTGAACAAGCAACTGTTCAATTAAGGAACAACAATTTGTTGTGATACGCCTACCAGTCCTAGTTGTGGTACCTGTTTGGGTGGTCCACAGGATACTTATGCATGCCTTTTGAACCTCAGGTTTCATTCATAGACAATGCGACAGTGGTGAATCAACACCAGATAGTGGTGACAGATTCGTAAATCTCGAGAGAAGAAATTTGTTTCACATTGTATATAGAATTTGGTTGATTTCAATTTAGTCACTCACTGTTTTAATCTGTTTTGATGAGGCAAATGTGCAGGCTGAAAGTTCTCCATAAGATTGATTGCTCAAATGTTGAATCTCTTGTTTTTGCTGTTGTTGTTTAAGCAACAAATATTCATCCAATATTGACAGTTGTTGCGTAGTAATTATTCTTGATTTTGAACAGCTGAAGAAAGAAAACGGTGGCCTATACTATTGATCTTGATATAGAAACATAGAGACAGATTATGTGATATTGAAGCTTTCTTGAAGTTGTTGGCGTGGAGATTGCAATGATGGAGATGGAGAAGCGGTATGCATTGAAAGACAAGTAGAGAGCAAATCTTGAATTTGAGTCACAGTCACCATTCTCTGTCTTTTATTGTATTAATTTCTTCATGTAACTAACTAGATTGGGATTTAGCCATATTGAATTATTCCAACAACCAACTAACTTGAGATCCCAAGTCAGTATACTGTGCGTCTTCAGGTAACTGTAGAAAGGATTGTTAGTCCCTATGATGATCAATCTTCAATCTTCAAGTAATAATCCATGGCAGAATCAGATTTAACAATCAAGAACATTGAGAAGAGATTTGAGAGAGAAAGTCAAAATAGTCAAAGCTCTATATTTCTCAAATGTATACGTATCTTTACAAAGTGAACCTCTCTTCTCACAATTACAAAGACATTACCCTATTTATAGGGTCAAACCTCTAAACATAGTCAAAGTCAAACCTGCCTAAGAAAAGTCAAACACGATGACTTTTACAATTATAGACAATATTTAACTTTCAAGACGAATACAATTTAACTGATTTTCAGTCCTAACATTCTCCCCCTTTGTATTCTGACTTGAAAGAAATTCTGCGCTTTGAGTCCTGTTTGAACTTTGAAACTTCAAGCACATTATGTCTTCTTCAAAAGAATTCTTCAACTTGAAATATTCAAGAAATCAACTGTTAAAAAAGATCTTCTAGCATTCTCCCCCTCGAATATAGAACATCAATGATCTTCTCTTTTTACAAAGTAGAACAGTAATTATCAAAAACAATATACAAGATTTAATCTTCAAAGAATCTTCAGAAATAATCTTCAGTAAACTGTTATAAAGCTGATTTTCACATTCAACATCTCTCAGTCATTGTAGCACATGAATAATCTTTCTGTAATTATCTTCAGTCGCACTTCTTTTGAATCTTTTGCCAAACTTGAAGTTACT
>NC_037529.1:47207487-47227139 GCF_001531365.2 Cynara cardunculus var. scolymus
AGATAAATGAGTAGTTGGTGGGGTTGTGACAAGAATTGGCCTGGGCTTTGCCTTTTTCAATATTAGTCTCCAAAGAATCGAGAACTAATAGATTATGTGGTATGCCCRGATTATGTAAGTTTGGAACAGGATTTTCATTTTCTTTTAATCCTGACACAACTCTCGTTAATTCTTTTAGCTCACAACAACTACCCCTCTCTTTTTCATTTTAGTCTCAGCACACAAATCCTTTTGTATTTAAACTCACTCAGATATGGTTGTCCTCTTGGGTAGGTCTGTCGTTTTTGACATTGCATAGAGGTATTTCTAATAAGCACTCAGTCCCTCCTAAAATAGCACATTATGTACATTTGATCACAAAGGTTGATCAAAAAATATTATTTCTTTAAAGCACAATGATCAGATAAAAAATTTGATCAAAAAATTTGTCTTTAAGCACAATTAATGAAAGAATTATGCGACAACGATTCGATTATTCAGTATATACGAGAGAAATGAATGAAGATCTGTAAGAACAAGTTTACAGATTCTGATATTGAAAAAAATGAATGTATATGAATCAATGTAAAAAAAATATTAGAAAACAAAATTGAATACAAAGGAGTGTATTATCACCGAAAATGATTTTCGTATAAKWGACGTGATAATAACAATTTGAAGAATAGCTGAAACATGTATTGGAGTTATGTTCGATGAGAAATTACACAAGTAAAAATCTCAAGAAATACCTGTTCAGAGAATGTACTCGTTTCAGAAAACAATTTCATTTTCAAAAACATTTATTAAAAAATTCTAGAGACTCCCCCTAGAAAACATATTTAAGTAATGATTCAGTTAAACTCAAAAAATTAAAAAATTTGAAGAAAACATTTTAAGTACGGGTTCTAAACTGAGTGTTTAGAAACTACACTCGGTGAAGCACGGGTCCTGAACTGAAATGTTCAGAAGCCTCGTTTGGAATAAATTACAACTCCCCCTGCATTGGTGTATCATTGAAATGATATTCTGATCAGCACAAACTTGACACACTTGTAAAACCAGATTAAGTAGATTTTGGTACCCAAACGAACTTGGGTCCTATTTTGTTAGTATCTGGTTGAGGTATGTTGTAATTACCAAACCATTTATTTCTATAAGGTATTTTCTTTTCAGCACTATTAACAGGATGATCAGGAATAAAATATGAACCGTACTAGAAATTTGGATCATACCTGTTCTTACCTTTCCAGTTGTTCTGGTAACTGTTATCTCCATGCCACCTGTTGAACCTTTTGTTATTGACAAAATTATTGGTCCTGCATCTTGAGTACATAATCCTTCTCTTGCTAAGATTGATCAGATCATTAGTGGATCTCACAATGCAAGGAAGATTGTTAGTAATAACAGGTGTATGAGATAAAACAGATTCAGACTTGTTAACCCAAATGCTTTTAATCTTTGAAGAGTAATTGGGTGATCCAATGACATACCCTTGATAATACTGATTAGAACGAGAATATTTCTTAGAAACATTAGATTTAGGACTACTTGAATAACTGTTCGAATAGGAACAATTATAAAAGTTGGTTTTACACTGTGATTGAGAGCCAGTTGGGCTTTTAGCACACGAAAAGTCTTCGACTTTTTGTAAAAGCTGGTCTCTTTCTACAGTAACTAAATCATATTACTTTTTCAGTTCAGTTCTCATGTTCAATTAAGTTTCAAGGTCTGTCTTTAGATCAGACAACTTCTTTGAAGTATCCAGGAGTTTACCCTCTAACTCCTTCTGTAGCATTTCAAACTTTCTCTTCTGATCTATTAATTCTCGTTTCTCTTCATCTGAGCTACTCTTTTCATTCTCCGAGGCAATGTCAAACCACTTTTTCTTATTTGCATGCTCTTTAGCAATTGCTGTATACTTCTTTGAAGTATTTCTTTTCTCAAGAGCAAATTGCCTTTTCTCTTCGTCTAAAGCCTTTCGCTTTAGATCAATGCTTTCGGACAATTTCTGTAGTTGACTCTGACAGTCTTCGGAGATGTCTTTCTTTTCTTTTTCATTTTTGGCTCGTTCCAAAATGATAAGCTGCTCAAAATCCGAGATTTGCTTTAACAACATCTTTGCGTTCAGCTCGAGAGAGTTAATCTTATTCTCAAAGGATTTTCGTTCAGAATCAAATCTTTTCTCAATCTCTATAATCTTATTCTTTTCTTTCTCTAAAACTTTCCTTTCAATATTCAAATCCTTCTCCGCTTTCAAAACCTTTTCTTTCTCTAAATTCAAAAGCTTTCTTAGCTCAATCAGATCACTTTTAGATTTATGAAACTTCTCAGTTAAATCCTTTGTCTCTGTATTATTCCTTGGAGAGTTTTTTTCAATCGAAAGTGCACTTCTAACCTCTTTGAGTTTATTAAAAAGATCTTTATTAGTTTTACTCCAAGTCTTCAAATTCTCATCATTATCTTTTCTTACAAAACTGAGAGTGTTCTCGACTTTTTCAATTTTATACTCAAATTCCTTCTCGATTCTTTCACATTCTTGTTTATGATATTTCTTTACATCTTTGATATATTGCTCATTAGCATAATTCTCAGTGTACATATTTATGTATTTCTCTTTATAATTCACAATGCTCTTTTCCAGTTCAGCATTCTTCTCTCTCATCTCCTTTAGAATATCTGCCATTAAAAAAATAGATTGATCAGTTATAAGATCTATGTAGTGAAATCAGATAAAAAAAAAATCAGAAACAATTAAGCTAAAAAAATGAAAAACACTAAAAACTGATGAGAATTTAGAAACACGACGAAGAACTGTCAAAAATAAGTAAAAACAGTCAAAATCGTTGAAAACAGTTAAAAACTGTTAAAAACAGTCAAAAACAGTTAAAACTGATGAAAAACAGTTTATACGACGCAGAATAGTTCAAAAATTTCTCAAACTGTTTAAAACACAAAATAAAACAGATAAACGATGATCCAAAAAAATTAAAATCTAAACAAAAATAAAAACTAAGAAACTAAAAATACCAAACAGTTCAAGAATATATGACTGAATTACAAACTAATTAAAACCGCAACAAAATCCCTTAATATGATAACACCAAATGAAATTCTTGGTCAATTCAAATGGTAGCGTGTAAGAGCTGTTACAATTCTTGATTCACAACCAATAGGTATTTGTGCGGCTTCCTCTAGCAGTTTCTGATTGTGCTTCATCCTGGATGATAGCAAACTTGAAAATGGAGAAGCTGGTAACAGATTCTGTGGGATTTAATCTTGAACCAAAACAACCTGCTGTGTATTGCTTAAACAACTAAGTCAAATTCTGAAATGTGTCAAAACAGAAAGTTGTAGTTAGTCAAAACAATAAAGAACAACCACATAACCTGCAGAGAATACCTCTTACAGCAAGCAACAAATCCAACCAAAATTGAATAAGCTTCGGTCACTAAGAGGCTGTAAAATGTTTAAGAACCAGCCTAAACTGCACAAGCTTAACAGTCTTTGAATATTGTCAACTCCGCTCAAAACACACAGCTTAACAAAACAGTCTTTAATCATCTCAGATAGTTTCAACTGGCAGGAGGTTTCCACACAAATTTTATCTGCTTCTGTTCCAGTCCTCAAATTCACAAACACACCCCAACAGCAAGAAGCTCAATGTCAATGTAATGTACCTGTGTAGCTAATAGAAGCTGTCAAGATGAAACAAAACAGAAGCTCCTTAAAACAGTCGACCCTTGACCAATGAAACACAACAGCAACAGCTTCATATCTGCTCTAGTTCAATAGCTGCAGATGGGTCTGGTAAAGCAGCTGTTCCTTCTACTTCCTATCATGCCATCTTGCTGCTTTTCTTAATCCCAGAAAGCAAAACCAAAACAGCAGGCTTTCAAATCTGTTAAACCTACCAAGCAACTTATATCTCTATCCAAGCCCAAGCCTTGCTATGCCTTAAAACCTTCCAAAGTGACCTTTGATGTACCTGTCACAAAAACAGTTGAACTATCAAATCACAACCACAGTTAGGCTGTTAGCTTGAACGAACTGTTGTTCCAGTCCTCAAAATTCCTTAAAGAAACAGCAGAAACAAACAGCTAGAACAAACCAAATCTGATTATTGCTTTTGTATGATGTAATGAGAAATCAACAAATTCTGTTGCCCAAATCTAAAAACTAAACGAACACGACAATCTAATTCAAAAAAAATTGTAGCCAGAGGTTGAGCGATTTCTTAAATCGCACATAGAATCTGAGCGATTTAATTTGAATTGGAAAAATTAACCAAGTCCTAATACGATCACCAGTCCGCTCAAGCTCTTGTTTAAATCAAGTAAAATCTGAGCGATTTATAATCCGGTCACGAATTGATCGAATACGGACAAATATCCGGTCAAGTGTTGTACGAATCCGCTCAAGAATAAACCTAAATCGCTCAAGTATCCGGTCACGAGTTGATCGATTAAGACTTAGAAAAATCAGAACCTTACCTTTTGATTTGTGCGATTAAGAATCCGGGTAAGATGTAGCAAACGATGTAGCCGGACACTTATCCGGTCAAGGGGTGTACGTATCCGGTCACTAGTCCGATCACCACTGTTCTAAATCGATTGATGAGTGTGAAACTTACCTGAGCGATTTAGAAACGGGATAAATGGATTAAGCGATTTAGAACAAGCTGTGATCGATGTAGTTCTAGTCCGCTCAAGCTGTCGGTCAAGTCTCCGTATGAGTTCTTTAACACAGACTATGCTTTATGAACCTGCGATTTAGATGAAGATGAGAAATGATTCTAAGTCCAAATCGGATGGATTGGGCTTAAAGTAATTTGGGCCATGAGCGGTTTAGAAACCAAAAACACAAACACAAATAAATTTTAACAAAAAAATGATCAAAAACACAGACTTTTTAAGAAAAAATAAGAACACAAAAAAATTTAAAAAACACCAAAAGTGATTAAATTTTGATATGCAATGATCAAATCACAAAAGTTTGTGAATAACAAAGATTCACAATTCAATTCCGAGCATTTTGATCACGATTTAAACACAAAAACACAAGATTTTTTAAAAAATTGGATCAAACTTACAAAAAATTAAGAACACGAAAAACAACAAAAAAATTTCAGAAAATTAATCTTCAAATCTGATTTCTTCTTCTGATTTCTTGCACACACTGCTTTGATACCAATTGTTAGTCCCTATGATGATCAATCTTCAATCTTCAAGTAATAATCCATGGTAGAATCAGATTTAACAATCAAGAACATTGAGAGGAGATTTGAGAGAGAAAGTCAAAATAGTCAAAGCTCTATATTTCTCAAATGTATACGTATCTTTACAAAATGAACCTCTCTTCTCACAATTACAAAGACATTACCCTATTTATAGGGTCAAACCTCTAAACATAGTAAAAGTCAAACCTGCCTAAGAAAAGTCAAACACAATGACTTTTACAATTATAGACAATATTTAACTTTCAAGACGAATACAATTTAATACTGATTTTCAGTCCTAACAAAGATAATGATTTGGTGAGTTTCTGAAATTCCAAAGAGACAAGTGCCAGTCTACTTCTTTCATTTGAGGCAATTACAGTTTTGATAGTTACAACAATTTTAAAAGAGAAGACTTTGATTATGCCATGTTGGATTTCTTCGTTAGTGAATTCAAGAGAACAGTTGGAATAAAAAGGGTTTAATTGAATCTGGTTTATACCATGATTTCGGTTATGTGTTTCTGTTTGTGACAGATTTTTTTTGACAGCGTACATATTTGTTTGTGATTTGTTAATTATGTTTTATGATCAACCTATTTTGAGACTCTGGTTGCTGTGTGTTTCTTGACTATCATCACTTTGGAGGTCCTAGATGTTATTCTTGTATCAATAGTTGTGAAGGTTAATGCAAAGCAAGGAAGCACTGTTAGTATATTGGATGATCTAGAAAGGCCTGTTGATGATAGCATAAATACTTACAAGGCCTTATGCAGAGACAGTAGAATTGTACTTGGAGCTGCGGCCACAGAGATTGAATTAGCCAGAAGATTGCTGGAAGATTGAGGATATTTAGAGATTATTTGTTGTACACAATTTGATTCGTTACATATCACCTCAGGAACTGTTTGAATTGACAGAGACTTTCATTTGGTGTAATCATATTAAGGGATTATGTTACGGCTCTTAATTGGTTCGTAATTGGCTCATATATACTCGAACTTTGTTCTCGGACAATCTTTTAGTCGTAAATTTGTTTGGTATTATATAATTCTTGTAACTGTTTTTTGTTTTTTTGTTTTGAGCTTCTTTCATTTTAATTTTGGATAACTTTTTATCTATTTTGTTTTATTTTTGAACTGTTTGAGATTTTCTTGACTATTTTTCGTCGCATAAATTGTTTCTTATTAGTTATTACTGTTTTTGACTGTTTTTACAGATTTTATACCGTTTTTCGTCATTTTTCTAATTCCTCATCGATTTTTATATTTTTCTGTTTTTGTGTTTGAGCTTAACTGTTTTTGATTTCTTTTTACCGATTTCATAGCATTTGATCTTTAATCAATCTTGATTTTTTGAAAATGGCAGTTTCATTTAAGAGAGAGAGAATGAGGAACTGAAAGATAAGATTTCTGAGTTGAATAAGAGCATACAGGATTATAAAGTGAAATATTTGAATGTTTTACGAAAATCATGCGAATATGGAGTGTATTAAAGATTTAAAATGGGAGCATAAAGAAAATTGTGAACAAATTGAAAATGATTTCATGTACAAAATTAAGAAATTGGAAAACACTCTCAGCTCTGTCAGAAAGGATTATGATGATGATCTGAAAATTTGGAGTAAAGCTAACAATGATTTGTTATAAGAGGTAAGAAATGAATTACCGACTCCAAGGAATAATACAGATACAGAGGACTTAACTAAAAATTTTCATAAGTCTGAGAGTGATCTGATTGAGTTAAAGAAATTACTGAATTTAGAGAAAGAGAAGGTTTTAGAAGTTGAGAATAGTTTAGATGTTGAGAGGAAGAAATTTGAGAAAGAGAAGAAGAGGGTGATTGAACAAGAAAGAAAATTTGGAGCTGAATATGTATCTTATGAGAATAAGATAAACTCTCTCGAGCTGAACGCAAAAATGCTGTTAAAGCAAATATTAGATTTTGAGCAGCTGATCATCTTGGAACGTGCCAAGAATGATAAAGAGAAGAAAGACATCACAGAAGAGTGTAAGAGCCAAACACAGAAATTATCTGACAGCATGGCTCTAAAGTAGAAGGCTTTAGACGAAGAGAATAAGCAATTTGCTCTTGAGAAGAGAAATACTATAAAGAAACATACAACTATTGCTAAAGAGCTTGCTGAAAAGAAAAAAATGGCTTGACATCGCTTCTGAGAATGAGAAGAGCAGCTTAGATGAAGAGAAAAGAGAGTTTATAAATCAGAAGAAGAAGTTCGAAATGCTTCAGAAGGAGTTAGAAGGTAAACTCCTGGACACTATAAAAAATTGTCTGATCTGAAGACATATCTTGAAACTGAATTGAAGTTGAGAATAGAACTTAAAAATAAGTTTGATTTAGTTACTGTTGAAAGAGACCAGCTTTTACAGAAAGTCAAAGACTTTTCTTGTGCTCAAAGCTCAATTGGTTCTCATTCTCAGTGTAAAACTAGCTTCTATGACTGTTGCAAATCGCAAATCGAACAGTTATTCAAGCAGCCCTAAATCAACTGTTTCTAAGAACTATTCTAGTTTTTCTAATCAGTATTATCAAGGGTATGTTATAAGATCATCCAATAATTCTTCTAAGGTTAAAAGTATTTGGGTTAGTAAATCTGAATATGTTTTATCATGTACTCTTGTTGTTACAAATCATCTTCCTTGTTTTGTAAGATCTACTATTGATTTGATTCATCTTAGGAAGAGAAGAATCATGTGCTCCACATGCAAATCAACAGATTTTATGAACAAGAAGACATACAACAGATGGAGTACAGACAATAAAGATCAGAAAGACTGGAAAGGTAAGAATAGGTATGATTACAATAACTGGTATGGATCATATTTTGTATCTAATCATCCTGTTGAAAGTGCTAAAAAGAAAACATCTAATAGAAATAGATGGTTTGGAAGTTACAACATACCCCAGCCTGATACTAACAAAATAGGACCCAAATTCATTTGGGTACCAAAATCTATTTCATCTGATTTTGTAGGTGTGTCAATTTTGTGCTGATCATAATATCATATCAGTGATATACTAATACAGGGGAGTTGTAATATGTTCCAAACAAGGCTTCTGAACAATTCAGTTCAGGAACCGTGTTTTACCGAGTGTGGTTTCTAAACACTCAGTTTAGGACCCGTGCTTAAAAAGTTTCCTCCATTTTTTTTAACTTTTTGAGCTTAACTGAAACATTACTATAATCTACTATGTTGGGGGAGTCTCTAGAAGTTTTAAATAAATGTTTTCGGGAAGTAAATAATTTTTTTTTGGAAACGAGTACATTTTCTGAACAGGTATTTCCTGAGATTTTACTTGTATAATTTCTCATCGTACATAACTCTAATACCTGTTTCAGCAATTCTTCAAACTATTATTATCGTGTCTCTTATATAAATCATTTTCGGTGATAATACACTCGTTTGTTTTTCTATTTTTTTTACCTTGAATGATATACATTTCATTTTTTTTAATCTGAATCTGTAAACTTGTTCTTACAGATCTTCATTCATTTCTCTCGCATACCGAATAATCTGATCATTGTCGCATCATTCTTTCATTAATTGTGCTTAAAGCCAAATTTCTTGATCAATAATTTTTATCTGATCATTGTGCTTATTTGCAATAATATTTTTGATCAACTGTTTGTGATCAACTATGCATAATACTAATTTTAGGAGGGACTGAGTGCTTATCAGAAATACCTCAATGGAATGTCAGAACCGACAAACCTACCCATGAGGACAACCATATCTGAGTGAGCTTTATATACAAAAGGTGTTTGGGTGCTGAGACTAAAATGAAAATGAGAGGGGTAGTTGTTGTGAGATAAAAGAACTAGCGAGAGTTGTGTCAGGATTAAAAGAACATAAGAATCCTGTTCCAAACTTCTAAAGTCCGGGCATACCACACAATATATTAGTTCTCAATTCTTTCGAGACTAATATTGAAAAAGGCAAAGCCTAGGCCAATTCTTGTCACAACCCCACCAGCTACTCATTTATCTCTTAACATATAAGTGTTTCAATAACACTTGAGGCACGCAGCTCGTCATTTATTAATTTCTCATTCGGAGAAAATTGATATTGAATAAGAAGGATATATGTCCCCCCTTCAAGTCTTTTTGATCACTAATTGAGTCTAATAAATTTGTGTTGTCCACACGGTTTATCTTTTTGAGCCTAAACAGAAGCATTAGTTGCTTTATCTTTATACACTACACAGATTTTGCATTTTATATGTTATTTTGCCAAAACATTCATAGATATGCTATTATTAAGCTATCCATGATTGAATGGAAGACCTGGTGAGATGAATCTCATATATATAGTACATCTGTTGTACTGAGTATATTTGTTTTACTCACAGGCCAATCTTTTTATAAGATTGAAAACAATTTCATACGCTGAAATTGGTTGTTACCTTCCCATTCCCTTAATCTGAAAAGATTAAACAAGTGGATTTGAAAGATCTACTTATAATTTCATGAATTGACGGCTTTCGCGGAATATTTTATTCATTCTTGTGTATGATGTAATGATGTTCATTTCATCATAAGGGGGAATATGTAATAATGAATGAAATGTCCAATTCCGAACATTATAATGGGAATTTGTTGTAAAGATCAAGGGGGAGTATCTTCAATGATGACAAAAGATTCAAAAGGAGTGTGACAAAAGATGCTACAATGTCTGAGAGTTGTTGAATGTGAAGATCAATTTTACAACAGTTTGCTGATAAAGATTACCTTTGAAGAGAAAGTGTGTTAAAGATCAATTCTGAAGATTGTTATTGTTTTTGTTCTACATTGTTAAAAGAGAAGATCATCGCGGTTCCACATTCGAGGGGGAGAATGTTAGAAGATCTTTCTCAACTAATGATTGCCTGAATATTTCAAGTTGGAGATTGTTTTGAAGAAGACATAGAGTGCTTAAAGCAACAAAGTTCAAACGAGACTTAAAGCCTGCAAATTCTTTCAAGTCTGAATACAAAAGGAGAGAATGTTAGGATTGAAATTCAGTGTAAAATTGTATTCGTCTTGAAAGTTAATTTTGTCTATAATTGTATTAAAGTCATTGTGTTTGACTTTTCATAGATAGTTTGACTTTGACTTTCAGTACATTTTTGACCCTATATAAAGGGTAAGCCTTTGTAATTTTTGTAGGATTCTCAATTGTAATATCATTATGTAAATAAAAGGTTTGACCAAGATTGTGGTCTTTCTCTCTCAACTATCATTGTGTTCTTACAAAAATTATACAGATTAGCCATTGATGAATTGGAGCTTTCATAAAGATTGATTAAAGTGGGAACAATATATTTAATCAGATTAAATCGTTACAAATCAGATATGATAATTAAACATTTTAATTATTGAAACTCCTTATTCGAATATGTTCAAAGCGTGTGACCCAATGGGTTCTCAACATGTTGGTAATAAATATAAATCTCATATTTATAGTTATAAACGATGAGCGATATCTAGCATTACATCAGCGTTACCCAAATGACGAGAATTGGTGATACAACATATTATCAGTTTGTAGTCAATTTTAGTTTTACATATTTAATTCTTTTATCCTTGATGTCCAGATCGAACACGAGACATTGAATGTGTCATTCTCGTTATGTCCAATCTCTAGTTTCTTGATTCCCTAACATACTAACAAAAAAATAGATAATGATATCTCATATCAATTATCTAAGCATGCATGCATTTCTTTGTTATATATATTTATCAAGGGGCCTAGAGACATCACTCCCGTCATAAAGGAGGCGCAAATCCTATCTCGATACATGCTAATTCTATCATGTGATATGCAACATACCCAACTATCATTTTGTCACCCACTTATGGAATGATTAGAATAAATGTCAAAATACATTACTCACACATAACAAACTCCATGTTCTCAAGTCGAAGAATTACATGTACATTGACCATATGACAAACACTTATGACACTCACATGACATCCAATGAAGTGTTCTGATAACGAGTCGCGTCGGATACACAAAGTCTCCATTTTGTACCCATATGCAGATTCGATATTTCTATATGAATCCCTACATATGCTAATCATTATCATATTACTTGAACCTTAAACCCGAAATAGTATTTAACTACGGACATTTAGAATACATTATTCTAAGGTTATTTATTATGAATAATTAAAACACAGAATATAATATAGACATAATAAAGCAATGCCTTTATATTTATTAACTTCATGAAACAAAACTCAAAGTTACAATCATCATATGATTGGTTTTTGTGCATTCACTAACATATAGCTGAAGAAAATTATTCCTCAGCGTTTAGCATTCCAAGTTCGCTGATCAAGATGTTAAATCTTGTCTTATCAAGAGGCTTTTTGAAAAGTTCAGGGAGTTGGTAGTCAGTGGGAATAAAGTGAAGTTCAATATTACCATTCATAACATGATCTCTGATAAAATGATATCGGATCTCAATATGTTTGGTCTTGGAGTGAATAAATGGTTATTTGCAATCACAATAGCACTAGTGCTAGCACAATGGATAGAAATTTTAGAAAACTGAAGATCATAATCGTTGAGATGGTTTTTTATCCAAAAAACTTGGGTACAACAACTTCCAGCGGCAATGTATTCAGCTTCAACAGTTGACGTGGACACGAAGTTTTGCTTTTTACTCGTCCAGCTCACCAAATTTCCACCTAGAAGCTGACAGCCTCTAGTGGTGGGTTTCCTATCAAATTTGCAACCTGCAAAATCACTATCTGAATAACCTATTAGGTCAAAACCTGAAACTTAAGGGTATTAGAGACCCAAGTTAGGAGTTCCCTTCAGGTATCCGAATATGCATTTTACAACAATCAGATGAGATTCCTTAAGTTCAGATTGATATTGTGCACAAAGAGAAGTAGAATACATGATATATGGTCGACCAACTATAAGCAATTACATTTACAGGCTTTCCATTTGGATCCTTGTTAAGAGAGAGAGGAGCAGCCATTGGAGTTTTCATAGATGAGCTGTTAGAAAGATCAAACTTTTTTAGCATATCACGAACATACTTACTTTGGCTGGTACATATACCTTTATCGAATTACTTAATCTGGAGACCTAAAAAATAGGTTAGTTATCCCATCATACTCATATGATATTCTTTCTTCATGCGATCAGCAAACTAAAAACATAAAGAGGGATTAGTGGAACCAACAATAACTAAACTTGGACTAGAATGATATGACCTTTAACTTTATTAAGAAATAAGGTCTGGTCAATATTTCCGTGGCCAAACTTCTCGGAGATGAGAAATGAGGAGAGGGTATCATACCAGGCACGGGGAGTCTGTTTTAACCCATAAAGAGCTTTATTCAAACGATAGACATGGTTAGGATACTTAGGGTCAAGAAACCCTGGAGGTTGTTCAACATAAACTTCCTCTTGGAGTTTTCCATTTAGGAAAGCATTATTTACATCCATTTGCTAGAGTTTGAAGTCTCTATGGGCAGCAAAGGCTTGGAAGAGTCGAATAGCTTCGAGTCTAGTCAATGGTGAGAAGGTTTCGTCATAATTGATTTTTTCTTCTTGTCTATAACCCTGAGCAACAAGACGAGCCTTGTTACGGGTTACCACACCTTGTTCATCTAGCTTATTGCGATAAACCCATTTGGTGCCTATCATAGTTTTGTAAGACAGATGTGGGACAAGATACCAGACTTTGTTCCTATCAAACTCAATGAGCTCCTCTTGCATAGCAATGACCCAACTTAGGTCTGAGATAGAATCATTGATTTTCTTGGGTTCAACTAAAGAAAGGAAGTTGACAAAGAGATAGATATTACCTAGACCGCGACGAGTTTGAATACCTGCACTTGGATCACCAAGAATTTGATGAATAGAATGGTCTTTTGTCCATTGCTGAGCTGGTAAAGGATTGTCATCTAAGCATTTATGTCTAGGAACAGAAGATGAGGCTTCATTTGTAGATTCTTCAGCAATAGGTATAATTGCTAAAAGAGCCTCAGATTCAGCGACTGATAGAGGTTCAGATGCTGAAGGCATTTCATTCACTGATTGATCTATGTTTGAAGTAGAGGGATGAATGCAACTAATGGGCACTACAATGATCTTTGAAGAAGATTTGCTTTGGTTATTAGCTGCAACTAGAATGATAAGTGGATCATCATTAACTTCTACAGTATCAGCGTTGGGTTGATTGCTGAAGGAAGCTTCAGGTTGTCCAACATGATAGAATATCCAGTTTTCTAATTCTTCGTCACCATTAATGATGGGTTTAGAATTATCTGATTGAGATTCATCAGAGGTGACATGAACCGTTTCTTCTATTGTTGGTCGGCGTTTTTTGAATACTCTGAAGGCTTTGGATACTGAAAAATATCCAAGAAAGATTCCTTCGTCAGCTTTGGGATCGAACTTTCCAAGTTGATCACGATTATTGATAATAAAACACGTGCAATCAAAAAATGTAAAAAGCTAAGAGAGGACTTTCTGCTATGGAAGAGTTCGTAAGCTGTCTTTTTGAACCTCTTAACGATCAGCGACCGTTTTTGAGTGAAACAAGCAGTATTAACAGCTTCAGTCCAGAATTGAGGGGGAAGATGAGATTGGCTGAGCAATGATCGTGCAACCTCAATGATTGTTCGATCTATTCCTTTAGCTTGTGCACCTTCTTCTTCCTCGGGAATCAAGATATCTGAATCTTCTTGCCAGTCACAAATCTTCAGTTTTAGTCTTCGACATTCACTGAAGGTTCTTTCGTGTGAGTTTTGCCTTCTGGAAGTATCGTTGTTGTTGTAGGATCTACAATGCGTGTTTCAGCGATCACTGAATAGACCAGTGATGACCGTTAAAACTGAAAAGACAGAAACACTAATACTTCAAAAGGTAAAATATGAATATCATCAAATTAATGAGAGAGATGATCAACATTATTCAATGTAAGTAATCCATTCGAGGGTAAAACCCATCCATCTCAACAATTCTGTGTCAACTCACTTCACCAGGTAAAGTGATTGCATTTTCGTCTGCTCTCTAAGGTTAGAACACACAGTTTTTTGTTTGTTTTGAATTTAGGTTTAATCCAGGTAAAATTTTATCTTTGTTGGCTGAAACTGTTGTACTTATGAGAATTTTTTGAATTTAATTTATGTTGTTAGTTTTTGGTTTGGATTGAATTATGATTTTTGGGTGAATTCAGTTTCGAAGTGATGAGAATATCACCTTTGGTTCTTAAATATCGAATGTTTACTTGAGCCTGTTGATTGTAAGCATCTTTTATTGCTATCCTATGTTTTTGTGATATTTATTTGGGACTTCTCCTACTATTACCTAGTTCAAAAAATGTCTTCATTTGGTGTTTAAAGGTTGATGTATGAATCCCTCTGTCATTTCAACCAAAGAACATCTAATTAAAAAGCACAATAAACCTTAAAAAAGTAAACCTAATGATTGTGTAGAGCTCTGTCTGTTGGTCCCAGCCGGATCTACATGAGTTTATAGGTAACAGTTTATAGAATAGGGGGGAGAGATGAATACAAACACAACAACTTTCACTTTTAAAAACTTATATTGATAAAGAAGATGAATACAGATTTTTACAGATTGTTTGTGGAAGAGATAAGATATAAAACTTATCTAAACAATCAAAGATACACACACATTACATATTACAAGAAGAAAATACTTGTTAAAAAATAGGTTAAGAAGTATTGTGCTTTTCACTTGTTACAGTGGAAGTCTTTCTCTTAGACAGAGAGTAGAGAGGGAGGAGTATCTTCTTGGGTAAGATCTTCAAGGCAATGATGCTTGGTTTGAGATTCAGAAGAGACAACTAAGAAGAGAGAACTACTTAGCTATTTATACCCATTGCATTAAATGCAATCCAGAAAGTACAAAGAACGTGGCAAGCTTTAAGAGGTAAATTTGTCATTTGTTGCAGATATACAGTCTTTTGGCCGTATATAAACAGTCTTCTTTCATGAAGTAGGTAAGTAGGCTTGGAGACAAGAGAGTGAGTTTGTACAGTACTTCACTTTGAAGTGATGGGTTTGTTCTTTGTGTGCAGAAGGACAAGACAAAAACCATCATGTTCAACAAGATTCATTTGATACCTGACACTGGAATGATGCTGGAGGTATCATCAGTGTTTCCTAAATCTTGTGTAGATTTCACACTTGTGTAGACGAGCTTGTTATCACTGCAAATCGCTTCACATCACGAACTTGCTAGTATTTATCTTTAGCTTCTATATTCGATATCAGTGATATCACTGACGGATCTGTGGTATGAGTTTTGTCTTCCTGAAGTATACTTCTCTCTAAACGAATTACAATACACGTTCAACAATCATTGAACAGACTCAGTGAAGATTTCTGATGCTGAATACAAAGATAGTACACTTCGATAGATAAAAGTGATCAACATCAAACCACTAAGAGAGGATCAACAAGCTCCCCCTATTTGATGATGACAAAGCAACATAAAGAAAATTGCTTATGGTACAATAGTAAGAAAAAGGTACCAGTGAAATACTTGTCCTTTTTAACTATCTTGGAATCTTTTTTAGTGATATAGTTTGCTATGAAAATTTACATTAGTTGTAAAGGACTACCAGGAAAGAATAAACTTACACAATATTGATAGTTGAATACTAAAAGAATATTCACTGACTAGAAAGATGTCAACAAATACAAAAATATAATAGAACTCATAAGTACTTGTCCTATTTACTCTTTTTAGGGATCTTTTTTTAGTGAATTTATCATTTTAATGAAATATCTTTTACAGGAAAATATTACAAGTTATTACAATCAATTTTGGTAGACCAAAAACTAAAGGGTTATACATTGAAAGAAAAGATAAGAAATACAAGACTGAAAGGACATCTAATCTAGATTGCTGAAGTTAATGTAGTCAGGGACATCTTTTCCTAGAATCTTGCATCTGAGAATTTCCTTTCGAATCTTGCGCTCCATCATCTTTCCAAATAGATCATTATTCAACCAAGTCCTTATATATTCTAAGTGATGTATAGGGCAAAGATGGAACTCAGATGCTTGCTGAAACCTGTATTGACCATCATAATCAATGAACATAAGTCCATATTCAGGTTTCACATGCACTGTGTTGGGTATATAAGGACCCTTCTCAGGCAGTGACAAGTTCAACATTGAGATATCTGGCTTCTTTCGATCGTTGAGAAGTTCATTCACTGAGAATTTTGTTTCTTGCTTGTTCTTATGGGATGGTCCACCTTAAGGTTCATAAAGGTTCTTTCTTCGAGAAGGAGGCATCTTTGGCAGAGGAGGAACCTCGATGATATTTGATAATTTATTGAATAATTCATTTAGAACATCTTCAATAAAAGGCTTGTGCTTGGATTTGGATTTTTGGATAGCCTGTCGAATCGTGAGCCATTCGTAGAAGCCATACTGACCGAGGAAGGAAGGATACGAAGTGACATCATTTTTATCATCTCGGAATATGACCATTGAAACTAGTTGAGCTCCATCTTCCGCATGACCACTAATAGTGATGCTTGTGATTACGTGTGGGCACATCCTTGTCTCGTTCCTTTCTTTGCACCAGTTGAGGTCAGATCCTTTAGCTTCAATACTCGTTGGCGTTCATGTCAACTTCTGCTAACAGTTGGGCTTGAGCACTGAGCAAATATTTCATTTTGAATTTCCCTTCTGCATGTGCTTGATCAGCTAGAGTCTTGGCTAACTCTTAACTATTTTTTAAGTTGTAGCTGATGTTTCTTCAGCTCTAGTTCAACATGGAGGGATTCTTCACATTCAACTTCTGAAAGGAACTCAAACTCACCACATCCAGATATACGATGAGGAATTTTTATTCTAGATTGGTCGAGCTGACTTATCAGCTGAGCCATCTTATGGTCTTCATCAACTTCTGAATACACAGGTTGTCTTGGCGACCTTCTTGGTATTCGCATGTTGGCTTCTTCATCATCTTCATCATTCTATAGGGCTTCAAAAGTGTGGAGATGGGTTGAAAGACCAAGAGGGTTTGTTGTAGAGAGACATTGAGAGAAAGGGGTAGAAGTTTCTGTTCACGAGGAAGGAGGTACAAACATGGAGGTGAATGCATCCTATGATGGACAGACTTCCCGAAGAAATAAGGCAAGGTTGTCTTCAACCACTCTTTTGCCTTTTATACTGAAGTGCTGGTTCTCTGATGATTTTTCCCTTTGGAAAGTAGGTTTCCTATTGGATATTCCTTTAGTTGGTTGTCTTGGAATGACTTGGATGGAGTAATCATCATCATCGTTGTCATCGTCATTGTCACCACCAAGATCAGTTTTTGCATCTGGATGTTGAGGTTCAGAATCCTCCTCCTCATTATCCTCTTCATCATCTTCATCATCAACATTTGCTAATGCAGAGGTGGAAGGATGAAGGTCTTCATAGTCAACAACAACAACAACAACAACAATAGCGGTAACCACGACATCATCATCACTAATGGCATCATCATTATTGGATCCTGGGAGAGAGAGGCGAGAGGCTAGGTCTTTTAATTTATTCTAGATGGAGGAGATAGCTTCAACTTGAAAAAGATTGAAGGCAGTGACCTGGTCCAACTTGTTGGTCCCAGACGGGTCACAAGAGTTTTAGACTAACAGTTTGTAGAAGGGGGATGAATACAAACACATAAACTTTCATATTTAAAAAATAGATATTGATAGAGAAAGATCAATACATATTTTATGTAGATTGTTTGCGGAAATAGAGAAGGTAAAGATAACCTATCTAAAACAAAGTAAGTTTACACACAGATATACATAGCGATATAGAAAATATTTGCTAAAAAGATAAAGACAGGAGGATGTTCTTCTTGGGTAAGAACTTTAGAATTCTTGAAAGGGAATTCTAACTTTCTTGAAGATAAGCGTATGTGTTCTTTAGATAGAAGTGGAATCTCTGTGTATGCGTATGCATATGCGTTAATTTTTTGCATGGAGAGAGCACTCAGCTATTTATACCCATTGCATTAAATGAAAATCAGAAGGGTTTGAACATGCGTCAAGCTTTAGGAGGAAAGCTTGTCCTTTGCTACAATGAATAGTACAATTGTCTATTCATGAGCAAACATTCTTTTGTGGAGTTGGTGACTAGTCGGCTCCATGTTGTACTGTACTCTAGAAAAGGTATGGGTTTTTCCTTTGTATGTGGAAGGACAAGACAAAAACAATCTTGCATAACAAGTTCATTTGATCGCTGAATGCTGGAATAACAACGAAGGTATTTTCAGCATTTGCTGAGGCTTGAGCATTCTTCACACATATGTTGACTAGGTTGTAATCACTGAGTACCGCTTTAGATCATGAACGCGCTTAGTCACTAATCTTCAGTTTTAGTCTTCAACATTTATTGAAAGTTCTTTGGTGTGAGTTTTTTCTTCTTGAAGTATTGTTGTCTATAATATTCTAGTTGATATATATATGTACGGTTATGTATGTATATGTGTAATATATATATATATAAGAGATAATTCAAAAAAAATTTCTTTTATTTTAATTAAGAAATGGGAAGTCGGCTAGAGAGCCGCCCACCATTTTGAAGTGGTTCATATATAAATGGATTTTGTGGAGAAAAGGAGATACACACACATACCATATTTAGAAATTTGCTCTGAAGAATCAAGAAGATTGCACGGGAGGAAGAGGATTTCAAAAGCTTTGTTATTCAATTTCTAAAGGTGAGTGTATTAAGAGCTTTGGATATGAATTGCTTACATACAGTTTGATAAGCATTTGGAACTGGTTTTCATGAATTTTGTTATATTTTATGAGAAGTTCTTGCTTAAACCGTTCAAGTGTTGTCCGGATTGAAATCCTGACAATTAAACCGCTTGTGCCTTGTCCGGATATCTTCAAAACCGGCCAATAGGTGACCGGATATTCATCTAAACCGGCCAAGAGGTGATTAGTGTAATTCTAAACCGCTCAAGTGTTGTACGGTGTATTGACCGGATTACTTTAAACCGGTTAATGGTTGGACTATATATTGTCTGGTTTATCTTTAAACCGGTTAGCAATGAAAGTGAAGTATTGTCCGGATTTGTAATCCGGACAAAGATGTTAATTTATTTCAAAGTGTTTTGACCGGACTTGTTATCCGGACAAGATTGACCGGACTTCAAGTCCGGATAAAAAGAAGGAATGTTTTTGAAATGTTTTTGAAATGTAAAGGCGGTGTAACCGTGAGAGAGAGAGATGTAAAGGCGGTCTAACCGCGAGAGAGACGAAATGGCGGTGTAACCGCGAGAGGGACGAAATGGCAGTGTAACCACGAGAGGGAGGTTATGGCGGTGTAACCGCGAGAGGGAGGTTATGGCGGTGTAACTGCGAGAGAGATGAAATGGCGGTGTAACCGCGAGAGAGATGAAATGGCGGTGTAACCGCGAGAGAGATGTAATGGCGGTGTA
>NC_037529.1:47227239-47247621 GCF_001531365.2 Cynara cardunculus var. scolymus
AGATTAATACCAAAAACAGAATTAATCGAATAAGAATTCAATTCCTGCTCTGATACCAATTGTTGGATCTTAAATTCAGCTTTGATATTGATCTAATACTTTGAATGAACTCTAAGACGATTAAAGTGCAACGGAAACAATAATAAGAACAGAATAGAGTAAATAAATCAAGAACACACAGTCAAGATGAGGAAGAAGATGAACACAGGAGAATTGCTTCAAAGGTTTTTCAATTGATTCAATTGAAAAATTAGACGATTACAATACTCAAAGCACACTGACTACAAAGGCCTTAGCCGCTATTTATACTAGTTCCTAACGACCTTACTGACAAGATCTTGATGCGTGAAATCATCTAAACCGTCCAAATAAAGTCGATTAAGTCCTAGTCACGTGAGAAGCATATGCAGCTAATAACCATTGAAAAACAGTTGGAAGAGGATCTTCACAGAAGATGAAATCCGCAGACCCTCTGTGAGCCATCTTAGAGGCTCTACTGTAATTGACTTGTATGTTCTATTTTGCCAGAGGACCATTTTCCAGAACCTCTGTGAGAGACATCAGAGGTTCTGTCATTCTTTACTTGCACGAATATACATCTTCTGTCGCTAGTCCTCTGTTGTCTTATGTGGAAGATATCCTTCTGTCAAGACTTGCAGAATAATTTTTCTATACTTTTATAAGAGATGAAAAATGAAGCTAACAAGAGTCATCACCCTCACTTACTAGGTAAGACTCTTGGTCCTTGTCTTGCTCATATCGGGTAAGATTCCTTGTCTTGCTCATATAGGGTAAGATTCTTGGTCCTTACCATATTCATCCGGTAAGGTAATGTGACTTGATAAGTGCTTACTCGGGTAAACGTTTGGTAAACAGCTCCTTAATTCATCTTAAACATATAAGTGCACCACATACTTACAAAAAGGGATATGCGATAAATATTGTCATCATCGTATCAATTATCGAAATAATAGCAACTATGTCATGCAACAAGAAAAAAAATCAAGCAAAACACCACAGATCAAAAGAGTAGAAACATCAAAACTAACGTAAATGGATTATGCGTTATGAACATAACACTGAAGGGAAAAACCTCTATTACTACAATTTTCATTATGATCTCATCTCAAATAAGGTAAAAGATTGAAACTTCTCAAGAAATCCTGAAAACATTTTCATTGAAAGCAAAAAATAAAGCTACAATTCACATTCATGGACCACAACAATCTAAACCACAACACAACAGTCAACAAAGCAAAAAATAGGATATGCAGATTTGAGAGTTAAATAGTTATCACTTTGGTCCTAATAAGAAACTAAAAAGCATAATCAAATAGAAAGTTATTGGATGTTCAGATATGAATGTTAAAAATCATTGATATACCTTATCTATATGTATCAAATCCCGATTCCATGGTCATACAAGAAACATTCAACACAATTTCCGCCTTCAATCTATGAAGATGTTGAAGAAAAATATTGATCTATGAACTATATGATAATACAATTAAGGTATAGAAGGATCTTTTACACCATTTTACAACCAAATAGTAGATAAGAGATTACCTCTCCAAACACAAAAAAAAACCAAAATAAATTAATTGGTCAACTCATGAAAGATTTTCAAAGCCAACAGCCGGATCCAAATGCGATCTAAAATTAGGTCAAACACTTACATGAAGATGGAGAAATTAGAACTCGAAATAGAAAATGGAGAAACCAAAGATAGATGGAAACAATTGGGCGACGATTTTGAAGAGAAAGTAAGAGATGAAATCTGGGAATATTTTGAGGATGTAAATCGTCACATATAAAATGTTTCTTATTGCTTTATCAAGCTTTTCTTTTAAAGCTCACGAATGGCTAGATTATTTTGTTGAATATCAAGAAGAAATGCTACCAAGATGGAAAGCTAGGAAAAAGATGAATGAAACAGTTTGTAAAAGCTAGATAAAGATGAAGGAACACCTGCGCCGCCTTTGTAAAATTTGCCATCGTCCCATTTTTGTCTCCAATAAGTGACGAACAATATGTTTGCATCTTTGTTTTCACATCAGAAACCAATTTAAACAAACTCCACAAAACATCTAAAAGATCCAAAATTTACCTGAAATTGCCAACCAATCTTGTACAGAAACTGATCTACAATCCATGAATAACATTATGCTATATCATCTTCTAATAAAAAGTCACACTTACATGAAAACACAAAGCACACCCAAAGTGATCAACAATACAGTTTAAACTAACACCAATACCCCCCCAAAAAAAAAGTTCCAACTTTAATTCTATTTCGCCGGTTTTTATACCAAAAGACCAGTTTATGCTAAAAACAAAATGCCTAGAAAAGACAAAGACAGGAGGCATAAAGAGAAACATTAGCAATATCTTAAAACTAAGCACCTCCTGTCCAAATATGTAATATCATTTAAAAAGTTGGTGTTGCATAAAATCTAAATAAGAAAATAAAGATTAGAATGTATTTGATCATGCCGGCTACTCAAGGCCGACATAAACTAATATTTTCAAATCAAAGTATGTAATAGAGAAATCGACTATCGAAGGAATCTACAAAAATTGTATGTGCATACAAAAACAGATTGGAGATAGGAGCAAGGGGAAATGGACAATCAACTTTCGTTAAAGAAATAGAACTCTACTTAATACATTGCTTATATTGACATTATGTTAATCGGCATCAATAGCAATGCATTAAGAAACTGAAGGACCGAATAGAATCGAATGAATATGATTAGAAATTGAAACCAATTAACTTCAAATTCCTTAGGAAATGCACTTTTAGATTAGAAAAATCAACCAAAAACAGAGACCTATTACGTTCTAAATAAAATAAAGGGATCTCTAATGGAAGAAGCACGATGAGCATGAAGAATATTACCTTATTAAACATAAAAAGATCTGTTGGCGATTTTCTTTTGCTAAACAGTCTTGAAAGACAACTTTTGAATTGCTCAAGAATCAAACGGACCGAACCAAATGGACAGACAACTTTTGTCAAAGAAATGGACCTCTACTTACTACTTGTTGATATTGACATTATGTTAATCTGCATCTACAAGAAAAATCAAATGTTAATCGGCATCAACAACAATGAATTAAGCATAACATGAACAGAAAAATCAAAGAAATCAATGAAAGCGAAAGGATCGAACCAAATAAACAGAAAACTTCCGTCAAAAGAACTCAGACAAAAAGGATCGAACCATATGGAGTACCTTTACAAACAACTTTTGTCAAAGAAACCTTAAATTGATAAAGCGAGAGGGCGCTTGAATAGCAAGAGGAATCGTATAAGAAACCAAAGGAGCAATAACATAACATAAGTAAAACCTGTATCTCGAGAAAGGGCGCCTGAATAGTCGTCTTGGAGAAAAGGAATCGATGCATGAATAGTAGTCTTGGAGAAAAGAAATCGTCGCCTGAATCTCGTCTTGGGGATGTGAACTTGAGATGTACGGTGATAACGATGGGTTGCGAAAGCTTCACGGTGTGGAGTGATACCTTATGTTGTTAAAGTTGTAATTAAGACATTTAAGACTTTATGCATAAACAAGTAGTACTTTGTGCATTTAAGGTTGTTTTTAAGACTTTTATCAAATATGCTTTATAAGGTAGTATGAATATATATAAACATTAGAAATCAGAAATTTACCACTGAAAGTCGAGACTTTGAGAGGCAGAGCAGAGGACAAAAAGCCATAGACGAGAGTCACATACTCATTCACTCAGTGTCTCACAGACAAGTTCGAGAGACGAAAGCCAAAGGACAGAGAGACGAGTTCGAGTGAGAGTCTAATTGAGAGCTAGAGCAAGAGAGCTTGAGATTCTATTCGTATGTAATTTGTTCCAATGTTCTGTTAGTGAAGGTTGAAGCGAGGCCGGTAGATAATGATGCCCTTTGGTTCTGTATAAGGCATTACAACGATGTAAAGTAAACAAGCTAAGCAAGTAACAAACAATAATTTCTTTTAAGCCTAAATTGAACCTACCCAAGTACCCATACACTATTAGGCTTAAGCAGATGATGCCCTTGGGCCATCTACTGCCCTGGGCCGTCACCCCTCTAGACCAGGGCCGACCTTGTTCATACCCTATACCATTGATATAACAAAATAGATTATGAAACCACTGAATGATGTAGAATACAACAAAACCGATTAAACTAGAAGGACATAATGACAGAAAATCTACTATAGTCGGAAAATGATTCAAAATTTCAATATCCAATGCCTAAGATTACATCTTTTTGACAAACAATTGTAGCAAAATTCAAAATACTTGAAAATTATTTTGGGGCATACATAACAAAGGTGTACAATCTACCTAAGCTTTGGTCTTTCATTCTATTCCATTGATTTTTAGTAGACACCTTCCAAAAGAAGTCAACAGGTAGGTTTTGTGCTTCTTTGCAAGTTTCAAAACATGCGGTAACATTTACAATTAACTAGAAGATGTTATTATGATATATATATATATATATATATATATATGTACAGACATACGTACATCATATATGTAGAGGAAGGTTCAAGAGAGAATGCTAACTATTTAAGAAAATATGAAAAAGGTTGTTAATATACAAAATCACATATGATTTTACATTAACATCAAAAAGTGAAGGCATACGACTTTTGAACCTCTATGATTTTGTACGTGAATATATATATATATATATATATATATATGTGTGTGTGTGTGCGTGCGTGTGTGTGCGTGTGTGTGTGTGTGTGTGAATCATGTATGATTTTGTACATCAACTTTTTTTTTGTTTTCCTAAATAGTTAGCATTCTCGTTTGAACCTGCCCCACATATATATGTATGCATATATATATATATATATATATATATAAATGATTGCTAAAGCATATGGGTCTCCCTACCACTTAGCTTTATACACCACAGTTTCTCTCCTATACCATTACCAACCAAAAGATTGTGTTGTTACAGCAGTCAAAGTACAAAATAGTGGTCAGGACTGGTATTTGAAATAGTGGGTATCGCGTTGGTATTGTGGTCCAAAAATAGCGGCTTATATAATATTTCTTAGAATTATATATAGTATATATGTATACATACATAAACATATTATATGTATTAATTAAAAATATAGTTTCAACATCAAAACATTAACTTAAACAAGTTTCACAAAATAAAATGGGAAAAGTGTTCATAAACGATGATAGAAAACTCGAACAGTATCGAAGAAGGTTGACTGTCGACAATGATAAAAAGAAATTGAAAACCTAAGATTCTAACAATTTCTAAACCAAAGAATGATATTCGTCGACTGTTAATGGATTAAAATAAAATGAGCCCAAATCAAAATAAAAGCCCAAAAAAGAAAAAAATATAAGCATTAGATTCAAAAGAGGCCCACTTGAGAATATCAATATTGCGGACTATTTATCTAAAATATTGGTTAAACAACATTACACCACTATTATTGAAACTGCAATTTCCATCGCTATTTTGCTTATGACTGTTAGTCCCGAAGGGAAAGACAATAAACAGAAAGTAATTGTAGATGGGGGGGTTGAATACAATTAGACAGACTTTTTTCAACTTTTTAATTCTTATTGATTTATATCAAGAATTAATACACACAGAAATACAAAAGATTGTTGCGGAATATAGGAAAGGAAAACCTAACCTAAACAATCTTACAAGGAGAAGAACTTTCAAGAACAACACAAAGAGTTCTTGAAAGAAAATGAAGAACACTAAGAATTCCTTTGCACATAGGAGAGCAAGGGAGTAGAAGAGAATAGCCGATTGCTTTTAGAGTGCACTAAGTAATCTTGCAAAAGCCAGTTCTATGCATGGGAGATGCACACTGCCTTTTTATACTACCTTCAGCATTTAATGCATGGGGACACTTGTCACTTGAGGATAAGAAGGCAGGGGTTGACTTGACCAATGTTGATATCTCATTTTCATCGTACACAGCGTGCAATGTTGATATCTCATTTTCATCGTACACAGCATGCATACAACACAGTTCATGCAGAGACAAACTTACGCAGTTTATGCAGAGACAAACTTTGCAGATATATGGTCAGTCTGTAGGAAGATCTCCTTTGGATGGATATGTAGCTTCAAGAAGCTACACACAAATCTTCGGTCCATGATCTTCAATCTTGAGTCCATGAAGATTTTCAATCTTCGGTCTATGAAGATCTTCCTTCAATCAGCTTTTAGCTTCAAAATATTTTCAATATGCATTTCAGCTACTTCAGAGTCTTGGTATGTATATTAGACAGTTGATCCACAACACCGCATTAGTGACCTTCTGTCTTCACATCGGCTAGTCTTCGATTTTGCCAATGGCTTTAAGTATGTACCAAGACACCAATTTACAAAGAACCAATAACTACTAAGTGTTGCTAAGGTAGAGGAACAGATCAGTGGGTCATCACCAAATCAATAGGTGACCCAACAATGACCAATAACTGCTATTGCACCGCAATTAACAACATAGTCAAAAGTGTAGCCTTTTAATTTCAGCAATGTTTTTTAAACCTAAGAGCAGGGGCGGAGGTAGGATTTGGATTCAGGGAGGTCTTCTCAATTCTTAAATGTTATTAGATAATAGATTAGTCAATACAACTTATACCTGTAGCACTTTGAAACAGCTTACACCTCCAGAAAATTTATCCCCCCCAGTCTCCTTCTAGGGTTAGATTTTATTCTCTTTAAGAAAGAAAGTCTTGTGTATTTTGTGCCTTTCCAGCAAGGATTCCAAACGACTCAACAAATCTATGTAATTTTTATACTACTTAATTTTTTAAGGGGTACACTTTCTTATGAGGCCTTGTGCAATAACTACATTTCAATCGAACACCATTCAGGCACTCCCTAATCCCCACATCATCACACTTGATGTACATAACCACCAAAGGATTCAAATTAGCAACATCCACATCAAACTTAGAGGCCGTTTAATCCACTTACCGGTAAATACTTACCGGATCACTTTACCTTATCAACATGACAAAGATTGAGAATCTTACCCGACAAGAGCAATAACAAGAACCGAAGTCTTATCTAGTAATTTCTTACCGGATAAAATGTTGCATACGATGTCGTTTTAATGGATTAAAATCTTATCCTATAAGTTAAGTTAAAGTGTTGACTTTTCTAAGTGCTTACTTGGTAAGCGTTGGGTAAACTACCCCTTAGTTTTTATGTACTTTATCTCAAACTTAGTTTCAAATTCTCAGCAACACATGACAGATGAACCCTTATCTCAAACTTAAGGGGTGTTTCTTTTGCAAAATCGAATTTGATGGAATTGGAATCTATCAAAGGAATTTGACTTTTAATGAATTGTAATGGAATTTGAAGGGAATTTCACCACACGTTTGGTTAGTAGGAATTAGAATGTAATCTCTCAAAAGAATTGGAATCTCCATCTTTGTTTGGGGGAGGCAGCTGTGATGATGACAATAGTGGCCTGGTGGTATCAGTGCTTAGTGGTGGTTGGAGAGTTAAGGGCGGTGCGGGGCAGAGGCGGGGGTAAGGGGTGACAGCTGTGATGACAACAGTCCATTGGTGGTGGGGTGGGGTAGGGTGGGTGGTGGTTGTGATGTAGACATAACGATTGTGGGGGTAGGTGGCATGATAGTGACAATATCAGCATGGTCGTGGTGGGAGGCATGGTCGGTGGTGGGGGGCTGGGGGTGGACAGTGTTAGGTTTAATTTGATGCAAATGGTAGAATTCAATTCCTTCACTTATGCCAAGGAATGATGAATTCATCAATTTGTGGAATTCAAAAGATTGCATCAATTTCAATATGTGAACCAAACAAAGGAATTGGAATTTAGTCAAAGAAATTAATTATTCCAATTCCTTGAATTCCTTTGAATTTTGCCAACCAAACAGCCCTTTAGTTTCAAATTCTCAAAGTTTAAGTTCACATATCCAAATTTAATATGTAAATTGTAATCACTGATGTCAAAGTTTTGGAAGATGGAATCTGACACAACAGAATCATTAAAGATAATAGAAGCATTAATCATACAAGCACATATCAAGTGCTTAAGTCTAAGGAGTGATTACTGAACCCAAAAACCGTACAAATTTTCAACTTAGGGGTTGGCTTATGCTAAACGATTAAAAGGCTTTGTAGTTTGTATATTTTAGTATGTAACGAAAAATGGAAGTTTCGTAAATGTTCTGAATGGATAGTCTGAATGACATAAAATTAACAATTTAATCCTCGGTAAGATTTAATACTTAATATAAATATCATTGTTCGACAACATTATGAATAGATAACTTACCTTGTAAATATATGTTAGGAATGAAATTCAGTGTAAAATTGTATTCGTCTTGAAAGATAAAATTGTTTATATTTGTTTTATAGTCAGCGTGTTTGACTTTTCTTAGAGAGTTTGACTTTGACCTTGTTTAGTTGTTTGACCCTATATATAGGGTGAGGTCTTTGTAATTTGTAAGAGAGTTCATTGTAATATCATATTCACGTAAAGAAAGTTTGACTAAGAATTCAGATCTTAACTTTCTCTCTCTCTACTCCTTCTATGTTCTTAATAGAAATACAATCTGCCATTGATGATTTGGTGCATAAATGAAGATTGATCAATATAGTAACACACAATATAAAATATAAATTAAAAAAAATTAAATCACCATATATCATCTTACAATATAAATTACAAAAAGAACACCAAATGACATCACTCTAAACAAATCATTGATATTATAATTCAATAAATTACCTTGATTTATTATATCATACTATTAGTATTAACAAAGTAACATAATACATATCCATGTGTCTGAACTTTTGCTTAAAATCCTAGATTCTTCTATCAAACCTTCAACTCCTAATTAAACTAATCTGATGCAAAAGACAAATTTGCTAAATTTTTGTATGCCTTCTTTGCACTATCGTACTCATTTCCAAGATACCATATACGACTCTCTCCATAACAAGTTTGCAATAAAAGGCTTATTGTTGTCAATATCCACACTCAACGAATCGACACCAATGATGCTAAAGTGAATGATGGAAAAATTAGCTGAAAGTAGTAAGAGTTATAAACACACAAAACCTGCCAACAAGATCAATTTCTAGCTAATGTGAAATAAAACATAACCCATGTATTTTAACTAAAACACAAGAAAACTGCTATGCACGCAAGAACAAAACTTGTGCTTAACCAATCTTGCATATTCGTTATACAAACGGAACTCGAAAAAGAGTAAAAAAGTTTAAAATATGTCATATTTTGATGCTTCTAGAGTTCTGGTGCCGTTTTCCGATACTTTGTACATTCTGCAATCTGATTTGTCCATTCCAGATCATCAGAGATTGACCCTCCCTTTGTTAAATCTTCCAAACATATATTATTTGAAAATTGTTGTGGAGTTACTTGCTTTAGGACCACACATTTCTTTTTACAAAACCATAATTTTAAGGTTTCCTAGATCCTAATTAATTCTTGGGCATAAACCCTGATCCCCAAACAGTAGGAGGCTATAAAATAATATTACAAATTGTTCATTTCCAAACACAAGTAGTTGGTTTTCGTACTTCATGGACCCACAACAAAGATTTGCCTAAGTCCCAAGCGCGAAATCACTACAATATGAAGCACAATATAAGGAACAAATAAACTCAAAGTTGTTGGTTATTATAGAAGATGTCATGCAGCTTTCTGGAAATAGATGGAATGATGTGGACTAAATGATTTACAATGCATATGTAATCCTTTAAATGAAACCTAATTCTAAAAGAGATCCTAAATCAACTAGGAATATAATTAATTCTAAAAGAGATCCTAAATCAACTAGGAATATAATTCTAATTTGCAAAGCAACTAGGATATTGTACTTGGTGTTCGACACTCTACAATCATGTTGGAATTGCACTAGTATTTTTCAGTTCCATTCTAAAATTACAAAAGCCATCCATGACCTATATCCAAAAGCCAATAATGTTACTTAAAAAGGCAAAAAGAGGTTATGGTTTCATTCTTATAATAGATGAACTAGTAAAGTAGCAACATCGTATATATGTAACTGTCTTATAACCAAATGCCAAAGATGGGAAGAAGAACACAATAACAACAGTAACAATCGAACAATAATAGTCGAGGATTTGAAACTAGAGGGTATCCAACATTTGTGCCAGATACCAACAGTAAATTAATCGAGAGTTTGTAACCACATATAAAAAAAAATTAATGCAAAAAACAAAAATCGATGAGATACCAGCAATGTGCAGCGATGACTAACAACGACCGAATCTGAGAGTTTGAAATGAGCAATGTGTAATCGAGATTTTGAAACAAGCGACGAGCAACAAGGAATTAAGGGGCCAGTAGTGGACCCATGATTTTTTCTGAGCGGGTTGCACCTTTAAATTCGTACAAATGCCTGTAAAGCCGCTCAATGTGTTTTTCGCCAAATCCCCCTCTACAAACTGTTGCCTTTAAAAATCTTGTAGATCTGTTTGGGACCAACAGTCATCCAATGGTGAACTAAATTTTTTGCCTCTTGACCAGGCATCTCTTAATACTAGCAGGTTTTTCTATCTCAACCTTAAAGTCATATGGTATTTTTGAGCATTCTTGCTTCTTTCTTGGGAAGCTTTTCCTTAAAAATTGTCCTATCATATATTTTTTTCTTGATTAATACTTCTTGGTATGTTGTAAATAGTTGTTGGTTGGCTCGGTGCAATAAGCCTGTTTCCAAGATAAAGAACAAAAGAGGGAAGTTGTTACCCTTTACCCCGTATAGACGATCTATTCGATCAACTTCAAGGAGCAAAGTATTTTTCTAAGATCGACTTAAGGTCTGGATATCACCAACTCCGAATCAGAGATCAAGATATTCCTAAGACTGTATTCCGTACTCGATATGGTCATTATGAGTTCATTGTTATGCCATTCGGGTTAACTAATGCTCCAGCAGTTTTTATGGATCTTATGAACCAAGCTTTCAAAGATTATTTGGACGATCTTATTATCGTTTTTATTGACGATATTCTCATATATTCAAAGTCGAAAGAAGATCACGAAACTCACTTGCGTATTACTTTAGAAACTCTTCAAAATAAGAAGTTGTACGCAAAGTTTTCTAAATGTGAATTCTGGTTGCATCAAGTAGCATTTTTGGGCCACATTATGTCTGGYGAAGGCATTAAAGTCGATCCKGCAAAGGTTGAGGCTATCACTAACTGGCCAAAACCAACAAATGTTTCTGAAGTSCGAAGTTTCCTAGGTCTGGCAGGTTACTATCGACGGTTTGTTGAAAACTTTTCCCGGATCGCGCTCCCTATGACTAAACTTCTCCGAAAAGAATTTAAATTTGTTTGGGGTAAAGAACAGGAAAAGAGTTTTGAAAAATTGAGAAAGAGATTGATTACAACGCCTGTTCTTGCATTGCCATCTGGGTCGGGAGGTTTTTAAGTTTATAATGATGCTTCTAAAAATGGTCTTGGCTGTGTTCTAATGCAGCACGACAAAGTGATTGCATATGCCTCTCGCCAGCTCAAACCTTATGAACTAAACTACCCTACTCATGATCTTGAGTTGGCAGCAGTCATTTTTGCACTCAAAATATGGCGTCACTATTTATACATAGTGACTTGTGATATTTTTTACCGATCACAAAAGCTTAAAGTATATATTTACACAAAAAGAGTTGAATATGCGTCAATGATGGTGGCATGAACTTCTTAAGGACTACGACGTCTGAATTCAATATCATCCAGGCAAAGCCAATGTAGTCACCGATGCCCTTAGCCGTAAAAGCATTGGTAATGTATCGTCTTTAACCGTTCAGTCCCATATTGCTTCAGATCTAGAACGTATGGGTATCACTTTGTGTTATCATGGTGGAAATGAACTTTTGTCTAGTCTCACGGTTGAACCAACTCTTGATCTCGAATCAAAGAGGCTCAACCAGAGGATGGAGAACTTTGGGCAACATTACAAAAAGCTAAAGATGATTCACAGTCTGATTTTTGAGTTGATGACAAAGGTATTATCTGGTTTTCTAATCGACTTTGTCTACCCGACAATCCTGAACTCAAAAAAGCAGTTATGACTGAAGCTCATAATTCGTTGTTCTCGATTCATCCCGGATCCACTAAGATGTACCAAGATCTAAAACAATACTTTTAATGGAACGATATGAAACGATATATAGCAGAATACGTGGCAAAATATCTTACTTGCTAGAAAGTGAAGATTGAACATCAACGGGCTAGCGGAATGTTACAACCATTAGAGATTCCAGTTTGGAAATGGAAACATATCTCTATGGATTTTGTGACAGGACTATCGAAAACTCAGAGACGACATGATGCTATATGGGTAGTAGTTGACTGTTTGACAAAATCGGCTCATTTCCTACCTATACAGGAGACGTACCCTGTTAGTAAACTGTCCGATCTATTCTAGCGAGAAATTGTGAGGTTGCATGGCACGCCAGTTTCTATCACATGGGACCGAGATCCGCTATTCACTTCTTGATTATGAAAAAGTCTTCATCAAGCTTAGGGTACGCGATTGACTATGAGTTCAGCTTTTCATCTACAAACAGATAGTCAGACTGAACGAACTATTCAAATCCTAGAAGATATGTTACGGCTTGTGCTCTTGAATGGTTTGATGGTTGGGACGAGTCTTTATATCTTGTGGAGTTCGCGTATAACAATAGTTGGTAAGCTAGTATAGGTATGGCCCCGTACGAAGCTTTATACGGTCGGAAATGTAGCACACCGATATGTTGGAATGAAGTGAGGGAACGAGCTATCGAAGAACCCGAACTTGTCTGGATTACTACTGAACAAGTCGAGATCGCAAAACAGAAAATGAAAGAAGCTCAATCTAGGCAGAAAAGTTATGTTGACAAGCATCAAAAGCATTTAGAGTTCCTAACGGGTGATCATGTCTTTCTAAAAGTTTCACCGTTACGAGGTATTCGTAGGTTTGGAATTAAAGGTAAACTTAGTCCGAGATATATTGGACCTTTTGAAATACTTGAACGGGTTGGAGAGGTGGCGTATCGCCTAGCGTTACCTCCTTAACTTTCACATATCCATAACGTTTTCCATATCTCGTCGCTCCGCAGATATCATTATCACCCTCTCCATGTGATTGAGTATCCGTTGGACAAAGTTGAAAAAGATCACTCTTATATTGAAGAACCAGAGGCGCTAATTAATCGAGAAAAGAGACAAATATGACGAAGGTCAATACCGTTCGTTAAAGTGTTATGGCGAAATCATTCTGAGTGAGAAGCCACATAGGAAAGGGAAGAATTTATGCGAAAGGAGTGCCCTTATCTATTCGAGTCATGTAAATCCTCTAACCCTATCTAAATTTTGAGGACGAAATACTCTTTTTAGGAGGGGAGGACTATAATATACGTGTTCCATTAACTCAGACAACTTGGGTTAAGTGGATTTTTGGTAAAATTATGCATAACATATTTGTACCCTATGATTAACCAACTTGTACCTCAGACTAGTTTTGTGTCAAAAGTTGAGTTTATACCTATATTGGCATAAAGTTGAGAATCTAGGCTAGAAGGATTAAAATCGCCAAATGATTAAATTATATATATATATATATATATAATTAAAAAAAAGAAAATAAAAAATATATATATATATATATATATATACATGCATGAGAATGAGGACGGTTTTCATCACCGACTCATTCTCACAAATTCTCTGTACTTCTCTCTCTATAAAACTATCGTCTTCTCTCTAAATTTTACGTCAAGTTATTAAGGGAATCGAGGTAACAATTATATATTCGGAATTCACTCTCCGAACCCTTCTTAAAGGTATAAATTTCATTCATTTTTATTATGGTGTTTATGTTAGGATTCTTAAGACCGGTTTATAAATTGTGTATAAGTCTAAGTTTACGGATTGATGTTGTCAAAATTATGATATATTTGATGTTTAGAATGCTAGGACTGGTTAAATTGATGTAGAAACTAAAAGGGTAAAAGGGTGTATTATAGTTTCAATATAGTTAGATTGTGGGTATATGTTTAACCGCACACCAATTGTTCGGTTGAATGTCTAAAAAAGTAAAAAAAATGCATGATTAAGATTAGGTTAGCGACCATTGGACTTGTTTTACTGTTTAGTATGTTTATAGCATGTAAATGTAGCGAATCATGGAAGTTGGATCATAAAAGTTAGTTGGGAATTACAGAATCGAATTTTACCGAAAATGAAACTCCTGTACTTTGGCAGTGTATAACTCACAAACTGTAAGTCAGAATAAACTCGTATTTTGCAGTTAAAAAGATCTTACTGTATATTACAACTTTTATGAAGGGCTAAAAATCCAGTTATGATTCTAAGTGACTCGAAACAGTGTGTTTTCAGGGCTATTTGCACTATATTCAAGATTAATTTGCAGTTTTGTAAAATTCATATAAAGTAGATGGATGATCCAAATGAGATGTTTTCAAAGCCAATAGACTCGTATGATACCAACCTACAACTTTCATTTATAAATATAATTTGGATTGGTCTTTAAGTAGGATAAAAATTCTTAGAAATAAGAGGGACGAAAGCGGTTGGATCGAAAGAGAATAAAGCTAAGTTTTACGTTTGAGTTTTCAATTCGTATCCGGCTGTCCTTCTTGAAGTCTACGTTGTTTAAATACATTAAGACCTAAGTAATTTTATTAGAATAGTTATATTATGGTTTCTATGCTTTGTAAATAGTAACTCGTTTATGCATTCGTTAGGCACGCGAACAAATCAAACTTGATCGTGAATTTACGTTTGATCGTGCGTTAATTGTCAAATTCAGCTAAGTTACGGATTTCATATCTCACTTGACATAGGGATAGCCATTTGTATAAGGCTTTCTAATCCGAATATATTGGTTCCAAATTTTCATTGTGCTTATCAATTGCTATTGAGCTTTTGTTCCCTTTCGAAATATGATGTACATTCTTATTTGGAACATCGATCATTTTGATCACTTGACTTGTTTGATTGATTCATTTGTGAAACATTTTACTATAGACTCAATAACCGAAGCACCGATATTGAGATTTTTTCATGGTGGCTAAAACGATCATAGCGTCCTCATTTTTTTAGTCCTTAAATGTGGATTTGATTATGTACCAGTTGAATAGAGGGTGTATGGATCGATCATTATCGGATAATGAATTGTGGTCGTGGTTAAATCCACGGAGAGGATTGTTGTGTTGTGCTCACACCCCTTTCCTCACTTATGCCTGAATGGACTGCTCATCCTTTGGGAACAACGCGTCCTCGTGATGCAGTTTGGTCTTCAGACCTTTGACATGCTTTCGGGGTATTTTTACTTTCTTTTGGATTATCACTTGGTGTTATAAATTTCTTTTGAACTTGTTATCTCATATTCATTGTTTAGTTATATTATTATCCGTTCACTGAGTGTTAAGCTCAGTCGAGATTTTCTTGTCCTCGGTTACGTCATACTTTTGCTAACTTTTGATGACTAATTTAGATATACTGGTTTTTTGGCACCGTATTTTGAGACACGTTATCTTGGTCTGTGGTTATGTAATTATCTTTTGGTAAATTTTATTAGCTGCTCTGTTTTATATAATGCGTTGTTTTTTTAAAATTGTGACATCTCCCGTCATTGACCAGGCAGGACGGGGGTGTTACAACGAGGTTTCTCGTAATGTACGATTTTTACTCGGACTTTGGCATGAGCCCGGAAGATGAAGGACGGGGTGATGCATTGTCCTCGTTATGTTTACCAATTCGATCTCTTGGTTCTTGATATTTATTGGTATTCTAACGTTGTTGAATATATTTGGTTATTGATCTTGTTTCCTTGTTGTATTGAGCATCAATGGTATGGTATCTTATAGTGGTTTGATTATGGAATTCTATGATCTTAGCATTCGGTATGTATTTGTTCACTCGGTTTCTTGTAAGTCTCGGTTTGCGTTTAGATGATGTCTTGAACTCTTTTATTGATAAGAGTTTATTATGTATGTTTATAAACATGTGTGATATTGTTATGTAATACTTAACTATCTAACTCACTAAGTGTTGGCTTATCATTTAAGTGTCAACCCCTCTCAGGAAAGAAGACGGATAAAGGGAAAGAACCAGTTGTTTGACTTGGAGATTTATCGGGGGACTTGAAGACTATGAACTTACTTTTGGTATATAGTAGTTTATTACTGTATCTCATAGATGTAGTAAGTGTAGCTTGTGTATAGTCTTGTTCCGGTTATAAGTATGTCCCGTTTATTTTGCTACTTAATTCGGATTGTAAGTAAAAATCCGTTATGACCGGTTTGGAATTTTGTTTTGGGTGGTTTTATCACTAAAATAGAACGGACATTTCGAAGTTTTTCTAGAAAATTAATATCTCGTATTTTGAGGTTAATAAAAAAAATTATTGGAGATTTTATAAAATTGGTAACTTGTGGTTTCTTAAGTGAGATGTTACAAATATGGTATCAGAGCTGCGGTTTGAGTGAACTGGATATCATTAATGATATTCGGACTCAAACTTAGGCGTTGACATTGTACAATGACTAGGTTATGATTATATGGGATATAGACCAATAGGAGAGACTTAGGATTTGTTGGGGTCCAAGGGATAGAATATTATTTGACTTCTATATGTATTATAATTTCAATACGATGTCTGAACACGATGAGTATAGCAACACGCCGGTTACTCAAAAAATTGGAGATGACAACCTCAATTCCGAAGGGAATGTTCAAGAAAATGTTGACAATGACGATGAAGCCCAATTATCACCTTGTACTGAAAGGTTATTGAAACTAATGAATGATCAAACACGAGCTGCTCTACGAGAACAAAGAATAGAGTTTGAAAGAAAGTTATCTGAAGTGCAAACTCCAGTTAATGCTTCCAGTTGTCCAAGGACCGAAGCCGGTTAATGAAGACGTACCTAAACCAAAGTCGGACCGGCCTTCATTTAAAACATTTAGAAGCAGTGGGGCTACAGAGTTCTTGGGACAGACAGACCAGTACTTGTAATGCAATGGGTCCAAAACACTCAAAAGGTATTCAGGAATGGGGTAAAGTATCAGCTTGAAGTACCAAAGCAAACACCTTTGACATTAAAATCTGGAGAGAAGTATCAACATTTAGAACATGGATTCAAGAACAGCAAGTCAACCAGGAAAGATAAGTTGATTTCCTTCAAACTTTCAGAAGACTAAATAACGAAAATCAGATTCAAAATTCCCAACCAGAAGAGTGATTATTTGCACTTAGAACTCTAGATCACAACCATAACTTCAAAATAATGATTGTAGACTTTCAAACCTCTAAATGATCAGGTTAGAAGAATGACTGAGAACACTCAAAGATCTGATAACTCCAGAACCTCCAAAACATTGACTGCTGACCTTCAAGACCTCTGATTGACCAGGTCAAAAGAAATGATTAAAAGCACTCACGGTCTAGCCTCTTGTAGAAAACTCCAGAATAATGATTGCATATACTCAAACTTTGACAAGTCCAATAAAATACAGAGACAATCATCCAGTTCTGAAATCTTTTCAAACCTGACTTTAATATTAAGCTCCAAATTGGTTGACCAAAAAGTCAAACTTTGACTTTGAAAAGTCAAATGTTGACTAAGTTGTTGTTGATGCTTTAAGGGGGCAAACTTTTGATAAAATTATTACCTTAGCCATTAAGCACTTGGTGATCTTGGGCAAAGAATTCAGTAAGAACACAAAATAAGCTCGTAGAGTTGATGAACAGTGTACTCATGAGATGAGCGATGAACATATGATTGGCCTTTAAATCGCCTATGTCTTAGGCGGATTCCCCATGAATTTTGTATATCTCCCACTTCTTGGGCGATATACTTGATGAACAGATGTATATCACCCACGCTTTAGGTGGTATACTCAACTTCCATTTATCGCTCAACATTAGATGACATCACTTGAGGCTTTGGACGAATTCCAAGTATATCGGGCAACACTATCTCGTTCAAAGATTTTCAAGTAACAAGGTAAACTATTTACAAGAGGTTATAGCCTACTAATGAATCCATGTATCGGTTATTGCTCAACAAGAATATTGGACAAATAGATACCACTTGATATATGAGCGATGTAAAACTAAAAGGGTAGACAAGAATATCGTCTGGTGTATTGGGCGATGAACACTTTTATCGCTTAGCACTTTGAGCAATTTACAACATAAGGCTCATGACTAGTAAATTAAACATGGATATTAGGCACAGTTTTGGGCGATGAAACATGGATATCGCTCAAATGTGTTAAAACATGCCAAGTCCAAATATATCGCTCAATCACAGTCTTGAATCACCAAGTTACCAACATCACTTTTATGGTCGATATAGAAAGGATATCGCTCAATTAAGACTTGAGTCTTCATTGAATGATGTTCATCCATAAATAGCTCAATTCATATGTTCATTGGGTGATGAGCATGGATTTCATAGACTCAAAATTCTAAGTTAGATAGAAACATCAAATTAACCAAAAGTTCATCAATTAAACTCCAATTTGATGATCAAAAAGTGTTTGAATCACCAAAAACATTAAGATAATGGTGAATCGATCAAATTATGTCCAAAAACGATCGAACAAGAAAGTTGTAGTTCATATGAGTACTGTTTCATTGAAAAACAGAAGAATCACTTGAAATTGTTGCATTGAATGATTATATCGATAAAAATTAATCGATTCTGCTCTGATACCAATTGGTGATCCCATATCCACAACAAATCAAGATAAAAACATGATATTGAGGGAGATTGAAGATGAAGGTATTGAAGACTTGTCCAAATTCATCTTATTGAAAGCATGAAAATACAAACTCTCACAATCACCTAATCAACTCTCATTGAAGAATACAAAATGAACAACTACAATATTCAAAGCCCATGTCACCTATTTATTTGTGACATTTACAAGATAAGCCTAAATGACCTTAGCCCATTTTCAAGATATTACAATACAATACAATACAATACAAGTAAATTACTTTATAAAACTTTCTAATATTTAGGACAATTTTGGTCCTAACGAGAAAGAAAAAGAATTCAAAGAAAGAAACGTACCTTGAGAGAGAAAGATATATTTAGATAAGAGTTTAGTGATAGATTGAGAAACACTGAACCTTTTCACATGTCGTATTGAGTAATGCTTATCGCTGAGAAAAAGAAGTATTGCTGGAGGTTGTTCAACATAAACTTCTTCATAGAGATCTTTATCCAGTTGATAGACATGATCTGGATACTTAGGGTCAAGCAATCCTGGAGGTTGTTCAGCATAAACTTCCTCAAGAAGTTTTCCATTAAGGAAAGCGCTCTTTACATCCATTTCATAGATTTTAAGGTCCTTATGGGCAACAGAGACTAGGAAGAATCAAATTGTTTCATATCTAGCCACATGAGCAAAGGTTTCATCATAATCGATGCCTTCTTCTTGTATGTATCCCTGAGAAACAAGTCGAGCCTTGTTACAGGTTACAATACCATGTTCATCCAACTTGTTTCGGTACACCCATTTAGTGCCTATAACAGTTTTGTTATATGGACAAGGGACAAGATAACAGACCTCGTTTAGTGAGTTCTTCTTGCATAGCACTGACTCAACTTGGGTCACTAATAGCCTCACTAATTTTCTTGGGTTCAACTAGAGAGATAAATTGACAAATAAATAGATATTACCTAGACTATGTCAAATCTGAATACCACCATTTGGAACACCAAAAATTTGGTCGATGGGATGATATTTCGTCCATCATTGAGCTAGTAAATGACTTATGTTATCATCTTCTGAGGTAAATGGCTCAGGTATAGAGATGAGTTTTTAGCAAGAGATTCTTCAACATTCATTTAAATTGTCAAAGGACCCTCAGGTAAGGAGTCATTTACTAAAAGAAGTTTAGTGATTGAAGCAGATTTAGTGACTGAATGATTAATATTTGAAGTAGAGGGTGGCAGGTGACTAATGGGAACGGAAAAGATCCCTGAAGAGGATTCAACTCTGTTATTAATCATGTTGGGGATAGTATTTGGATCATCATTAGCTTCTGGTTGATCAACATTCGATTGATTGCTGAAAGAAGCTTCATGTTCTCCAATATGAGACATCATCCATTTATCTAACTCTTCTTCATTGGAGATGGGTTTAGAGTTAGCTAATAGGGATTCATCAAAAGTGACATGAATAGTTTTGTTGGTCCCAAAGGGTCTACAAGAATACTAAGCAGTTTGTAGAAGGGGGGGGATGAATACAAACACAATTTTCAAATTTAAAATATATATTGATAAAGAAGATCAATACAGATTTTACAAGATTGTCTGCGGAAAGATAAG
>NC_037529.1:47247721-47248979 GCF_001531365.2 Cynara cardunculus var. scolymus
GGTTGCTCCAGGCACATGACTGGTGATAAAAGTCAACTATCCTCCGACAACGAAAAATCTGGAGGCTTTGTGACTTTTGGAGACAACAGCAAGGGTACAATCAGGGGATACGACACTCTCATCAAAGGAAATGTCTCAATCAGCAAAGTGGCTTATGTCGAAGGATTAAAGCACAATCTATTAATCATAAGTCAGATTCAACTTGCTGACATTTTTTTACAAAAGCTCTTGATGAAAAACGATTTTTATCTCTAGTCAACAAGATGGGTATGCTGAATATCACCACTTAGAGGCAATAATAATCTTTTAACCAGCGATCTTCAATATCTCATGGTTATGCCAATTAGTGATACAATAACAAAGCCATAAATTTTCTAAGTATCTTAAACCAGAGCCTCTGGTTCTAAAGACCAGAGCCTCTGTCCATATTGAATGACTTAGATTTATTGGCAAAATTTCATCTTTAAAACCAGAGCCCCTCTGGTTCTATTGGTAACCAGAGCCCCTCTAGTTCAAAGCAAATACTTGGTATTTCATACCAAGTCCTTTTTCTCCAACCCAGAGCCTCTGGTTATATAAACCAGCATCTCTGGATTCCAATATATTGAGATATCAATGTCTCAATCCTTGGATTCTTGCATTCTCTCATCATTTCTTTCTCCTTAACCAACCAGAGCCTCTGGTTCCAAAGACCACAGCCTCTGGTTCCCACCTTTACTTGCTATATATTATTTTCTTTACAACCAGAGGCTCTGGTTCTAAAGACCAGAGTCTCTGGCTTAAGATTATTTGAAAGCAAGTCTTAACCATTTTCTTTCTAAACTCCCTTTCATATTTTTTCCAACCAGAGCCTCTGGTTCTAAATACCAGAGCCTCTTGACCCCATCCATTGCTTTTGAATCTTATTTTTCCTTCCCCTTTGAAACCAGAGCCCCTCTGGTCCTCGCTCACTAAAATCATTTATATGACTAAGTGTGTCCATTCACCCAGAGCCTCTGGTTCCAAAGACCAGAGCCTCTGGTTCCAAAGACCAGAGCCTCTGGTTTCCACCCTACTTGCATTATATTATGTTCTCACAACCAGAGCCTCTGGTTCTAAAGATCAGAGCCTCTAGCCTTAGATTCTTTGCAAGCTTTATCTTAATCATTTCATCTCATACTCCATTTCATCATCATTCAACCAAAGCCTCTAGTTCCAAAGACCAGAGCCTCTGCTATCCTTCGCTTGCTATACATTCTTTTTCTCAACCAGAGCCTCT
>NC_037529.1:47249924-47251714 GCF_001531365.2 Cynara cardunculus var. scolymus
CCAGAGCCTCTGGTTCTACCATCCAGAGCCTCTGGTCCCATAAAATGCTACATATGAATATAATACCAGACCTCCTCTAGTTTTATAAAATGGATTGACATACTTAACCAAAGCCTTTGGTTTGTTAACCAAAGCCTCCACATCATGTCAATCCTACATCACTACTTGTCTTCATCGACATTTTAACCAGAACTCCTTCGGTTCCTCACTCAAGATATCATGCCTAACCAGAGCTCCTCTGGTTCCATGAAAATACAATTTTCACTTAAAACTCATCTACATTGAAAACAATTTTTAAAAGATTATACAAAATTGCAGCTTTTGTGACTAAAAACTATAACATTAGTTTTTAGAAGACCAAAACTTCGTAATTAGTATTAATCTTAAAATTAGATGAGATTTTAAATTCCATTTTTTTGAAACGTCTTCCACAAATCCCCACAACAGAGACATACACCTCGGTCTACAAAATGCAAGGACACCGCCCAACCCTTTCGAAGGAAGGATACAACATCAACAGACCGCTGTCAAGGGCTATGCTCACTGTCATTCCATCGACAAGTGAGACACGCCAAGCCTATGAATGCTCCATGCTGTCCCAAGAACCAAGGACAGCCACCCCGGAGCACTTAGAGCCGTCCCCCCCTCCAAGCGAGGGAGCACAACCATCGTGCTTCCCCCGGCCCTCACCAACATATTTCCCTACCTACTACCCAAAGGGCACCCACATCCACTATCCCTGGCAATCAAAGCCAAAGGGATATTAAAACAGGACGACCCAGTCTATTCCAAACCCAAGCTAGCCATCCAGAGACCATCCTTCGAGCCTCTGGAGATGAACAAGACGAGAATCTCATACCCCATCACCCCTCTCTCAACATAGAGGTGATGAAGAGATAAGAGCCCCTTCGCCTCAGGGCTCGTAACAACCTCTCACACACACAAACGCATTCATTGCTTTTGATGTTGAACCCATAGATCGTTCAGAGCGATCTTCATTTCGTGCACCACTACCCTCGGTATTTGATCTACCAAAGGGTACACACATCCGATTCACTTACTCAGCCTCTGAAGCTGAAGAAGAGGAAGAGGATGTCCAAACATCACGAGATAGTTCTTCTCTCGAAGGCTATCAAGGATATGATGGAAGTCCTTCACGGCCTACCTTCACCCAAGGCCAAGAAGGCGCCTCAGGAATAGAGGCACAACCTGCTACATCCGTTGCTGCAGGGGTTACACCCTTAGTCGATCTGGTCACCAAGGCTGAGTTCCAGGCCTTGGTTGATACAGTTTCGTGCCTCATGCTCGAGCAGCCGCCACAGCAAACGACAATGCCACAATGACCAAGACCCCGATGATCAAGGTCATGGACCTCGTGAGGGGGAGACAGAGGCGGCGGCTGCATATACATCTCCATCCGCTGCACCAACGCAACCATCACCACCACACCAACCATCACCTCAAGAAACCCAAGCAAGGGAACCAGAGGCCTTGCCCTCTGATGATGAACCGCTTAATCATGTTCCCTTAGCTACAACCTCATAACCCATCGTGTTGAGTTCCTCAACCGATGAAGAACCAACCACCCCACCATCATAACCCTAATGAAAAGAAAATTTGTCATCCAATGAAAACTTGGAAGTTGATGTTTTTCTTCTAGATTAGTGTCTGTTCTTCATATGTGTCTAGATTAGACTTTGTTATTTCATTACTTAGGGGGAGATTGTTAAACCCCACAATGCAAAATGTAAAAAGTAATGAAAAACAAACAAGTGATGAAGAACCAGAAG
>NC_037529.1:47252084-47254275 GCF_001531365.2 Cynara cardunculus var. scolymus
GTTAATAATGCTTATCCATGTAAAAGATAAACTTTATCTGTTAGCTAGACTATTTGCTAGAAAGTAGCAATATATAGTTATCTTAGTATTAGCCAACTAGTATAAATAGATGATTAGGTCTATTGTAAAAGAGGGTATGTGATAAAGAAAAAGGCTTTTACTCTCTACGTTTTATTATTTATAAAGTAAAACCTTTGAAGCTCAAAATTGTTCTTGAATGTTCCTATTTTATTTTTGAGTCTTCATAACTTTCTTCGTAAAATCACTATAATTTGGTTATCAATAACTAGATTATTAGTGTTATTGAGAGATCTGAGATCAATATATATATATATATATATATATATATATATATAATTATTAAGAGTTTAGGAGTTTGACGGTTTTAACCCTTCAATAATTTTTGACCGTTATTTAAGTACGGTAGAATTTGGGTAAGTTAATGAGAATATTTTTAAAACTCGGGTCTTACATAATAATACGATTAAATCAAAAAATATTCAATATTAGTCTCATTTTAAATGTATTGACGAGACGACTACAATGATATAATTTGTAAAATAAATAAATGTTAGGACTGAGAAATCAGTATTAATTGTATTCGTCTTGAAAGTTTATAAATCGTCTATAATTGTAAAAGTCAGCGTGTTTGACTTTTCTTTAGAGGTTTGACTTTGACTGGTCTATGTTAGGTTGAACATATAAATAGTGGTTAGTGTTTGTAATTAGAAAAAGAGGAGCTCATTTGTAATAATCATACGTATTGAGAGGTTTGACTGAAATTGTAAGGTTTGACTTTTTCTCTCAAAGTTCATATGATGTTCTTAATGCAATATCAAGATTCTGCCATTGTTGTGAAATCAGAGGAAGATTGTTGTGAAAAATTTGTGAATAACAAAGATTCACAACACGATTTCGAGGATTTTGATAATATTTTTAACACAAAAACACAAGATTTTTATGAAAAATCGGATCAAAAAACTAAAAAAATCAAGAACACGAAGAACACAAAAAAAATTAAAAAAATTCACTTATCTTCAAAATCTTCCTCTGATTTCTTGCAATCCTGCTCTGATACCAATTGTTCAGAATTGTAAGGTTTTGTCTATAGTGCTCTGATTTCTTGCAGCAGCTCGGCAGATTGGACAGCAGGTTATTAACAGCTAAACAGCAACTCAGTAGCAGGTTCATACAGTTTGTGTTAAATCGGATATTACTGGTTCATTGTTAAAAACAACAGCAGGTTCTTATCAGTGTGCAGTGTACAGTGTGCAAGTGACAGGTTCTTTGTTTCTAGTTTGGTCACAGTAGGGTCTTACACAGTTTTTGGTTTCTGTTTTTAGTTTGAGGTTAAGATTTGAAGCAGAGTGTGCAGGTGACAGGTTTCATTCTATTTCTCACACAAATCTTGGAAAGAAGACAGCATTGTGCAGCAAAATAGCAACAACAGCAACGCATCTCTGTTTATCATTATTCAAGCTGTGTTGAAGCTACGTTTGAAGTTTTGTTGATCTTGAGTCTTGACAGGTTTAACAAGATACCAGGATCAAAGTTTTCCAACAGAAGAGTACACTTATTCTGGAATCACAGAGACTTTGAAACAGCAAGCTCTACAGTTGATTGTCTAAACTGTCTAAACTGTCTAAAACAGTAGAGAGTAGATAGATCATTTTTAAAAAAAAAGTGTAATATCTGTATTGTAATGTGTTGATATTGTTTGATTTGGACTAGTATCAAGTTTTTGGACTTGGATAATTTTTTGGACTGTTTTTGGTTTCTTAGTTTGTGTTTAGATTTTCTTTTTGGATCATTGTATATCTGTTTTTGTGTGTGTTTTCATTTTTAGTGTTTTTCTATTTTTTTTGAGCTTAACTGTTCATATTTCTTTTATCTGATTTCACTGCATAGATCCTTAACTGATCAATTTTTTAAATGGAAGTTGTATCTGAGAACTTCAGAGCGACAATTATTGCTTTGGAAAAGAGAGTTGAAGGTTATAAGGAGGAAGTACTTCTCAATGTTTTAAAGAAACATTATAAAGAAGAGTGTGAAAGCATAGAGAAGGCATTTGAGTCTAGGTTTGAAGTACTYGAGAACACTCTCCGCTATGTAGAAAATGATTTCACTGATAATTTGATGTCTTGGAGTAAAACGAATAAAGATCTTTTTAATAAACTCAAAGAGGTTAAAA
>NC_037529.1:47254868-47256899 GCF_001531365.2 Cynara cardunculus var. scolymus
GTTCAATAACGAAATAATTTATTTTTGATTTAATAATATAATTTTTTTATAAAGATAATAATTAAGTATTATGTTATAAGACAACGATTATCCTAGTTATATTTAGACTTTTTACATTTAAAATGAAATATTATCCGGTATTTGATTATGTTTATCTGCAGTTAGTTACACGAATTCAAGCATAAAGTTTTAATAAGTTATAGTTATGCATTAGTTACTTGTAATCTAGAATTTTAAGTAATATGCATTAATAAACAATACTTTATGTATAAAAAATGGGTTTTAAGAGTTTTTTGTCAAATATTTTATAAGTTTTTATCTAGTATCAAAATCAAAAACTATTTGTTTACAAGACCTTGATATATTATCCTTATTTATTTCCCATTGATTCATTTGATCATCTCATCCGCATGAATTTCATTTTTGTATTATAATAGTAGATTTCTTGTTATTACGTAATAAAATTCCTACATTTTGAAAACAATTACTAACCATATGAGCCGACCTATGCATAAATCTATATTTAGAATTTCAAAACTACCTTTGTTTTGTCCAACTTATATCTATATTTAGGATTTCAAAACTATCATTGTTCTTTCGTATATTATTGACTCTATATTACCTAATATTGATTGCATGAATGAAACACCCCAATTCCACATATTGCATATAACACATATTTTTCATATATATAATACATGTTTTCCCCACATAGGTCCATGATACAAGAGTTTGGAATATAAAATACACAACCCAAAAATTCCAAAAGTACATAATCTTGTATCCTAACATCTAAGCTTCCAAAACAGCTAAGCATATAGGGAAGTAATTCACATAACACGCTTTCCCTTATTATCGTTACCTGCACACATAATTTGAAAACACGAAAATGAGGGTTAGACATGAATGTCTAGTGAGGATTCCATTTTATGTAATGCAGGATGAAGATCACCAAAACATTTATTTCAAATCATTCAACATATGAAGAAAAATTAAAAACATACTGCTCGGTCCATCGGACCTTTGGTCTCAATAAGATAGCCTTTTACATAAAACGAGCAATTATAAAAAGTTCATGTTCGACCAGAGCCTCTGGTTGTACTAACCAGAGCTTCTGGTTCAAAAGACATGACCAACCAGAGCCCCTCTGGTTCAACGTGTAAGTCAACCAGAGCTTCTCTGGTCTGTTTTTCATATAAAAACTATTTATAAAAACTCTTTCGAAAAACCATTTCAAAACAATGAATCAATTCACTAAGCTTTCTTCTCAAGATATAAAGCTTATTTTCCATACCAATAAATCTTATAAAAGATTTTTCATAAATAACCAGCATCCTTTGGTTCCATTATGAAAGTCAATCAGAGCTTCTTTGGTCCTTGCAAGGTATAACCAGAGCTCCTCTGTTCCCTCATAATCAATGCTTTTACCCAAAGCATTATTACTCAATTATATTATCTCCAATACCATCACATCATTACCATCATTTCTACTAAAGACGACATCTCTAAATCCTCAAATCACCAAAAAGTGAGAACTCTAATCTGTTGTAACTCTAATAGTTATCATGRTAAGAGTTAGGCGATGCCGATACCGTCCCACCTTATACCCTCCAGATTATCTCCTTTACATGATGTTCCACCCTTATATCCTCCTGCTCATTAATATGTAGTTCATCCAAAGACAGACCTCATTTACCTGTCAGAGTGACCCTGTTCATAATCCTCAAACCAAATCATGGTTCCATCATAGGTTTATACTCAAAACCTTTTATTCTCAAGAACAATATGTTCTCCTCAAAACAGTTGAAAACTCTGTTTTTCCATAAACTCTTTCAAACTATTTTAAAACCCAGATACTGTTTAATTCTTTTCAAAACAGTTCCAAAAACAGATTCAAACATCAACTTCTCAAGGCTGTTGAAGAACACAACTCTATTTGATATTTATCAAAATCAAATTCCAAGATAACAACATCATAAAACTGTCAAAAACAATTTATCATCTTAACTTCAAAACCAATATCAAACTCAA
>NC_037529.1:47257525-47267580 GCF_001531365.2 Cynara cardunculus var. scolymus
AATTATATATGTCATGCTATCTTTTCACAATATGCATGATATCATGTTCATATTTCACATAAATGCTTCATGCATTTCTACTTAAATATGCACATTTCACATAATCCAMATAATAAACATGTATAATTTACCTCAACCCAGGTTGTCTCAGACCCGGTTATAACATTGAATCTTAAATATTCTCGCATCTATAAAACAATATGTTATAATATAACACGAAGATTTATGTTATAGAACCTAAATCTATCGTATATATGAAGAATAGTGAAGAACAACTTATAAATTATTCAAGAGAATATGAAGCTTCAAATGATTTCACTATAATAACTTTAATGAGAAAGAATTAATAATTTACAAGACATGTGAGAGCTATTTATACTAGCAATCTAGTGAAACGATATCTTGAGATATTCTTGGAAAAGATATCTATCTATAATTTAGAAGTTATCTCCAACTACCTTGTGTAACCGAATGTCAATTGTCGATGAGTCATCTCCAGCTATCTTCTAGGTAGTATGTTCAACCATGAGTCTTTACGATTCTGCTTTACTTGGATATCTCTGATTGCACACTTGATGAATCTGTTAAGTGCTATAAACCAGAGGGGTGATGGAGATGTTTCATTCATCGCACCTATGGACCATTCATCGCATCTCTGCTTCGCCTTCAAGCACTTAGATCTTTTCCAGTTCTTCTTCCATCAGTCCTCTGGACTTCCATACTTGTATATTTTTCATTACTTTTACAATAAGAATTATGGGGTCTAAGACAATAATAAGATCTCAAGATATAATCAACAAGGACTTTTGATTCTAAAATCGATGGTTCCAAAATCTTTTGTTTTAACCGTTAAAGTTTATAGTGGGGATAAACATTAACATGAAGTGACGTGAAAATCCAACTTGTTTATACTGATTCACGCCAGAGTGTTATTCTAAATAGTCCACATGTTGACCTTAAATAGTATTAGTGTATATGTTAAAGATATATCATATGATATGTTTGATGGGGGAACAAATTGACAATATTATGTTAAAATGATACGATAGAATGTAAATAATATTCATTTAGAAATAATTATTCATTGATTTTGCGTTTTGGAATACTCATAAATTTTTTTATATGAATTTATTAGTATTTCTTGAATTCAATGTGTTTTCTAATCATAAAACAATACATTAAAAATATCATACTTATTTAGGACACTTTTTTACATTTCACCTATAACCTATAAAATGTCAAAAGATGTCTAAGTATATTGCTTTGTAGGGTTGAGTATGAAAGTTATGGTGAGAATGAAAGTTATTGCTGGGTTCAAGATTATGCTTTATTGATTGTATTCAAGTTCTCCCATTGTAATTGTTTTGTAATAGTTAGCCTTTACTATTTCCTTAGTATAAATAGTTTTAGCTCTCTTAATTGTAATTAGTTCAGTTCATAATTTCTGATTAGTACTTTAATCATTTATACTTTCTCTCAAGAAACACAATATCATCTTTGGTGATAAATCTCTCTCTACTCAATCTTGATTGTGTTCATGGATGATAATCTGATTTGTATGATTTTGGGAACATCAATTGGTATCAGAGCATAGATTGCAGCAATTTGATTAGAGGATTTACAAATTTTTCGAGGATTTTGCATGGATTTAGTGGATTTAAACCGACTGTTCATCACTGTTATTGAGTTTTATAGATAGAATTGCACATTTTTGGCTTTAATCGCATCAATTTTTAGTGTTAATTGATAAAATTTACACTACTAGATTTGCAATTAAAATATAAACATCTTTGATTCACATCATTTTTTATTTTAATCAAGTTTTGAACTGATTTTCATCGATTTTTTAGTTTACGAAAATTGTTTCTGTTCTTCAAAAACCCATAATTTTGCATGTTTTGATCCAAATTTTTGGTAAAAAGGTGTTAAAATTGTGTTTGTGTTTGAATTCTAATATGTATAACTATTGATTGGTTTAGTGTAAATCGCTTAGAATTGTGAACGATTTAAAACTTGTGAATTTTAGTGAATTCTTGATTGTTATTTGTGCGATTTAGGTTAAACCGGGTAAAGCCTGATCGATATAGATTTAAATCGCTTATTGGTGTGTGCGATTTAGTGGTAAATTGTTTGTAACGTGTGCGATTTAGTAAGCGATTTAGTTTAATCTGCCTGATATATTGTGGATTGGTTGTGCGATTTAGTTGATTGGTTGTGCGATTTAGTTGATTTGTTGTGCGATTTAATTGTGCGATTTAGTTGGTTAATTGTGCGATTTAATATTGGTCTCAATGTATTCCCCTCCAATGAAGAGCATGAATCGATGAAGAGCATGAAGTCTCCAATGCTAAAGGTACAACTCTTACTGAAACTCATGTTACTTCACTTTCTACTTCTTCTGTGTCTTCAGATCAAGAACGAGAACCAGAGTCTAACTCTGGAGATGATCTCTTCGAGGGGGAGCAAGCAGTTCCATTAGTCGATGAAGAACTGCATCCTATTGCTCCAGAACCCCAGTCAAGCACCAAGTGGACAAAAGACCACCCACATCACCAAATCATTGGTGATCCAACATCTGGTGTAAAGACGAGATCAGCAACAGCCAATGAATGCCTCTTCGCCAACTTTCTTAGCATGATAGAACCAAAGAAAATTTCTGAAGCCCTACAAGATCCAAACTGGATAGACGCAATGCAAGAAGAACTACTCCAGTTTGTGAGAAACAAGGTATGGTCCCTTGTGCCTCTACCCAAAGGGAAGACGGCCATAGGAACCAAATGGGTCCTTAGAAACAAGAAGGACGAAGATGGCATAGTCATAAGGAACAAGGCTAGGCTTGTTGCCAAGGGCTACTTCTAGGAAGAAGGGATTAACTACGATAAGACATTTGCTTTCGTCGCAAGACTTGAAGCCATCAGGATATTCCTAGCCTATGCAGCTCACAAAGGCTTTAAGGTCTATCAGATGGATGTCAAGTCTGCTTTCCTCAACGACAAACTTCAAGAAGAAGTATACGTGTAGCAGCCCCCTGGGTTTGAAGATCCAAAACATCCAGAGTATGTCCACTTTCTGGACAAAGCCCTCTATGGGCTGAAGCAAGCACCCAGGGCCTGGTATGAAACCCTATCCACCTTTCTCATCAATAATGGCTTCGAAAAAGGTACAATCGATACAACCCTCTTTCTCAAGAAGCATAAAGGTGGCATACTACTTGTACAAATATATGTGGACGACATCATATTTGGCTCTACAAATGCAAATCATTGCAAAAAATTCTCAGAGCTGATGAAAACCAAATTTGAGATGAGTATGATGGGAGTAGTTAGTTTCTTCCTTGGTCTTCAAATAAAACAAACTTCAGAAGGCATTTTCATCAATCAGTCCAAGTATGTGACTCACCTTCTGAAGAAATACTCTCTCTCAAATTCATTATTGGTGAGAACACCTATGGCTACATGAGCTAAGTTATTTGCTGATCCATCAGGCAAATATGTGGATGTAACAACCTACAGAGGCATGATTGGATCAATCCTGTATCTGACTGCAAGTAGACCAGATATTATGTTTGCTACATGTATTTGTGCAAAGTATCAATCCAATCCTAAATAATCTCATCTCTCTACAGTCAAGAGGATTTTAGATACCTTAAGGGAACCCTTTCATTGGGTCTCTGGTATCCTAAGAACTCTGGCTTTGATCTAATAACCTATACAGATGCAGATCATGCAGGTTGCAAACTTGATATAAAGAGTATGTCTAGAAGCTGTCAACTTTTGGGGGACAAGCTGGTAAGTTGAACATCCAGAAAACAAAATTATGTTTCAACTTCTACAGCAGAATCAGAATATGTTGCTGCTGCTAGCTGTTGTTCACAAGTTCTCTAGATGAAGACTCAACTTAAGGACTATGGTTTTCAATATAAAAAAAATACCAATCCTTTGTGACTCCAAGAGTGCAATAGCCATCTTTGCAAATCCTGTGCAGCATTCCAAGACAAAGCACATCAATGTAAGGTACCACTTTCTGAAAGACAATGTTGAAAAAGGTAATATAGAAATGTACTTTGTTCCAACTGAGATTCAACTTGTTGACATTTTCACAAAAGCTCTTGATGAGAAATGATTTTTATTCCTAGTCAGCAAGATGGGTATGATGAATCTCMCCACTTAGAGGCAATCATTTGTTTGAAACCAGAGATCCTCAATATCTCATGGTTATGCCTATAAGTGATATATAGTATAATAGCCATAAACTCCAGAGACCTCTGGCCATTTATAATCACTTAGAATAATTTTTGGCAAAAGTTTTCATTGCCTTTGGAACCAGAGACCTTTGGTCCAAAGCAAATACTTGGTATTTTTCACCAAGTATTCCCCTCCAAACCAGAGCCTCTGGTTGTATACACCAGAGCCTCTGGATTCCAATTCTTTGAGACCAGAACCTCTTTGGTCTCAAACTTGGACTTCCTTGATTATTCATGCATATAACCACGTCATTTTCCATCACCCTTTGGAACCAGAGATCTCTGGCCCAAAGCCAATACTTTGTGAACTTTTTCACCAAGTACTCTTTTATAAACCAGAGCCTTTGATTCTAAAAACCAGAGCCTCTGGATTCAAAGTCTTTGAAACCAGAGCCCTTTCATCTCAAAGGCACATCCTTTCTACACCCACATACATGTACTTAACCAATTTTTCATATTTCTTTGCATGGCCTTTGCAACCAGAGCCTTTTGGTCCCAAAGGCTCCATTTTCTCATACCCTTTTGCATAAACATAACCATAACTTCATATCCATTTTTTCATCGCTTTTGCAACCAGAGCCTCTGGTTTTAAAGACCAGAGCCTCTGGATTTGTTGTCTTTGGAACCAGAGCCCTCTGGTCTCAAAGACCCACTTTTTCCATAACCATTCTCACACTTAGCCACATTCCATATCATTTTATCTTCATCATTCACAACCAGAGCCTCTGGTCTGCAAAACTCCATCTCCCTATTGTTTCTAAGGGAAGTTTTACACTCAATCTCACCCCCCATGCATCATTTGAGGGGGAGCTCTTCATTGCATAAATATGCATTTTCCATCCCAGAGCCTTTGGTTATACTATTCAAAGCCTCTGGACACCAAAATGCTATATACAAGAGATGAATAAATCATGTATATTCAACCAGAGACCTCTGGTCCTACACAATGGGCTGTCCATGTTTAAATAGAGCCTCTGGTTTGTCTAACCTAGGCTTCTTATTAATACAACCCAATATTTCATCGATGAACCTGTTCATCACTCCCAACCAGAGACCTCTGGTTCCTCACCCAATGAGTCATGACCAACCAGAGCTCCTCTGGTTCTATGACAAAATCTTTTTCATTCAGAAAACCCATCTTAATTGAAAACATTTTTAAGATTGTACAAAATTGCAGCTTTTGTGACTAAAAAATATACAACATGAATTTTTAGAAGACCAAAACTTTGTAATTAGTATTAATCTTACAATGAGATGGAATTTTTAAATACATTTTTTTTGGATTGCTCTTTCAAGAGTTATTATTTGGAATAATTATTTAATTATTCCAAATAATCCAAACGTCATCTTACACAAAAGCCTGCCACATTTATAGCCTGTTCCCCATAAAACCTCTTCACATTACCCATACACCATCCCTATGACGACACGTGTCCTCCCACGTTAATGGCACAGTACCGTCAAGATGGCCCACGATCCCCACCATATCACCTTTTTGCCAAACGTCTCCCACCATCATCATTATTCTTTTGATATTTTTTTTTCTCAAACGCCCTTTTCCCCTCCTCCACCAATATATATTCATCTTCCCCAAACCACTTCTTCTTTACGCTTTCTAAACCTGTAAAAAGCTTAAGATGAACAAAACGCAAAACCTGCAACCGCCTATTCCGCCTCCCACGAATCAAACAACAACGACAGCCATGTGCAATCAACCGGCACTGACAGCCGTGCACTGGTATTCCTCGCCATCAAGCCAAACAACCACGCGATCGACCTTCGAACCAAACTGTTTGAAGACAAGTTTGCAATCAGTATCGAGTTTTTCCAAAACAGTATTCTACAACCAGTGTTGACCTTAACTGACAATGTTGTATCTCTCAAGTACGTCCAACAATACTTGCAATCTTGTGAATTCTTCCCTCAAAGTCATGGAATAATGGGGGACATAGACGCCCCAAACGACATGGTTTGCTCCGTCAAGATCTCCAGGGCAAAGGTCTCTTAAGTTCTTTGCATCCCAACTCGCCAAGAACTCAGATTGACAACTACGCCGAGCCACCCACAAGTTCTAACATCCTTCGCTTCATCAGAATGCTAGGTTACAATCGTGACCTACGCAACGCCTCTAACTTCAAGAGGCAGTTCTTGCCTCCAATGTGGAACATGTTCTTTTCCATATTGAACAGAGCCCTCACATGCAAACTGGGGTCGATGGATCAATGCAACATTAACATAATGACAATTATGTACGGCCTCTTTTTCAACCTACTGTTGGACTACGCTTGTGGCACCCTAGTCTCCACACATTGCATATTACATAGAATTCATTCATAGAATACATATATTCCCACAGAGGTCCAAAATTACAAGTGTCTTTTCTACAGGTTTACGATACAAATTGCATAACTTAAAAATTCCAAAATACATGCATTTGTAAACTAGCATTGCTCTYYTCCAAAACACATCTAGATATGGTCTTCAACATTTAAGCACATAAGGGAAGTAATCATATAATACTTTTTCCCTTGTTGATATTATAACTGGTATTACCTGCACACATATTTTAAAACATAAAATAAGGGTTAGACAAAAGTTTAGTGAGATTCCCATTTTCATGCTATGCAGGGTGAGATCACCAAAATATTTACGAAAAGTCTCTCAACAAAGAGAAGAATAATAAAAGAATCGCATCCTGTTTAGGTCCATCGGGCCTCTTGTTGAAAATCCCATACTTAGAAAAATAATGGTTTTCCAGTCCATCGGCCTCTGCTTCCATAGGGTCCATCGGGCCTCTGGTTCCAAAGTGTCCATCGGGCCTCTGGTTCCAAATACAATTTAACAAATATTTTGATTTTAGAGAACCAGAGCTCCTATGAAGGACCAGAGCATCTTTCTTAAATAACAACTCCCATGAAAACTCATTGATCCATTCTAATAATAAACATAACCTTTCCAAGAAGTTAAATCATATTTTAGAATGTCATGAAGAACCAGAGCCTCTGGTTCCTAACCAGAGCTTCTAGCTGTACCTATGAAAGCCAACCAGAGCCCCTCTCGTTTGTTTTATATAAATTTCTAAGTATAGAGACTCTTTTGAAATATCATTTTAAAACTATAAATATAGCACTAAGCTTGTTTTTAAAAGATATAAAGCTTATTTTCAAACTAATAATTTATAAAAGATTTTGCATCATTTTTAAATCAATATCCATAATCCTCTAGTTCTATTATGAGGGTCAATCAGAGCCCCTCTGGTTCCTTGCAAGATATAACCAGAGCTCCTCTGTTTCCTCATAATCAATGCTTTTATCCAAAGCATATTACTCACTACCAACGGTCATGAACCATGTTTGCTCCAATCCCATAACATCATTATTATCATTTCTACTAAAGACAACATTTCCAAATTCTCAAATCACCAAGAAATAAGAACTTAAATCTGTTGTAACTTTAATAGATATCATAATAAGAGTTAGGCCACGCATGCAACGACCAACCTTATATCCTCCCAATAATCCCCTTTTTATGATGTTCCACACTTATATCCTCCCATTAATTCATATGAAATAGTTCATCCAAAGACAGACCTCAGTCATATATGTCAGAGTGAACCTGTTCATAATTCCCAAACCAAATCATGGTTTCAACATAGGTTTATACTCAAACCTTTTTGTACATTAAGAACAATGTGTTCTTCCCAAATAGTTTCAAACACTGTTTTTCTGACAAAATCTCATACAAACTGGTTTAAACCCAGTTACTGTTTGAATCCTCCAAAAACAGTTTCAAACCTTCAAACTCACAATCTTTATGTTTAAAACATCTAGAAAACAACTTTTCACCAAGCTCTTTCTATACCCAAATCATTAAAACTTAATAGTTCACTATTCATATATATAGAAGTTTTGGGTAATACACTCACAGTTATAATCAAAGAACAATTTAAAACTCACAATTTATATGAGCAATTTAAACCTCACCTTTGTTTTAAACAGTTTTTGCAGACACAGATCAAACAGCAAGTTCTTTTTGCTAAACAAAATCTTCTCACGCCTTTGAAATAGCAGGTTCTTTTCAAGAATCTCACACAAGTTCTTTCTAAAATGATAGAGATAAGGATAGCCTTATCTTTATCTTTCTTTTTATATTCCACTTAGGCGGTGCAAGGATTTTATTTATAAAATATTAACTAGACGGTGGCACTATTATTATAATACAATCAATGCTTAAGGGCGAAGATACCTTATTCCAAATAAAATAATAGCCCATGCATGTGCAGTACCACCACATATAGAATATTCACAAATATATATATATATATATGTTGGGTCATTGACCAGCATCTTCCTAAATCGAAACGTGGAGCTGGCTGCTATGCTATAAGGAAATAAGTTGCGCCTTCTCCACTAGCAATTGCTTTTGGCATAGTGGTAAGCGCTTGGATCCTAACATGTGGTATCAAAGCAGGTCACGGGTTCGAATCCCATGGAGTGCATAATGATGCGAAAGGCATGTTGTGCAGCCATTGACTTCTAGCAAAGATCTTGTTAGTGCTGGCAGATGCTGAGGGGGATTGTTGCGTCATTGACCAGCATCTTCCTAAATCGAAACGTGGCGCTGGCTGCTACGCTATAAGGAAATAAGTTGCGCCTTCTCCACCAGCAATTGATTTTGGCGTAGTGGTAAGCGCTTGGATCCTAACAATATCATATTATGCATTTTATCACATATATATACTATTCAAGTAATTAATCAATTAATATGCATGCCATTTTCTAATTTACCACATAATCACGTATAATTTACCTTGACCCAGATTGTCTGAAACCAGGTTATAACATTCTCTCCCCCTTATAAGAATTTCGTCCCGTAATTCATTCAAATAACCATGGATATTTTTCCTTCATTTCTGATTCTAATTCCCACGTTGCTTCTGAACTTTTGTGAAATTGCCACTGTACCCTTACTAGACTTATTTCCTTGTTTCTCAACACACGGGTTTTGTGGTCAGTTWTAGCTTCTAGAGTTTCCATAAAATTCAGTTTGTCATCCAACTTAATCTCCGGAAGTGGTATTGCCATACTAGGATCAGCAAGGCATTTTTTAGGTTTGACACATGGAAAGTATTGTGAATCAGACTAAGTTCCTCTGGTAATTCCAATTGGTAAGCTACTGGCCCAACTCGTTTACAGATTCTGAATGGACCAATATATCTTGGACTGAATTTACCTTTCTTTCCAAACCTCATAACTCCTTTCCAGGGAGAAACTTTCAACATTACTAAATCATTCACGCAAAATTCAATTGATTTTCTGCGCTTATCTGCGTAACTTTTCTGATGTTCTTGAGCTATTTTAATTCTTTCCCGAATCTGATCAATCTTTTCAGAAGTTACTTGCACAATTTTGGGACCTGTTAGTTGTTTCTCACCTACCTCATTCCAACATACAGGGGTTCGGCATTTCCGACCATACAACATTTCATATGGAGCCGCTTTGATGCTAGAATGATAGCTATTATTGTATGCAAATTCTATTAGTGGAAGATGATCTTCCCATGATCCTCCAACATCTATGATGCAAGCTCTTAGCATATCTTCAAGTGACTGAATTGTTCTTTCACTTTGTCCGTCTGTTTGAGGATGATATGTTGTGCTTAATCGAATTTGGGATCCTAATGCATTTTGAAAACTTTCCCAGAATTTCGATGTAAATCTGCTATCTCTATCCGAGATGATAGATAGTGGAACCCCATGTCTTGTCATAATTTCCTTAATATAAATCTGAGCTAACTTTTCCAATGAATAACT
>NC_037529.1:47267861-47307774 GCF_001531365.2 Cynara cardunculus var. scolymus
ATAGCGTGGTATCCAGATTCGTCCTTGGAAGCATAGAATTTCTTTATTGTTCTTCTCTAGGTTAGCAATCATTTTTCCCAATCTTTCGAGCTTTGAATGATCTTTTTTAATAGCCTCTGGTTGACATCTTTGAATGTTCGTATGAAAATCTGGTTTTACATTTATTTTTATCGCCACAGTTTTGATAGTCCCACTTCTTTCTTTTCGGCTAAAAGCACAACTACAACATTAGCTTTCTCTGGATGGTAAAGAATTTCACAGTCGTAATCATTGACTAGTTCTATCCATCGACGCTGCCTCATGTTTAACTCTTTCTGGTTGAACAAGTGCTGAAGGCTTTTATGGTCTGTATAAATTTTGCACTTTGTTCCTAGCAAATAGTGCCTCCAAATTTTTAAGGCAAAAACTACAGCCGCTAATTCCATGTCATGTGTTGGGTACTGTTTCTCATGATCTTTTAATTGTCGTGATGCATATGCGATTACCTTTCCCTTTGCATCAAAACACAGCCTAAGCCAAGCTTTGATGCATCACTATAAACAATGAAGTCTTCTGTTCCATCAGGTAGAGATAGAACTGGTGCGCTACACAAGCGATATTTCAAGGTTTGAAAGGCCCTTCTTTGTTCTTCGGCCCAATGAAACTTGATGTCTTTTCGAGTCAACTTGGTCAGAGGTACCGCTATTTTTGAAAAATCTTGAATAAATTTGCGATAATAACCGGCTAAGCCTAGAAAACTTCTGACTTCTGAAGGATTTCTTGGTGTTTCCTATTTTTCTACTGCTTGGATTTTTGATGTATCCACTTTGATTCCTTCTTGTGACACAACATGGCCAAGAAATTGGACTTCCCTTAACCAAAATTCCCATTTTGAAAACTTGGCATACAACTTTTCTTTCCTCAAGAGACTCAGAATCATGTGAAGATGTTCTACATGTTCTGCTTCTGATTTGGAGTATATCAAAATATCATCGATGAATACAATAACAAACTTATCAAGATATTCATTGCACACCTTGTTCATCAGGTCCATGAAGGCTGCTGGTGCATTGGTTAGGCCAAAAGGCATCACTAAAAATTCATGATGTCCATATCTTGTTCTGAACGTAGTTTTAGGAACATCTTCATCTCTGACTTTCAGTTGATGATATCTGGATCGCAGATCAATCTTTGAGAAGTAACTGGCCCCAACTAATTGATCAAATAAATCATCAATCCTGGGTAATGGATATTTATTCTTAACTATCATTTTGTTAAGCTCCCGATAATCTATACACATTTTCATTGACCCGTCCTTCTTTTTAACAAATAGAACCGAAGCTCCCCAAGGTGAAGTACTTGGTTTAAAAAAAACCCTTGTCAAGTAGATCCTTCAATTGAATCACCAATTCTTTCAGCTCTGATGGGGCTAATCTGTATGGTGTTTTGGCTACTAGTGCTGCCCCGGATATCATGTCAATTTTAAACTCGATGGCTCTGTCTGGTGGAAGACCAGACATGTCCTTGGGAAAGACTTTTGGGTATTCTTTGACAATTGGGATCTGTTATAATTCTTTCTCTTCTCTGTTTGCATCGATAGCATGAGCCAAAAACCCCTGACATTTCTTATGTATACACATTCGAGCTTTCAATATGGAGAGAAGACTGGTATGATAATCCCGATGATCACTATCTATGATGACTGTTCCTCTGCCTCGCAGCTTAATTTCAATCTTCTTTTGGTTACATAAAATAGCTGCCTGATTTTTGGCTAACCAATCCATACCCGCCACTACATCGAATTCCTTCATCGGCATAGGGAATAATTGAATAGGCAACTCACAACCCTCGATGGAAATGGTATATTTATCGAACACATAAGCAACAATTTCTTGACTATTAGCGGTGTCAACCACCAACTTTTTGTCAAGTGGCATAGAAATTAAACATGCAATTTCAGCAAAAGTAGGGGATACGAATGAAAAGTTCGCACCCGAATCAAATAGCACTTTAGCATATACGGAGTTGATGGAATAAGTACCTGTTACCATGTCTGGAACTGCCTCTGCCTCATTTTTAGTCATTTGRAAGGATCGTCCTTGCGCCCTTCCTAGCCCTYCTCTATTMATACTTGGTCTCCCTCGASTACCCGTTGTACTATTTCCCAAACTTAGTTGTGGATTTTTGAGCTGTGGGCATTTGTCTTTAAAATGATCCGGTGAATTGCAGTTGAAACATCTTTTATTCATCGGACADAATCTTGATGAATGTCCAATCTCACCACAATTGAAGCATTTCATCGGTTTTGGTTTGCATTCTCCTTGATGATATTGTCGACACCTAGGATAGACCTTCTCTATCGACCTCTGGATTGGTTTCTTGTTGAACTTAAAGGACTTGGATCCTCGATATCCTGTTGAAGATCCTTCCCACTTCCTCTTTTCCATTTGTTTTCCTTCATCGCTTCTATTTTTGTTCCTCTCTGTGACTTCTGCTGCATCGACTGCCAATGGAAAAGTGGTAGGGTTCATCGCTATAACAAATTCTCTAATTGAGGGTTTCAAACCCCAAATATATCTCTCAACTTTTCTAGCTTCTGTGGATATGTAATGCTCAGCAAATCTACAATACTCTATGAATTTTTTTCTGTGTATTCTCTAACTGATCCAGAGCTTTATTCCAACTTCAAGAAATCCTCTTCCATTTGTCTAACTGCAGCCTTGGGACAAAATTGTTCTTTGAATCTATTCACAAATTCTGCCCATGACAAGGTTTGCATAACATCCATCCTTCCAAGAGATTTTATTTTCCACAAATACAAAGCATTAGACTTTAGAACTGATACAACAAACCTGACTTTGTCAGCTTCTGGACAACGTATGGTATTGAATACTAATTCAATCTCTATTATCCAACACATAGCTTTAGTTGGATCTCGCTCACCCGAAAAAGCTGGTGGTTTGCATGCCAGAAACATTTTAATATCCCCTCCTCTTATGTTGGTGTTGGTATGGAAGAATTTATCTCTACTCGCTCGGTTTCCACCCTCGAAGGCATTCTCAATATTGATGTTAAGGTTTCTCTTAACTTTCCCATTTATTCAGCCAACGTATCTCTAGGTACAAATTCTGGCTATGGTGTTGGTTCCGGATTGTTATTCCCAGAGTTAGAATCTGCTTGATTAACATAACCTTGTGATTGATAATTTCTTTCCCTCGTTTGATTTCTCCCTCTTCTTCTGCCTCTACCTCGTGAGGTATTAATAGGGGCTTCAATGGAAGAATTTTCTGCTTCACTAAGATCAGGATGGGCTAGTCTTGGTGATCTTCTGGACCGACTTGTCATCTGTAGATTTCATGATTAAATAACACATTTTCACATTCCCAAATACAATAAAGTGTCCAAGTTCAGATATGTACCTGTAGATTCAAAATTACATTGGCCAGACGTAATCCGAATGTACCTTACACACTGATCTCTTAACTTATCATATTTATTTTAAAGGTTCTAACTATGTCCGGGACCCTAATATGCAATAGAATAGTTTAAGTCTAGGCATCATCATGCAAATAATCACCTAAATCCCTTAAACTTAGGCTCTGATACCAATCTGTGGCACCCTAGTCTCCACACATTGCATATTACATAGAATTCATTCATAGAATACATAGATTCCCACATAGGTCCAAAATATATGCATTTGTAAACTAGCATTGCTCTCCTCCAAAACACATCAAGATATGGTCTTCAACATTTAAGCACATAAGGGAAGTAATCATATAATGTTTTTCCCTTGTTGATTTTATAACTGGTATTACCTTCACACATATTTTATAACATAAAATGAGGGTTAGACAAATGTCTAGTGAGATTCCCTTTTTCATGCTATGCAGGGTGAGATCACCAAAACATTTACGAAAAATCTCTCAACATAATGATGAAAAATAAAAGAACCGCATACTTTTTAGGTCCATCGGGCCTCTTGTTGAAAATCCCATACTTAGAAAAATAATGGTTTTCCAGTCCATCGGCCTCTGCTTCCGTAGGGTCCATCGGGCCTCTGGTTCCAAATTGTCCATCGGGCCTTTGGTTCCAAATACACTTTAACAAATATTTTGATTTTAGAGAACCAGAGCTCCTATGAAGGACCAGAGCCTCTTTCTTAAATAACAACTCCCATGAAAACTCATTGATCAATTCTAATAATAAACATAACCTTTCCAAGAAGTTAAATCATATTTTAGAATGTCATGAAGGACCAGAGCCTCTGGTTCTTCTAACAGAGCTTCTAGCTGTACCTATGAAAGCCACCCAAAGCCCCTCTGGTTTGTTCTATAGAAATTTCTAAGTATAGAGACTCTTTTGAAATATCATTTTAAAACTATAAATATAGCACTAAGCTTGTTTCTAAAAAATATAAAGCTTATTTTCAAAAATAATTTATAAAAGTTTTTGCATCATTTTTAAATCAATATCCAGAATCCTCTGGTTCTATTATGAGGGTCAATCAGAGCCCCTCTGGTTCGTTGCAAGATATAACCAGAGCTCCTCTGTTTCCTCATAATCAATGCTTTTATACAAAGCATATTACTCACAACCAACGGTCATGAACCATGTTTGCTCCAATCCCATAACATCATTATTATCATTTCTACTAAAGACAACATTTCCAAATTCTCAAATCACCAAGAAATAAGAACTTAAATCTGTTGTAACTTTAATAGATGTCATAATAAGAGTTAGGCCACGCAGGCAACGACCAACCTTATATCCTCCAATTAATCCCCTTTTTATGATGTTCCACSCTTATATCCTCCCATTAATTCATATGAAATAGTTCATCCAAAGACAGACCTCAGTCATATATGTCAGAGTGAACCTGTTCATAATTCMCAAACCAAATCATGGTTTCAACATAGGTTTATACTCAACCTTTTTGTACATTAAGAACAATGTGTTCTTCCAAAATAGTTTCAAACACTGTTTTTCTGACAAAATCTCATACAAACTGGTTTAAACCCATTTACTGTTTGAATCCTCCAAAAACTGTTTCAAACCTTCAAACTCACAATCTTTATGTTTAAAACATCTAGAAAACAACTTTTCACCAAGCTCTTTCTATTCCCAAATCATTAAAACTTAATAGTTCACTATTCCTAAATATAGAAGTTTTGGTAATCCACTCACAGTTATAATCAAAGAACAATTTAAAACTCACAATTTATATGAGCAATTTAAACCTCACCTTTGTTTTAAACAGTTTATGCAGACACAGATCAAACAACAAGTTCTTTTTACTAAACAAAATCTTCTCACGCCTTTGAAATAGCAAGTTCTTTTAAAGAATCTCACACAAGTTCTTTCTAAAATGATAGAGATAAGGATAGCCTTATCTTTATCTTTCCTTTTATATCCCACTTAGGCGGTGCAATGATTTTATTTATAAAATAATAACTAGGTGGTGGCACTATTATTATAATAAAATCAATGCTTAAGGGTGAAGATACCTTATTCCAAATAAAATAATACCCCATGCATGTGCAGTACCACCACATATAGAATATTCACAAATATATATATATATATATATATATATATCATATTATGCATTTTATCACATATGTATAGTATTCAAGAAATTAATCAATTAATATGCATGCCATTTTGTAATTTACCACATAATCATGTATAATTTACCTTGACCCAGATTGTCTGAAACCAGGTTATAACAACGCTTTTCTCATCTACAACGAGATCCATGCAATGGTAATCAAGAAGTGTAAGCTCAAGGCCACAAGAAAGCCATTAACCTTCGTTCTCTTCCCAAGGTTCCTTGCTCTCTTCATCAAAGACGCAATGAGGAGACATGATCTATTTGTCGATGAACCATACACTCCGCAGTTTCTAATGAATAGTCATCGACCAACGATCTCCAAGGAAGGCTACACCACGAAGAAGACAATCTCACGTGCCATGCTCAGCGTCATACCAGAGATGTCTGAGATAAGGCAGAGATGTCCGAGGGCAGCTACCCCAGAGCACTTAGAGCCGTCCCCAGACACCAACGAGGGAGCACAAGAGTCGTCTTCATCGGATGATGAAGAMGATGATGATGATGACACTCCTCGTGCATCCCCCGGCCCTTCACATACAATTCTCATCCCCACTACCCAATGGGCAACCACCACCACTACCCCTGGCGCTCAAGGCCAAAGGGTTATTGAACATGGACGACCCAGTCCAATCCCTCACCCAGCCAGCCATCCAGAGGCCATTCTTCGGGCCTCTAGAGATGATGAAGCCGAGGAACCTCAACATCCATTACCCCTCTCCCAACAGAGGGACGTTGAAGAAATAAGAGCCACTTTGCCTCATGGCTCGCCACCACCCTTCACACACCCAGAAGCATGTGTTGCTTCTGGCATTGCTGATCCTCAAGATCATTCAGAGCGATCTCCTATTCGTGCACAACACACCCCTTCGATACTTGATCTAGCGAAGGGGAAACACACTTACTTCTCTTACTCGGCCTCCGAAGCCGAGGAAGAAGAAACTGTCTCAACATCAAGAGATAGCTCCTCACTAGAGGGCTATCAAGGACATGGTGGAAGTCCTTCAAGGCCTAGATTTTCACAAGGCGATGAAGGGGCCTCTGGAGCTGAGGCTCAACCTGAAGCATCCGTTGCTGCAGGGGTTACCCATGTGGATGATCTGGTCATAGAAGGCTGAGTTCCAAGCCTTTGTAGACTCGATTCAGTAGTCCTTGGAAGACCTAAAACTCATCATACAAGGGATTGTCGAAAACCCTCCATCCATCGATCTTACCCCACTTCAACAGTCCCTTGCAACCCTCGAAACGCAAAGCCGAGACAACACAACCTGTGTCCAAATGCTGCAACAAACTGTCACCCAACACCATAACACCTCTTCTGCTTTTGCCACCCAAAGAAACCAAGTTTTGATAAACTCTATCGCCACCCTCATGTCCCAGGAACCTGCGACCGATGAGACACTAGCCTTCATCACCACCCAGATCAACACCATCCTCTAAACCCTCAACACCCTTCCATCCACCATAATCTCTCAAATCCCTCAACCAACCCCACCCCCAACATCATCAATCAATGAAACCCTCGCCTCCTTATCCAATCAAATGATCACCATCCAAAACACCCTCACCTCCCTCCTAGCTACCATATTAGCCCACATACCCCAACACCTCCTCCCCCACCCCCTCTGCAGTACCATCTTTTGACCAAGCCTTCTCTTCCTTCATTGCAGAGGTAAGGAACATCATCGCCAACATTCCCATTCCTCCATCCACATACACCTCCACCTCCGTGCCCCCACCTGCCTCCACATCCACCATGGAATACGCAACCAGGGCCGAACTAAGGGCCCTATCGAAGGCACTTGTCTCATCCTTCATTGAGATAAGTGCAAAATTCATTCACCATGCTGCACAACCAAACAAGGCTCTCTCCTAGAGCCTTGCCGATCAACAGGCATGCACCAACTCTCTCCTTCACACAATGGAGGAGAGTTGAAGAAAACAAGTCCTGAAGGCGTATCTTGCATCCTTCAGGAAGGAGAAAAAGAATAAGAGGAACAGAGCATCATGTTCTAGCAGCCGCCCGCACAAAAGGCCACGATATGAGAACCCAGACCCCAATGATCAAGGTCTTGGACCTCATGAGGGCGAGAACCAGGCCGCGGTTGCTCAACATGTGGAATCCGCTGCACCACCACCCTCACCTCAAACACAAAACCAACCATCTCCCAAAACCCAAGCGAGGGAACCAGAGGCTCAGCCCTTTGAAGATGTACATAATGTACATGTTTCTCTTGCCACCTTCCAAGAACCCATCGAGTTGAGCTCATCGACCGATGAAGAACCATCCACACCACCAACAACCAACCTACCCTTCACCCCATCACCAACTCCCAATCTACCGTTAACCCCTTCACCAACACCAACACCACAGAAACATTCACCTCTCTACCCATACAACCTCAACCCACAATCACTCAACCTTCATCACCACAACAACCTCCAACAAAAACATAACCCGATGAACCAGAAACCACCCAAACTGAAACCCATGAACAAGAAATCACCCTACCGGAGTCCAATGAACCAGAACCAACCCAAACCTTTCCATCACGAACCCACTCTCAACCCTTAGCCCAATCACAACCCACATCCCAACAAACCCAGGTGCAAGCGGATGTTCCATCCTCATCGAGGCAGCCTCCTCAAGGGGTCGTCGATGAAATCATAGCAAACATGGAGTCACTTAGGAGACGTCCAGAGGTGCCGTCGAGGGATCCAATCATGATGCAAAACATCCATGAATATCTGTATCATGATCGTAATGAAGGTTTGACTTTCAATCCTCCAATTCTTTCACCAGAATCCATGAATCTCCTACACCATAGGTTTGTTAGACAGACTACCCAACCACCACGGGCTGTCTTTTCAAACGATGAAATAAGGTTGTTCATGGACATCAAGATGAGGACCTTCGCTAACAGAGCCATCAAGTACATAGAGTACACAGTGGAGCGAGCCCACAGTCAGGTGAGCATCTTTAGTGACAATGTCTTGATCAATCTCAATCTCCATGACTTGATCGAGCTTTACGCGTACACGACTCAGCGACATGGTCAGGGTATACAATTTGGGATGGCAAACAGAGCGATCGTACAGACAATGGAGACCTCGGTGAAGTATCGAGCCAAGAGTGACTTTGAAATTTCTCTTCGACTTGGCATCGACACACTTTTCTGCACTTTACCCGATGAAGACTTCCCTGGCCTGCAAGAGAAGAGGTCTGCCTCTGTCCTTACTCAACCACAACTGGGTCTAGTATATAAAAATGAGTTTGGCACAAAGAAATTTTTTAGGTTGACCGAGGCCTTCAAGTACTCAAATGAAACACTTGAATGGTTCTAGAAAGCCATCAGAGACAGGTTGGCCGGACCTCATGTGCCAATAGACGATGGACAGAGACTGAATCATGAGATATCTACAGTTGTCCAATACAGAGGACTACTTATGCGCTTTTGGGATATATCACAGGGGAGACCTTGAATGTAGTCTTACGTTTTTGTCTTGTAATCTCTTTCATCATTGTAAGAATTCATCATTTTGTTCCAATGAAAATTTGGCAAAAGATGCTTTTCTTTAGAATAGTCTTTGTTCTTCACTTATACTTGGAATGTTCTTAGATTAGTTAATGTTTGTTCTTTCATTACTTAGGGGGAGATTGTTAGACCCCATAAGTATTATGCATGAAGTAATGAAGACAAACAAGTGATGAAGAACCAAAAGGCCAATGGAAGACTTCAAGGAAAAATGACTAAGTCTGAAGAACAACCAGAGGGTCGATGAACTGACCAGAGGTGCGATGGAAAGTGCATCTTCATAACCCCTTTGGGTACTAACACTTGGAGTTTTCCTCACAAGTTCAACCAGAGGCAAGCAATGAAGATATGAAGACAAGGTTGAACTCATACCCCATGGAAGACAGCTGGATATGACCAATCAACAGTTGGATTCTACAAAGTTTATCTTGTTTTAATGTTTATCCATATTTTAGGTAAGCTTTATCTGTTAGTAGAAGGTTAACTAAATATTCTCACTAGATAGTTATCTTCTTATTAGATTACAAGTATAAATAGGTGGTTAGGCCTATTGTAATCTGAGACACCCTTTACGTTTTTCACAATCATTGGAATAAAGTGAAATCTTTGGAACTCAAGTTTATCCTTTGAATGTTCATACATTGTTCTTGAGTGTTCATCATTTTATTCATCCAGACACTATAATTTGGTTATTCTTAACATAATTATTAGTGTTATTGAAAGATCTGGGATCAACAATATTCTATCTACTTCTCACTCGGAGAATGTAGATATTTAAATAAGTAGGCCACTGCCCCAGCCTACGACTTCGATTCTGTGCACCTCAAGTTTAGAGCCTATACACATAGGTACACAAGAGTCTAGAGCATCTGTTGCTCAAATTGCGGTTCTTAGTGAGCCTGCTGGAACGACCAGAGTGGTGTCTTTTGACTTACCACAAGGATCGGTCGGAAGTCCTACCAGTGCTACCATTTTGCCAACACTGAACGTAGGCACAACAGTTTATTCAACTGTTGTCTCAATTGGTAATCTAAGTGATCCATGAGTGATCTTACCTGACTTCGTGTCAAGGGAATATCTGGACGGTGCCCTAAAGGTTGTTCAAGATAACATGGAAGCACAAATCCTTAGTCTCAAATGGATGTTGAAGGGGAAGGAGCCAGTAGTAGAAGATCAACCGTCTGAGCCGTCACTACCGCCTGTACCTGAGCCTCCGACGGTAAAAGAGCAATCGGTGGATGAGCTTAAATATATGTTGTATGCAATGCTGATGTCAACAAAAAATCCTGATGCGGCTGATGCAGACCTGGTTGGGCTTCTCCGACAGCTTGTTGATGATAACCCCACAGTTAGAGCCTCAGAGTTTTTGGCCTTTCAAGATGTGGTCGCTTCTAACTTCTCAAAAGTTAGAAAGTTGATTACATCAAACACTCAAGCCTAGAAAAGTTCAATTGATGCCCTCTCTGAATGGGTATCGATCTTAGAAGAGACGTGTCGAGCTCAAGCCACCTCACTGAAAAGAAGACATGATGATATGGACGATCCTGATCATCATGAGGGGGAGAGAAAGAGACAGAGGCTGGCTGAGTCGTCTGTTAATGTTCAAAGTGTTGAAAGGGAGCCAGATTCTCAAGCAGTTAATATTGAAAGTCCTGATCCGGTAACACCAAGGGAAAGAACTACAGGCTTAATAATTGTTGAAGATGATGCAGTTTTGGAGACAAATCCAGTGATCGAGCCAATGGTTGAAAACCGACGAACTCCACTGTAGGAACAAGGCTGCTACTGGATTTGTCTGCGAATGTGGGATTCAATGAAGCGTTTGCTAGAGAACTGGGTGAAGAGCAGGATTTTGGTGAAGACATTGACAACATTGATGAATCAATTGGAGTGTATTTTGACTTTGAAGCAGATATTAATGAAGAAGATCTTGTCTTCCTATTCCAGGGTGATCATCAGATTTTTCCTGAACCCTCCACTGTAGTTGATCTTGGTGCATCTGAAACTCCGAGAGCAGCTTATGATCCAACTGAGATATTCTCTAAAAATTATGTGCCGTTTGCAATTCGTGCAAATGGTCCAGGCTACGACATAGCAAGGATCAGAGAGCCTTACCTTGATGACATTTATTTCGGCATCCTTCTTCGACATCGGAAAGCTCTAAGCGGTGACAAAATTCTTAGGATTCATAAAGAATCTCGAGACTACCATTTAGAGTATAAGCATTTTCTCAGGTCAAAGCGTCTCCCAATCAGCCAAGTTCGGACCAAACCTCGAGTCGTCTCAATCAAACATATTGATGCCCAAAGACTTCTTAGAGTCTAGTATCCTGTGTTCACCGTTACACAACAAGATGGAAAGGTCTGGGTGTTTAGAGAAGCTAATTTCTCTAACTTGTATTTAGAAGACCTGGAGCACATGTACCACGAACTACGAAATATGATGGTCAGAAGAAAAGGAGCAATTGTGGCTCTTAGTGCTATCAAAAGATATATGCGGAGTCATGTCAAGGTATCAATGGTCCTTGATATTCAAATGGGTCTTGAAGACAATCAGAAGATCATTAATCTAAACAAACCAGATCAAGAGCTTGAAGAAATTGAAGGCTATCCTCTGTACATTGTTCTTGAAGAACCGGAGTTCGATGTGATATATAGTGCTGAAGGTCGGATAAAGAAGTTTATGAGGTTTAGCGAGCTGAATAAATATTGTGATGGCACTATACGGATGGTGAGACGGGCGCTTGAGACGAGGAAAACTAAAAAATGATAAAGCCGCGGAGTCTGAAAGAATTAGTCCAAAGGAGAAGTATCTGCTGATTAATGCTTTTGACTTGCTTGATGAAAAATTGCAGTATCGGAGTGCACTAAGGAGGCTAGAGACACTGCTCGGACTTAGAAAGACAAGATTTACAATGTCTCGACCTTAAATCCAAAGGGGGAGATTGTTGGGTTCAAGATTGTGCTTTATTGATTGTAGTCAAGTTGTCCCAATGTAATTGTTTTGTAATAGTTAGCCTTTACAATTTCCTTAGTATAAATAGTTTTAGCTCTCTTAATTGTAATTAGTTCAGTTCATAATTTCTGATTAGTGATGTTAATCATTTGTACTTTCTCTCAAGTAATACAATATCATCTTTGGTGCTAAATCTCTCTCTACTCAATCTTGATTGTGTTCTTGGATGATAATCTGATTTGTATGATTTTGGGAACATCAGTTTTGGTGAGAAAGGTAAGAAGTGATATCCACCATTCGATCAATCTTAACTGAAATTCAACAATAATGAAATACACTGGAACAATACCCGTAAAAAGTACAATTCATGGGATGAAAATAAAATTAAAAATGATCAAGGATTCATATCCCTTCTTTCATTTCTCACACTTCTCATTATAACTACTATTTTTATACTATCCTTCGTCTTGCTTAGTATTAGTAAAACTATTTAACTATATTTTGTTTAATCAAACTGTTGTTTTTCATTTTTGAAATCAAATCAATGCAAATAACATTTCTAAAATAATAATAATAATGATAATTATCCCATCGAAAATAATTATGGTCAATGGGTGTAGTTAAAGTGGTTCTTTAAATTGCAAGAACCTCTATTTGGTTTGCAAAACCCATAAAAAGAATTATTTACCTTATCAGATAGGTTTGTATATGAGTTGGTTAATTGGGTTAAAAACATTTAAACAATTTATTTTAATGTTTGTGGTTTGAAATATCTTAATCCAAACTAAACTAAGCTATCTGGGTTGAGTTAGTTTGGTCGGGTTGAATTTTTTTTCTTACATCATTTTACAATTCAATTAAGTGATTTTGTTTGAATGAAGTAAAATCAAAATGAAAACATACAAATTATGCTAATAAACTGAAAGAAGATAGTTAAAGGTTCATTCAAATAAAAAAGTAAAAAATTACGATTGAGATTCTGATATGACTATGAATTTTGCTAGTTATAGATTGATCTAATATTTAATGTACATATAGTAATTAAAGACTTAATAATTATATTAAATCAACAATGAATATTCATCTTGGATTCAAATTACTCTAATGCAATTTTAATCCAATGCATATGTTTTGAGGATTTTTTTTTCGACATAGAGGGGGCGGCCCCTCCAATCAAGAAAAAAAGAAAGTAAAGACAAATTTTTGGATTTTTTTGATCTTTATGATAAAAAAAACTGAAAGCGAAACCAAGGACAACACTCGAGAGGAAGCTAAACCTAAGCAACGACCAGAAAAGAACAAAGCTCAGAAAGGAAGAGGAGAGGAAAGAAGGAGGGGGAAGATGCGAAAGGAACCAATTACTAGGGAAGATTCCAGACAATCTTAGCACGAACAACATTAGGGGAAAGCTTCATGGTAAGGCCAATCAACCTTAACCGGACAGCATCAGAGATGGTCTTGGCCATCATGTCAGAGGATCTTCTCTTATTATTGTATATGCTATTATTTCTTTCCTGCCAGAGGTGGTAGACGGTTCCATCAAGCACTAAATGTCGAACGATAGACCAAATGGTCTTGCTTTGGTGGCTTGCTGGAACATACTGATAATATCAGTCCAGTTACCCAGAATAACAGGGAGGTTCAGCTTTGGCTTAAGGCCATTCCAAACCTTATTAGGAAACAAGCACTCAAAAAATAGATGCTGATGAGAATCAGGCCTGTTAAGAGAGAAAGCACAAGACAAGTTAAAATAGGCGTCCCAGAACCGAAGCTTATCAAGACTCTTCAGACGCTGCTTGAGGGAAACCCAAAGAATGAAAGCATGTCTGGGGATGTTTTGAGAGAACCAGACCATATGATGCCACCGTACATCCGGCTCATTAAGGCGGATGGAAAGCCAGACCTCATGGATAGAGAAAGAAGTGAGACGACCATCCCTTTTTCTCCAAAAAAGTTTATCAGGGACAGAAGGAGAAAGGACAGGAGGGGAAGAATCACGAAAAATGGGGATTGGGACTGTCTCGCAAGAGTGGGCAAATCCAGTTTCCCTAACAGATAATGTCCTTGATACAGGCATTGAGGGAGAGGTTACCACTAAGGATATTATGGGGAGATATATGCTGGCAGAGGTGGCCAGTAGGGTGCCAGTTATCATACCAGGCAGATGTGGAAGCGCCACCACCAATCTAGGAGACAATGAAGTCTCGTATCTTATCCTGCATGCCCAGGATCTTCCTCCAACCCCAACCAACATCGTTGCAGATCGGGGCATCCCAAAAATTTCCATCATTAAGCCTGTAGGAGTGGATCCATTTAACCCATACAGAGTCCTTATTGGTAAGGATTCTCCATGTGTGGGAGGCCATAAGGGCAAGATTTTAGCTGGTAAGGCTCTTAATACCAAGCCCGCCTCAAGATTTAGGAAGGAAGACGGGCTTCCAGAAAACCTTTGCTTTCCCTCATTTAAGCTCACCATGGCACCACAAAAAACCCCACATTAGCTTCTCAATCTCCTTACAAATGGAAACAGGGAGAACGAAGATTGAGGCCTAGTAGATTTGCATGGAAGACAGGACCGATAGAATGAGCTGCAACCTACCGGCTAAAGAGAGAGACTTGTTTTTCTAGTCATTCAGTCTGGATTTAACTTTATCGACGAGACCCTTACAATCATTGTGATAAAGACGAGTCGTGATAAGGGGGACATCGAGATAACGGATCAAAAGGGAACCCTCCGGGAATTGAATGATAAAATGAATGACACTCTTAGTGTGTTGGCCGTCGTTACAATAGAAGGCCTCGCTTTTGGTCAGACACATGATAGAACTCATTTAGAGAATCCTTTATGATACAGACATAATCACTATCACCATGGCAGAATATGAGGAGATCATCAACAAAGCAAAGTTGGGTGATCTTCAGCTCCTCATAATTCCAGTGATAGGAAAAGGTGCCCATCTCACTGATTTTTGTTTTGGTTAGGAGGTTAAGAACCTCCATGACTAGGGTGAAGAGATAATGGGAGAGGGGGTCACCCTGCCTCAGACCACGGCCTCCCTTGAAATAGCCATGGAGGTTTCCATTAATACTGACCGAATAAGAGGCAGTGGAAACACATGTCATAATCCAGTTTATCATGGCAAGGGGGAAGTTGTACCCGAAAAGGGTGATACGAAGAACATGCCAATCTGTAGTATCATAAGCCTTTTGGATGTCAACATAGAAGGCACAGGGGGGGACATTGCTTATGATAGTCGCACATGAGCTCCTAGACCAGAAGGATATTGTCTGTAATGATCTTACCCGGGATAAAAGCAGACTAACTAACATCAACCAGAGAGGGAAGATGATCTTTGATCCGATCCGTGATAATATTGCTAATGATTTTATATAGGAAATTGTAGCAAGCAAGGTGGCGGAAATCAGTGACTCGAGAAGGGGCGGCCGATTTAGGGATGAGAGAAAGAATAGTGTTGTTTAAGGACTTTAAGAGCTTACCGGACGTGAAGAACTCCTGAACGACAGAGCACAGGTCCCTGCCAACAATACCCCAAGAGGCCTTGAAGAATTTAGTTATGAAACCATAAGGCCTAGGAGCATTGTCGTCTCCTATCTGGAAAAGGGCCTGCTTGATCTCGGAGTCGTTGAGAGGGGCAAGCATCAAGCCAACTTGATCGACGTTAAACTTATTCGAAAAAAGAAATGCGGGATCATGGATGGGGATAGAGGGATGAGAGGTCTAAAGAAAATCTTGAAAGTGAGAGACGAAGAGACCGGTAACCTCCTCACTGGAGACCCAGAGACCGTTAGCATTTTGAATGGTGTCAATTTGATTCCAGCTGAGACGACTCTTGACAGATTTATGGAAGAAGGAAGACTTTTTGCCTCTCTCACAGACCCAATTGGAGTGTAAATCGCGTGGTTTACTTGTTTCTCCACCAATTGGAGTCTAATATAAAAAATTTCTGGATTGTTTGATGCTATAGCATTGATGCAGCAACGACCTGATGCTTTTTTGGCTTATTGAAGATCTTAATGGGATAAGTTGTTGGCTTTTTTTGGATTCTAGAAGATTCTGAGCTGCTGAATTTTGTGTAAAAAATTATTAAACTTTTGTTTGAAAAGGTGTAACTAATTAGTTCATAGATGTAATCCCTTGTTACCTTTTAGTGGTTTTACACTTTTTTCTCCATTTTGTCATTTTATGGCTTGTTTTTATATAAATAGGGGTGTGAGGACTCTTGTTTGGATCATCCAAAATTAGCTCCTAAAAGTTGGTTCTCTCTTTAAAACCTTGAAGAAATTTAAGCTTCTTAATTGCTTTTAAGGTTGTTCTTTACCTTCCGTCATTTAATTTTCGTTATTTATTTTCCGCTCTTTTATTTTTCAGCTATTTACATTACGACATTTACTTTACGCAATTTATATTTATGTCTTTACTTTCCCTTATTTATTTTTTTTGTCATTTACTTTCCGTTATGAATGGCTAAATTCATAGCTTGGGTGTGAGACAAAAGAGTGAGATTTTAAACCGAAAGAAAGTAGTTATTGTTTGCAATAACGACGTTCCATTATTTCATTCAAGTTTATATAAAAACCAAAGACACTTCTTGACGAGTTGATCACTTAAAAGTGTTAAAGTGTCATGCTCTTAGAGATAATTCATTGAATGCACGTCAACTTCATTGATATAAGAAGTAGACTTGAGAAAGTTGCCGACAAGGATACTTGTCATTTGTATATTTTAATACAATTAATTCTCGACAGGTTGGTTACTTGTTAAAGTGCAGTAGATTTAGAGATGAACTACCTCAAACATACGCCAACTTGAATGATCTGGGAATCGGCTCGAGAGACTGATTTTTAACAAAGAGATTTGTTTATCCATATATTTTGAAGACACTATTCATCACTATGCCTGGTCTAGATACATAGAGAAATGGGTTGAAAGCTATAATATAGTGCAATGGTGAAAGTCCGAGAGGAATACCCTCAAAATAGATGGTAGAACTAAGTTATGGTTAACTGCTTGTTTTAGCATCCCTACAACATTGTGTTAGACCCCATAATTCTTATTGTAAAGTAATGAAAAATGTATAAGTATGGAAGTTCAGACGATCGATGGAAGAAGAGCTGGAAAAGACCTAAGTGCTCAAGGCGAACTAGAGATGCAATGAATGGTCCATAGTTGCGATGAACAATGCATCTCCATCACCTCTCTGGTTATTAGCACTTAGCAGATTCTACAAGGGTTTCAATCAGAGATATCCAAGCAAAGAAGAAACGTAAATACTCCTGGTAGAACATACTACCTAGAAGACAGCTGGAGATGACTCATCGACAGCTGGAATTTGGTTACATAAGGTAGTTAGAGATAACTCCTCTATTCTATATAGATATATTTTCCCTAGAATATCTCATAGATATCTTTTCACTAGATTGTTATCTCTTAGACTAGATTGCTAGTATAAATAGCTATCATATGTCTTGTAAATTATCAATTCCTTCTTGTGAAATTTATTATAGTGAAATCCTTTGAAGCTTCATATTCTCCTGAATATTTTGTAAGCTATTCTTTAGTATTCTTCATTCATACGATAGATTTAGGTTTCATATTGAGAGATATGGGACCAACTATTGGTATTAGAGCAAATTGATTGATTTTCCAATCAAAACGATCAATTTGAATCTGAGTATTCAAATCTCTCAAATTTTCTCCATTCTTAAATTTTATTCTTCTCTTTGAAATCTCTTTAATTGCCAACTGGAATTCTGCCTACAATATTTGTTCCCTCACCAAACCTCCTACTCTTCAACGTGAAGAGTATCCGCAATGGAGGATACTGTTGATCCTCTCTCTCAGTGATTTGTTGATAATCTCTTTTCACTTATACGTTGTATTTATGTTTCTTCTTTTCAGTTCCAATGATCATCACTGAACTTGTTCAGTGATCACTGAAGAACTTGTATTGTAATTTGATCAGAGACAGCGGTACTTCAAGAAGACAACACTCACACCAAAGAACCTTAAGCCAAAGTCGAAGATTGAAACTGAAGATTAGAGACTTACGAGTACGTGATCTGAAGCGGTACTCAGTGATTACAAACCAATCTACCTATGTGTGAAGAGTGCTCAAGCCTCAGTGAATGCTTAAGAGACCTTCAGGTTATTCCAGCATTCAGCGATCAAAGAAAGCTTGCTTAGCACAATTGTTGTTGTCTTGTCCTTATACACACAAAGGACAAACCCATACCCTTATAAACGTTGGTACGGTACGGAGCCGACTAGTCGACTCTATTGTCCACCAACTTTAGGTAAGGATGTCTGCCCATGAATAGTTCTTTTTGTACTATTCACTGTGGTAAAGGACAAGCCTTCCTTTTAAGGCTTGACACGCACTCTAACCCTACCATATTGCATTAAATGTTCATTAAATGCACTGGGTATAAATTGAAGTGTTTCTTCTCCATGCAGTGTGCGTGCAACTCACTCTCTAAAACCTAATTATTACTTTGAGCATTTTCTAGCCTAAGTAAAGGGTCTTCTCTTTACAACATTTCTTTTCTCATTTGCTAAGAATTCGTGTGTAACCAAAGATTGTTTAGATAGGTTTGTCTTACCTTATCTTTCCGCAAACAATCTTGTAAACTATGTATTGATCTTCTTTATCAATATATATTTTAAATTAGAAAATATTGTGTTTGTATTCATCCCCCCTTCCACAAACTGTTTTACTTATCTTGTAGACCCCCATGGGACCAACAAGTGGTATCAGAGCAGTGTTTTCTTCTCTCTTTCTGTTTAGCTGTTTTTTGTATTAGTTTATCTCTTTCTTAGATAACTTTACCGCTTACAAATGGCTTTACAAATTACAAACACACACACAAAAGACAATGGCTCTCTTGCCAAACCTCACCGGTTTGTCCATGACAATTTTAGTCTCTGGAAGAACCGGATGTCCCTCATTCTTGAAGGTGTGGATCCTGAGATTCCACATTACATAGAAAATGGACCATATATTCCATTTGCTATTGCTCCGGCTATTCCAGCAACAACTACGACTACTGCAATTTTTGAACGACAGATTCCAAAGCTTCAACATCAATGGAGCGATGAAGACAAGAAGAAAATAGCTATAGACATGCGTGCTCGGTCTATAATAGCTGTCTCTTCCCGATGAGATTTATCACTCAGTGATGAAGCTCACAATCGCTAAATCCTTGTGGGACACACTTTGTGTCCAATATGAAGGAACCATTCAGGTTCAAGAGAGTAGAAAGATAAATCTAGTAAGACAGTATGAAAGCTTTCTCTGTGGAAAGTCTGAGACGCTGTCCGGAGTTCATCAACGATTTAACTGCCTCCTTATTGATCTTAGGGCTGTCGGCAGGGAATATTCCAATTCTGAAACTTTAACCAAGTTTCTGGAATGTCTTCCTCAGTCTTGGGACCCCATTTCCATGTGTTTCAAGATGTCCAATGACATGTCCACTCTTACTCTTTCTACTTTATACAAGATTCTGCTTAACCATGAGCAATCTCGTCAACTGAAAAAGAATTTTGTAAAACATTCCAGAGAAATGAAAAGCTCTCCTTTGGCTTTGATATTTGAAGCTTCTTCAACTGAAACTTCTTCTACCCCTTTTGTCTCTTCTCTTCCTCCTGTTGTTATCACGAAGATAGACTCTTCTATCTCTGAGGATATTCCAGAATTTGACTTAGCAGATTTTGATGAGTCCGTGGCCCTCCTGACTAAGTCTTTCAGGAGGTTCGCAAGTAAAAGCAATTTCCGCAGATCTCTGTTGGGTTCAAGTATGCGCGTTAATGTTGTATTGAAGTTCTCCTTTTATATTGCTTTGTAATAGTTAGGCATTTACTGTTTTCTTAGTATAAATAGTGATTAGTTTTGTAATTGTAATTAGTTCTGCAATTAATCTGATAGAGCAGTAATCTTTGTAACAAAATTCTCTCAAGAAATACATTGAAGATTGGTGAAAATTCTCTCTACTCTTGTTCTTGATCTTCATCTTGAATATTGTTTCTAATCTTGTATGATTTGGACATTTCAATCTCCTCAGCTATCCCTTAGGGAAAAGACAAAGTCTGAAAGAATAGACAAGGCTTCAGTTGTCTGCTACAACTGTCACTAGCTCGGACATTTTGCAAGAGAATGAAGATCGAAGAAGACTGCAACGCCATCCTCCAAAGCTCCTTCCTCCTTCAGGACTAAAGATGAAAAGTACTTAGAATTGAAGGAGAAGTACAAGAAGATGAAGAACAACCAGCGTAAGGCTAAATGCCTTGTCGCAGAAGAGTATGGCTGGGCTGAGTCATCCGATGAATCATCTTTAGATGAAGAGGATACAGCCTATATCTACTTGATGGCCATAAATGCAGATGAAGGTTCTTCAGAAGCATCTACTTCCTCTGAGCCATCCACCTCTTCTATTTCTCAGGTATGTTCCCTAAATGAACCCTCTTCTTCTTTCAGTCTTTCTGCACTGGATACGTTGACGGTTGAACTTTACAAGATCAAAGTTGAAAGTGAGAAGGTTATCGTTGAGCGTGAGCGAGCAATTGCTGAACTCAAGGCTGATAAAGCTACCATTAAAGGGTGGTGCAAAGATTCCATCAAGGCCTCTGAGATCATTAACGCTCAGATCCCCACCAAGATAACGACTGGTCTAGGATTCTCCTATGATCAGGAAGAATGGGTTACAGACAGGTCCATGCTCAAAGTTGGCCCCTTCGTCTCTTCTATTTCTAACACTTCTTCCTCTCAGTCTTATTCTCTTAGTCAGAGTCATCTTTAAGGAACTCGTTTGAGTTCTGGTTGCAAAGACAAAGGTAAATCCGTTGTCATAGCATGCTTTCCCAAGAAGTCTAACAAGTATAATAGATCACGGTCTATTACTTCAGCTTGTAAAGCTTCTTCCTCTTCAAGGACTAGGAAATATGAAACCTTTTAGAAATCCAAGTCTCAGCTCAAGGTGAACTTTTCACCTAAGGAATCCAATTCCTCAAAGGTTCCTCCTAGAACCAATGAGATGGAAATCCTTGGAGCTGCTCTCGCTTCTAGTCTGATACTTCCTGGCCCTAAAGCTACTGTAAGCTTTAGGAAGTGTAAACACTGTGGTGAGAAAACACATATTGCCAGCAAGTGTCCTTCTGTCGCCAAAGCTGGTTCATCAGCTAAGAGTAGGAAATTACCCAAGACTGAGAATCAACCAAGGTGAAATCATCCACAAAGGCTGCACAAGCAACCAAGGTGAAGAAAACTGCTGGAGCCTCTTCTTCAGGCTCAGCGAAGACAACTCCTGCTGAAAAATCTTGAGCATCAGACGTTGTACTCTTTACCACTGAAGCCTCTTCGTCAGGCTCAGTGAAGACTTCCACTGAAACTAGTTTAGTAGCGTCAGAGGTTGTTCCTTCCACTGAAACCTCTCCAGGTTTAGTGATGTCATCTGCTAATACTAATTCTTTAGTTTCAGAGGATGAAGCCTCTAACAAAGCTGGACCCCAATAGCTGGGTACCAATAGCATTCTTAATTTGTTTCCTTGTGCAGGACGTCAAAAGTATATGGTATCTTGACAGCGGATGTTCAAGTCATATGACTGGAGATAAATCTTTGTTAACACATTTCAAGGAAGAAAGAGGACCTTCCATAACCTTTGGTGGTAATGGGATATGATATACCAAAGGTTTTGGTATATTAAACAATGGTGCAACAACTTTCAAACGCATTGCATATGTTGAAGGACTGAAGCACAATCTTCTTAGCATCAGTCAACTGTATGATAAAGATTATATAGTTAAATTCTCGAAGAATTCATGTCATGTTCTTGACAAATATGATAAGGTTGCCTTAACCGGTTCTCGTCTAGAGAATGTATACATCATCAATATGAGTTCTTCTCTCACTGAGAATAGTTGTTTCTTCTCAAAAGCCTCGTCAGATATTAACTGGTTATGTCACAAACGACTATCTCATATTGTCATACCCCGTTAAAGCAGAAACACGAGGTGTAACAGGTAAGCGAGTCACAACAACAGATAATAAATAACACCATTCAAGTTTTACAAAAGTTCAAATTTAACATCCATAACTAAGATGGAAATAAAGTACTTCTTTACAAAAACTTCAATGGTGAGTTTAATCGGTATCGCCACATATATGCTCCAAAACCTCATTTCTTACTTACTTCCTGAAAAGCATGAAACATAAAACAAGTCAACTACAAAGAGTTGGTGAGTTCACGGGTTTTCACATGCACAAAACGTTACAATGCATAAATCATTTCTTGCAAAACTATACACAACTTTTGCACATAATAAATGTAAATCTATAACGATGTTTAGAAACTTGAGACGCTACTGAGCCTTTCCTGACCAATGTGCCCCATTATTTTACGAACGACCATAAATAGCCCGTACACTCACTTAGGTCCCGCAGTTCCTAATAGTACTAATTCAACGGTGGTCCAAATTCCACAAGATTAGACCAATAAGACATAGGTAATGTGCACCCGTTTCTGGGTGGGACTGTCAACACAATAGCGGCTATCCACAATTACCACGGCCCGGGGACATGCCCGAGTTAAGAAGTAGCGTTTACGGATGGGGATTTTATTTGGAAACATACTCCCAAGCACATCAATTTAGCATTTATATCATAGTGCAAAACAGTCAAAATTTCATTACATAAACAAAACTTGACTAAACAGTTGTTTAGTCCAACAGTGTTGACTAAACAGTTCTTTAGTCCAATGCTTTTAGGCAAAGCATCGACTAAACAGTTCTTTGGTCCGATGGTTTCATAAATAAACAGTATAGTTTGCATAAATTCATGCTTTTCCCCCAGTTTAAATAAACAAAAAGCATTAAAAGTGGGGCCGTGGAAACTCACTGGTTAGCCGATGAATATCCAAGGATTTGATGACGTCTCAAGTGCTGAACGTCCTGCCCTAACCTTCCTAACCAGTCCAATGACCAGAAATTAGATTACCTATGGGTTCTTGACAGAGATAAAGTCAAGTTATATCTTATGTAATGCCAATGGGTTTTATGAATTAAAGTTGATACTTATTTTATTTGAACGTATATTTTACAATTAAATCCTTTGCGCCAAAAAGCTGCCATTTGGACAGAATATAAATTCTGAATCTGACATTTTTGTCTTCACAAATCATTGCCAAAAAAGAACCTTCTACTACTCTTTTTATGTCCAAATTTTATATCCACCATAAAAGGGAGTTAACAGACTTTTCCCAAATTTCAAGAACTAAAGATGGGCTTAAGGTAATCATCATTACCCTACCCCTTTGAGTGACACAACCCGCAAAACAGATTGCACACTCTTCGAGTGCGCGGCCATTTGGGTGTCTAAACTCATCATTTTCCAAAGATGGAAAATTTATTTTAAAGCTAACACATTAAGCTAGCTTCTAAAAGAAGATTCACCTATTTTTATCGAGTTTTTATAGAATATAACTGATTTAAAATGCATGCAAGACTCTGTTAGCAAAACTATTTTTGCATCAAAATATGAAGAATACGATTTAGAAGAGAAGTCAGATCATTTGGTCTTTTATTTTGAAAGATACAGTAGGCGAGAGTGCTAACAGAATCAACCAGTTTTCAAACTATCTTCTGTCGATTAAATACCACATGCAATGTGGTTTTCTCCTTCTTTCATAGAGTTCAAAGTTCGTAGCTCACAGATTATCATCATTTTGAAGACATTTAAATGTCTGTGATGTATAATCTCCCCCTTTTTGAATTCTCTAGAAGTTTTTTTTTAGTTACTAGAACGAGAAGTAGGAGTAGAAATGTTAGAATCTTTATTATTACATAAAGATAAGATAACTAGGCTAATACATTTTTCTTGAAATCTTGAATATTCTTCAAGATTGACGGATTTCTAAAGATTTCTTGAAGACGAACTCGGCTGAAGGGGTTCGATTTAGAAAGAGAGAGTTTAGGGAGAAGTGTTTATGCAAGGTGGGAGGTGAAAAATGAGGGTTTTCAAAGAAGGTGGGGTATTTATATGTGGAATTTTAAGATGGAAATGGGCCGGCCTCAAAGGCCCAAGTCCATTTAAAAATCATTTTTCTCTTAAACAATTTAAGGCCCATTTTAATTTATCCAAACTACAATTTGATAAAAATATTATTATTGTTATTAAATCAAAACTTCACCTTTTTGGTCAATTTATTTAGACATTCACCTAAGACTTTTATGTTTTAATTTGGACTTTGAGATATCAACTCTATTATATTTGGGCATGTTCTTAATATTTTTGGCATTACATAAGTTGACTTTATCAATTAATCGTCGAAATAAATCTCACTGAACTATACTTTTGGGAGCTAAACCAGATGAATCCTAATCAATCATGACTAGATCCTAAATAAATATAGCTCTAAATATAGGTACCCTACAAAGGTGCTAACCTGATGCACTAAGAATGACAGATGTCACACATCTCAACTTCAAGACACTCAGTGAGCTGTCAAGAAATGATCTTGTCACTGGTCTTCCTCAACATTCTTTTGAAAATGAATCTCTTTGCTCAGCATGTGAAAAAGGAAAACACACAAGAGCTAGCTTTAAGTCAAATCAAATCTCTTCAGTGACTACRCCTCTTCAGCTATTGCATATGGATCTCTTTGGTCTAGTCAACGTGCAATCCATAGCTGGAAAGAAGTTTACACTCGTCATTGTTGATGAGTACGCCAGGTACACTTGGGTCTTCTTTCTCAGATCCAAAGGTGAAGCACCGGAAGAAATCATTCCGTTCTTCAAAAAGATAGAAGTACTAAACAATGTTAAAGTACTATCAATTAGAAGTGACCATGTCACTAAATTCAAAAATAGTATTATGGATAACTTCTTTGAGGACAAGGGAATCTCTCACAACTTTTCTTCAGTGAGAACTCCTCAGCAGAATGGGGTCGCTGAAAGATGAAATCGAACAATCATTGAGGCTGTTTGATCAATGCTCAGCGAATCCCATCTTCCTACTCAATTCTGGGCTGAAGCTGTCAACACCGCTTGTTTCACTCAAAATCGATCGCTGATCGTGAAAAGATTCAATAAAACGGCCTATGAACTCTTCCATGAACGAAAGCCTTCTATAAGCTTTCTTCACATATTTGGTTGTACTTGTTACATTCTCAACAATCGCGACCAACTTAGAAGTTCGATCCCAAAGCTGATGAAGGAATCTTTCTTGGATATTCTTCAGTATCCAAAGCCTTCAGAGTATTCACCAAACGAACACAGACGATAGAGGAATCTATTCATGTCACTTTTGATGAATCTCAATCAGCTAATTCAAAACCCATCTTAAATGATGAGGATGAATTAGAAAAATGGATGTTCTCTCAATATGGACAACCTGAAACTTCCTCCAGTGCTCCTCTCAACACTGAATCTCATGAAGCTAAAGATGATCCACTAATCATTCCAGTTACAGCTTGTCACTCCAATGCATCTTCTTCAGAGATCGTTGTTGTGCCCATTAGCTGTGTTCCTCCTTCTACTTCAAACACTAATCAATCAGTGAATGAAATGCCTTTAGTTTCCGAACCCGTTTCAGTCGCTGAATCTGAGGCTCCTTTGGAGATAGTCCCTATTGTTGAAGATACTGTTGCTAAAGCCTCATCTTCTGTTCCAGAACTTACTTATTTAGATGAAATACCTCTACCGGCTCAGCGATGGACTAAAGAACATCCAATTCATCAAATTCTTGGTGATCCAGATGCAGGTATCAAGACACGTCGTGGTCTGGGTAATATCTGTCTCTTTGTCAACTTCCTTTCTTTAGTTAAACCCAAGAACATCAATGATGCTAACTCTGACCCTAGTTAGGTCATTGCCATACAAGAGAAGCTCATTGAGTTTGATAGGAACAAAGTCTGGTACCTTGTCCCACGTCCATCTGACAAATCAGTGATAGACACCAAATGGGTCTATCGCAACAAGTTGGATGAAGATGGTGTGGTAACCCGCATCAAGGCTCGACTTGTTACTCAAGGTTATAGACAAGAAGAATAGATCGACTATGACGAGACCTTCGCACCAGTGGCTAGACTCGAAGCAATTCGACTCTTTCTAGCCTTTGCTACCCATAKAGACTTCAAAGTCTTTCAAATGGATGTAAAGAGCGCTTTCCTAAATGGGAAACTTCAAGAGGAAGTTTATGTTGAACAACCTCCAGGGTTCCTGGACCCTAAGTATCAAAACCATGTCTATAGGTTGGATAAAGCTCTTTATGGGTTAAAGGTCACATCATTCTCGTCCAAATTTATGTCGATGATATTATTTTTGGTTCCACTAATCCCTCTTTACGTTTTCGTTTGCCTGAACGTATGAAGAAAGAATATTAGATGAGCATGATGGGAGAACTAACATTATTTTTAGGTCTCCTGATCAAACAAACAGATAAAGGCATCTTTATCAACCTAAGTAAGTATGTTCGAGACATGCTGAAAAAGTTTGATCTATCCAACATCTCATCTATGAAGAATCCAATGGCTCCTCCACTTTCTCTCAACAAGGATCCAAATGGAAAGCCTGTGAACGTTACAGTTTACAAAGGAATGATTGGCTCCCTGCTGTATTGAAGAGCTAGCCGACCTGATATCATGTACTCTACTTGCTTATGTGCAAGATATCAAGCTGAACCAAAGGAATCCCATCTGATCGCTTTCAAACGCATATTCAGATATCTTAAGGGAACTCCTAACATGGGTCTTTGGTACCCTAAAGGTTCAGCTTTTGACCTAATCGGTTATTCGGATAGTGAAAAGCACCAGTAGAGGCTGTCAGCTTTTAGGTGGAAAGTTGGTGAGCTGGGCAAGCAAAAAGCAATATTTAGTGTGCACATCAACAGCTGAAGCTGAATACGTAGCCGCTAGTAGCTGCTGTGCCCAAATCCTTTGGATGAAAAACCAGTTGCTGGACTACGATCTTCAGTTCTCAAAACCTCCTATCTATTGTGATAGCACTAGTGCTATTGCTATTGCAAACAACCCTGTACTTCACTCCAAGACCAACCATATAGAGATCCGATATCATTTTATCAGAGATCATATTATGAATGGTGATATTGAACTTCACTTCTTTCCAAYTGAGTATCAACTCGCTGACCTTTTCACCAACCCTCTTGATGAGACAAGATTTAACATCTTGATCAGCAAATTGGGGATGTTGAACACAAAAGACTAATATTCAGCTATTAAACATCACTCAGTAAGTGAAATGTGTTAGACCCCATAAGTATTACGCATGAAGTAATGAAGACAAACAAGTGATGAAGAACCAGAAGGCCTATGGAAGACTTCAAGGAAAAATGACAATCTCTGAAGAACAACCAGAGTGTCGATGAACTGACCAGAGATGCGATGGAAAGTGCATCTCCATAACCCCTCTGGATACTAACACTAGGATTTTCCATCACTAGTTCAACTAGAGACAAGCAAAGAAGATATGAAGATGTGGTTGAACCCATATCCCATGGAAGACAGCTAGAGATAATCATTCAACAACTGGATTTTACAAAGTTTATCTCGTTTTAACGTTTATCCTTATTATGGATAAACTTTATCCGTTAGTAGAAGATTAGCTAAATAGTCTCGCTAGATAGTTATCTTCTTATTATCCTACTAGTATAAATAGGTGATTAGGTCTATTGTAATTAACGACGATTTTATGTTTTTACATTAATATTGAATAAAGTGAAATCATTGGCACTCAAGATTGCTCTTTGAATGTTTATACATTGTTCTTGAGTGTTCATCATTTAGTTCATTGAAACACTATAATTTGGTTATTTTTAACTTGATTATTAGTGTTATTGAGAGATCTGGGATCTACAATTGGTATCAGAGCCAATTAATTGTTTTTCAATCAAACGATCATCAAAAATCTCTCAATTCACGTTTTTCACAAAAATTATCTTCCCTAAAACATAAATCTCTTCAAAAAATCTTAATGGCCAACTGGAACTCCGCCTGCAGTATTGGTTCCCTTACCAAACCTCCAACTCTTCAAAGAGAAGAGTACCCATAATGGAAGATACGAATGGTGAATTTTCTGGAAGGGATGGGCAAAAACCTTCTGCGCTCTGTTATGGAAGGTCCCTATGTTCCACAAACTATTGTTCCAAGAGTACCAGGAACAAATACTACAGCTGAAATTCCCGTCTACTACATGCCCAAGGATGAGAAAAATTGGGATGAAGAAGACATAGAGCGGGTTGAGATTGACAAAAAGGCCAAAAGACTGGTAATCATGTCTATACCCAATGAAATCTTCCAATCTCTTGATGCATGTTCCACTGCCAAAGAACTATGGGATGAGCTGGCAAGCCAATTGGAAGGAGGGGCAAAAACGAAGAAGAATAGTAGAGACCAATGTCTCAACGAATACACCAACTTCAAGGCCCTTCCTAATGAACCAATTTAGAAGACATACAATCGTTTCAACACATTGATTAATCAATGTCGTCGAAACAATATCTCCAGAACGAAGGAAGAGAAAAATGTTTTATTCTTTAAAAGTCTAGGCGATGAGTGGACACAACTGTCGATGTCCCTTCAAGCAAATCAGGACTTAGACTTGCTGCACAAGAGAGCGACATCATGAAGAAAAAGGTGTCCATCGGTGGACCCCTGGCTCTTGCAGCTGAAGAAAAGGAAGTATCAAGGATCTCGACCAGAGACCACAAAAAGAAAGGAAAGAAAGCACTGGTGGTGGAATCAGAATCTGAAGATGAAACTTCTGAATCAGATGATGATATCAAAGCCTTTGCCAAATCTCTGGCCTTGATTACAAAGCAGTTCCAGAAAAAGTTCATCAAGAAACCCTCTGAACGAAGAGAGTTCAAGAGGGAGAGGTACCAGCCATCCTATGAAAGAAAGCCATCTAAATTCCATCAGAGGGAAGACAAAAGAGATAGAAGAGAAGAGAAAGAAGAAAGAAAAGAAGATAAAAGAGAGGAGAAGAAAGAGGACAAAGATGGAAGGAAAAATAACCTCCGCTGCTTAAGGTGCGGAAAAATCGGTCATTTTTCCAAAGAATGCCAAGGATGACTGGTAAAGGATGCTGACTATTACAAGAATAAATACAAGTACAATCCTAGAGAGCGAAGCCTGATGGCTGAGAAAGAAAACTAGGTGTCTGATTCTTCATCCGATGAAGAAGACAAAGCACTCATTTGTTTGATGGCCACATCCAATGCAGAATCTGCCTCTGTCACCGATGACCAGGTATGTGATTCTACTTTCAATAAAACCAACTCGGCTCCATCTGAGCTAGAGTTAACGGTAATAAATCTTTTAGAGGACTTTTCAAAATTTAAAATAAAAGTTAAGATTTGAAAAATATGAAAGACTTAAAGCGGAAAAAGAAGTCAGTTTTACAAAAGAGAAACTGATCTTCTAACCGAAGAAAAAGCTTCGCATCGCCGCCCTTAAAAAATCAGAGGAAGAAAAACTTCTGGAAATAAACAAGCGATTAACCAAAAACTTAGAAAAGAAAACTAAGGCTTTAAAAGAATCTGAGGCAGAGAGACTCAACTCAGTAGCTCTCAAAGATTTCTTTCAAAAGGAAAGGGAGATTCTTCATCAGAAGCTTCAAACCAATGAACTTCTGATGAAGAAATACAAGGATGCCCAAGATGTGTATGAAAAGTTAAATGGTCAAACGGACACTCAAGGGATTGGATTCAATGAATTGGACTCCTTCATCGATTCAAAGAAATCCACCCTTGAATCCACTTTCAAACTTGGATGCATTCAAAAACCCGACTTTATCCCGAAACCAAAACCGAATTTTAAAAGATTTAAAATCGATGGAAAAACTGTCTTTTTAAGACAGGATTTTGAAAATGTGGTGTACGAGAGCAGTACATGTAAGAATTCTAATGAAAGGAATGACACCTCCAAAGCAGAAACCGATGGGAACTCTATGGTCAAACCAGAGTCTCTGGTTGTCAATTCCACTTCATCAACAAGTACTGTTGATGAAAAGGAGAATCCTAATGAGGACCATCAGCTGATGAATCGATGAACCATCCAAGTAAAACTGAAAGTTCATCTAAGTCAGAATCGATGGAAGTACAAGCAGATCACTCTGAAGCATCAACCTCTGAACCCACACCTCCTACAAAAATCCATGCTAATTTTGATTTCGAGAAATCAACGAGAGACTTTCTCGATTCCGAATCTGAAGAAGAGATAACCAGTGAATCACCAAAAATCATTGAGAATAAGAAGCCTTAAAACTCAAAACTCTAAATGAAATCTGGTATTCCTCCATCGATGAAATCTTCAGACAAAGGAAAGGGAAAATTGAAAGATATTAAATCTGCCAACGATAAATCAAAAGGACCTAGCATATCTTCTAAGTTCATTAAGTTTACTCGTGAGCAAAAACAGAAGTGGCCTGYCTCTGAGAAAACTAACCACCACTTTTCCTCTCGTCCAGCTGAAGAAAAGCAGTCCTTCCTCAGGAGAAAAGAAGTAAAGACAAACACCCCCTCAAATAAAAAATCTGAACTAGATAGGAAGTTTGTAAAAACAACGATGCTAGGACAGGATTTACATCTCCTGCATTCACTTCTTTGTTTTCAATGAATAAAAAGAATGTTAAACATTCATGTCTAAATTACAATTGTCAATGTTTAGATCTTTTACAAAACCTGAGGAATCACATGTTAACACATGGCTGGATATTCTCCCAACATGTTTATCGTTATAAAGTTAAAACCAATGAAAACATGAAAAAGCCCAAGTCCAWGGGCAAGGGAAATGCTAATAAACCCAAGCCTGCAAAGGCTAAGGGCGATGAAAAGAGAGTGGTATCTCCTACTAACAAACGTGTACCCATTAAGAAATGGGTACCTAAAACCCCTTAATTTGTCTTGCAGCACCAGCATGTGCAACCATGGTACATGGATTCAGGTTGCTCGAGGCACATGACTGGTGACAAAAGTCAGCTGACCTCCTTCATCGAAAAACCTGGAGGCTCTTTCACTTTTGGAGACAATAGCAAGGGAACCATTAAGGGATACGAAACTCTCATCAAACGCAACATCTCCATCAGCAAAGTGGCTTATGTTGATGGTTTGAAGCACAACTTACTAAGCATAACCCAGTTCTGCGACAAGGGTCTTGAAGTCAGGTTCCGCAAAGGTTTCTGTATCATAGAGACAAAACCCGGTCAAACCATTATCAAGGCCAAAAGAGAAGGGAAACTCTATCTTCTGGACTTTCAATCCTCTGAGGGACAAGACACCCTTTGCCTTGTATCCCATAAGAGCGAGGAAAATTGGTTATGGCACCAGAAGTTCTCACACCTGAATTTTGATGCCTTAAAGAAACTAGCCAAACAGAAGCTGGTCAAGGGGATTCCTGATCTCAACTTTAARAAAGATCATCTATGCTCAGCCTGTGAAATGGGAAAGCTAAAATGGACCTCTCACCGAACAAAGTCAGAAATCTCCTGCACCAAGCCCTTGGATATGATCCATATTGATCTTTGTTGGCCCATATCAACACAAAGCCTCTCAGGAAAGAAGTACATATTGGTACTTGTTGATGAATTCTCCAGATACACCTGGGTTGAGTTTGTGAAGAATAAATCAGATGTTTCTGACCTACTTATTGGGGTGATGAAAAGAGTCCAAGTCCTTCTACAACTAAAACTCATTAAAGTAAGAAGTGACAATGGAACTTAATTCAAAAATGCAAGAACCGATGAATACCTCATCAATGAAGGCATCACACAAAACTTTTCAGCAGCCAGAACCCCACAAAAGAATGGAGTGGTAGAATATAGAGGAATAAAACCCTTGTGGAAGAAGCAAGGACCATGCTTGCTTAGTCGGAGTTACCCATTACCTTCTGGGCTGAAGCAATTTCTAGTGCATGCGGTACCCAGAATTGATCCATCATCAACAAGAGGCACTAGAAGACACCCTATGAGCTCATTAATCAGAGAAGACCAAATGTCAAGTATTTCCATGTCTTTGGGTGCAAATGCTTTGTACTCAATGATAGGGAATATCTTGGCAAATTCGACAAGAAAGCTGATGAAGGGATCTTTCTGGGATATTCTCAAACCGCAAAAGAGTACAGAGTCTACATCAAAAGGACAAAATTGTCATAGAGAGCATCAATGTGTCCTTTGATGACGCCACACCAATGACTTTTTGACGCAACAGTTCAGGACTCGGACTTCAAAGAAGAGCATCTGATTCATTATTTCGCAAACCCATTGAATTAGAGTTAGCTCAATTATTTGAAGACATCTTCGAAAAAGAAGTAATTCCTGGACATGCACCTACTGCCAAATCCACTTCCAGAACCGATGAAGAACATGAAGTCTCCAATGCTAAAAGTACAACTCTTACTGAAACTAATGTTACTTCACCTTCACCTTCTACTTCTTCTGTGTCTTCAGATCAAGAACAAGAACCAGAGTCTATCTCTAGAGACGATCTCTTCGAGGGGGAGCAAGCAGTTCCATCAGTCAACGAAAGACCACCCACATCACCAAATCATTGGTGATCCAACATCTGGTATAAAGACGAGATCAGCAACAGCCAACGAATGCCTCTTCGCCAACTTCCTTAGCATAATTGAACCAAAGAAAATTTCTGAAGCCCTACAAGATCCAAACTGGATAGATGCAATGGAAGAAGAGCTACTATAGTTTGAGAGAAATAAGGTATGGTCCCTTATGCCTCTACCCAAAGGAAAGAGGGCCATGGGAACCAAATGGGTCTTCCAAAACAAGAAGGACGATGATGACATAGTAATAAGGAACAAGGCCAGGCTTGTTGCCAAGGGCTACTGCCACGAAGAAGGGATTCACTATGATGAGACATTTGCTCCTGTTGCAAGACTTGAAGCCATCAGGATATTCCTAACCTACGCAGCACACAAAGGCTTTAAGGTCTATCAGATAGATGTCAAGTCTGCCTTCCTCAATGGCAAACTTCAAGAAGAAGTTTACGTGCAGCAGCCCCCTGGGTTTGAAGATCCAAAACATCCAGAGTATGTCTATTTTCTGGACAAAGCCTTCTACGGGCTAAAGCAAGCACCCAGGGCCTGGTATGAAACTCTACCCACCTTTCTCATCAACAATGGCTTCAAAAAACATACAATCGATACAACCCTCATTCTTAAGAAGCATAAAGGTGACATACTACTAGTACAAATATATATGGATGACATCATATTTGGCTCTACAAATGCAAAACATTGCGAAAATTTCCAGAGCTGATGAAAAGAAAATTTGAGATGAGCATGATGGGAGAACTTAGTTTCTTCCTTGGTCTTCAAATAAAACAAACTTCAGAAGGGATTTTCGTCAATCAGTTCAAGTATGTGACTGACCTTCTAAAGGAATACTCTTTCTCAAATTCATCATCGATGAGAACTCCTATGGCTACAGGAGCCAAATTATTTGCTGATCCATCAGGCAAATCTGTGGATGTCACAACCTACAGAGGCATAATTGGATCACTCCTGTATCAGACTGCAAGCAGACCAGATATCATGTTTGCTACATGTCTTTGTGCACGGTATCAATCCAATCCTAAAGAATCTCATCTCTCTGCAATCAAGAGGATATTTAGATACCTTAAGGGAACCCCTTCATTGGGTTTCTGGTATCCTAAGAACTCTGGCTTTGATCTAATAGCCTATACAGATGCAGATCATGCAGGTTGCAAGCTTGATAGAAAGAGTACGTCTGGAAGCTGTCAACTCTTGGGGGACAAGCTGGTAAGTTGGACATCCAGAAAACATAATTGTGTCTCAACCTCTATAGCAGAAGCAGAATATGTTGTTGCTGCTAGTTGTTGTTCACAAGTTCTCTGGATGAAGACTCAACTTAAGGACTATGGCTTTCAATATGAAAAGATACCAATCCTCTGTGACTCCAAGAGTGCAATAGCTATCTCCGTAAACCCTGTGCAACATTCCAAGACCAAGCACATCGATGTAAGGTACCACTTTCTGAAATACAATGTTGAAAAAGGTAATATAGARATRTACTTTGTTCCAACTGAGATTCAACTTGCTGACATTTTCACAAAAGCTCTTGATGAGAAAAGATTGTTGTTCCTAGTCAGCAAGATGGGTATGCTGAATCCCACCACTTAGAGGCAATCATTAGTCTGAAACCGGAGATCCTCAATATCTCATGGTCATGTGTATAAGTGACAAATATTATGATAGCCATAAACACAAAGTACTCTAAACCAGAGCCTCTGTTTGTAATGACCAGAGCCTCTGGCCATTTAGAATCACTTAGATTAATTTTTGGCAAAAAATTTCATCGCCTTTGGAACCAGAGACCTCTGGTCCAAAGCAAATACTTGGTATTTTCTCACCAAGTATTCCCCTCCAAACCAGAGCCTCTGAATTCCAATTCTTTGAGACCAGAGACCAAAAACCTCTGGTCCAAAGCACTTAACCATTTTTTTTGTACCATCTTTTCATCATCATTCACAGCCAGAGCCTCTGGTTGTATAGACCAAAGCCTCTGGTCACCAAAATGAACCTATATCTTATTGATTCAAGAGGGAGTTTTACACTAAATCTCCTCCCCATGCATCATTCTAGGGGGATCTTTTCATTCATCATAAGGAACTTTCCATTGCATAAACATGCATTTTCCATCCCAGAGTGTTTGGTTTTACTATCCAGAGCCTCTGGACACCAAAATGCTAGATATATGATGAATAAAACATGTGTAAGTAACCAGAGCCCCTCTCGTCCTACATCATGGGTTGTACATGCTTAACAAGAGCCTCTGGCTTGTCCATCCAAGGCTCATAATACATACAACCCAACAATTCATCGATGAACTTATTCATCATGCGCAACCAGAGACCTCTGGTTCCTCATCCCTAAAGGGTATGTTTAACCAGAGACCTTTGGTACCCCATCCAATGAGTCATATACAACCAGAGCCCATCTAGTTTCATGACAAAACAAATGTTTTTTTTCAAACTCTTTAAAGATATACAACATTGCAGCTTTTGTGACTAAAACTATACTTCATGAGTTTTTAGAAGACCAAAACTTCGTAATTAGTATTAATCTTACAATTAGATGGACTTTTAAGTTGTTCTTGACGCGATATTTCAAGAAACATTATTTGGAATAATTTTTACTCCAAGTAATCCAACTGTCACCTGTACAAAAGCCTGACACATTACCAGCCTGTTCCCCATAAACCTCTTCACCCTCCCCATGACGACACGTGTCCTCCAACATTAATGGCATGATACTGTCAAGACGCAACACGATCCCCACCAAATCACCTTTTTGCCAAACTTCTCCCACGATCATGATTACCATTTATATAGTATATTTATTTTTTTGACGATTCCCCTCATCCAACTATAAATACCCATTTTCCCCAAACCATTTCCTCTTTACGCTCCCAAAACCTGCAACTGCATACAGACAATCTGAAAAACCCAAAACCTGCAACCTCAACTTGCAATGGCATCCTCCGCCTCTCATGAATCAAACAACAACGACAACCATGTGCAATCCACTAGCGCCGATAGCCGCACACTGGACTTCCTTCCCTTAAAACTAAACAACCATGCGATCGACCTTCGCACCGACCTACTTGATGCAAAGTATGCCATCATGATAGAGTTGTTCCAGAACTGTATTCTACAACCGGCGTTGACGTTAGTCGATAATGGCATACAGTTCAGGTACATCCAACAGTAGTAGCAGACTTGCGTGTACATCCCCGACAGCCGTGGAATCATGGGGGATATTGACGCTCCAAAGGACATTATCTGTTCCGTCAAAATCTCCCGGGCAAAGGTCTCTAGAGTCCCTTGCATTCCCACACGCCAAAAACTCGGCATAGACAACTGCGTCGAACTACCCATGAGCTCTTATATGCTTCGCTTCATCCACATGCTAGGTTACAATCGTGACCTACGTAATGCCTCTGACTTTAAGAGGCAATTCCTCCCCCAAATATGGAATATGTTCTTTTCCATATTGAACAGGGCCCTGACCTGCAAGCTGGGATTGATGGATCAAGGTAACATCAACATAATGACCATCAAGTACGGCCTCTTCTTCAATCTGCCGCTGGACTACGCTGTCCTCATCTACAACGAAATCCATACAATAGTAATCAAGAAGTGTAAGCTTCAGGCCGCATGAAAGCCATTGTCATCCGTGCTCAACCCACGATTCCTCGCTCTCTTTACAAGGGATGCAATGAGGAGACACGAACTCCCGGCCGATGGACCATTCACACCACAGTTCATAATGCATGGTCATCGTCCAACAATCTCCAAGGACGGCTACACCATCGAGAGGACAGTCTCTCGAGCCATACTCAACGTCATACCAGAGACGTCTGAGATAAGGCATGTCACACCCCGCTAAAGCGGAAACACGAGATGTAACAGGTAAGCAAGTCACAACAGCAGTTAATAAATAACACCTTTCAATATTACAAATTAAATTGAGTTTAACACCGATAACCAATACGGGATAGTGTACTTCTTTTAGAAAAACTTCAAATGCGAACTTAATCGGTCTTGCCACAAGTATGCTCCCAAAATGTTTCATTTCTTACTTATTACCTGAAAAGCATGGAACATAAAACAATGTCAACTACATAGAGTTGGTGAGCTCACGGGTTTTCACATGCACAAAATATTACAATGCATAAATTATTTATTTGCAAACTTATACGTAAACTTTTGCACTTAATAAATGTAAATCAACCACGATGCTTAACTTGAGATGCTACTGAGCCTTACCTGACCAATGTGCCCCATTATTTTACGAACGACCACAAGTAGCCCGTACACTTACTTAGATCCCACAGTTCGTAGTAGTACTAATTCAGCGGTGGTCCACATTCCACATGATTAGACTAAGAAATCATAGGTAATGTGCACCCCTTTCTGGGTGGGATTGTCAACACAATAGCGGCTATCCACAATGGCCGAGTTAACAAGTAGCGTTTACGGACGGGGACTTTATTTGGAAAATATACTCTCAAGCACATCAATTTAGCATTTATTTTATAGTGCAATAACAGTCAATATTTCATGACATAATAAACTTGACTAAACAGTTCTTTAGTCCGATGGTTTCAAACAAAGCTTGGCTAAACAGTTTTTTAGCCCAATGGTTTCAAACAAAGCTTGACTAAACAGTTCTTTAGTCCAATGGTTAAATAAATAAACAATATAGTTTGCTTAATCTCATGCTTTTCCCCCTAGTTAAATAACAAAAAGTATTAAAAAGTGGGGCCATGAGAACTCACTGGTTTTATGATGAATATCCAAGAAGATGATGTTTGAAGTGCTCAACGTTCGCCCTAACCTTCCTAAATAGACCAACATCCAGAATTTAGATCACCTATGGGTTCTAGACAAGGATAAAGTTAAGTTGTATCTTATGTAATGCCATCGGATTTTTATAAATTAAAGTTGATATTTTATTATTTATTCTAAAAATAGTTCAAAAATTATATATATTAAAAGGAATCAAAATCTTTTACTCAAAAGCTGATTTTTGGACAGATTATAAATTATGTTCTAGGTATTTTTGGATTTCACAAATCACTATAAATATGAATCTTCCAAAAGTCATTTTATGTCCAACTTTTCACATCATCCACAATAATGAGATCAACAGACTTTTTCCAATATTAAGAAATTTGTGTGGCTTTAAGTCACTCATTATTACCCTACAACCTTGAGTTACACAGCCCCCAAAACAGATTGCACACTTTTCGAGTGACAGCCATTTGGGGTCTAAACTCATCATTTTTCAAGGATCTTAATTCTATTTTCAAACTAACAAATATGATCAGTCTCTAGAAAATATTTCCCAATTCCATTAAAATTTGAAGATGATAGGACCGATTTAAGATGCATGCAAGATTCTACCATACTTCAAAACATAACTTTACATGCTCAAACTTCGCATGCAATGGGTTTTCTTCTACTTTAGAGTTCAAAGAACATGAATCATAGATTATCATCCTTTTTGAAGACATTTTCATATCTTTAATGTATAATCTCCCCTCTTGTCACACCCCACTAAAGCGAAAACACGAGATGTAAAAGGCAAGCGAGTCATAGCAACAGTTTATAAATAACACTAATCCAAGTTGTTCAAAAAAAACAAAACAATTCCTCGACATAACAGAAATTAGAACTTTTCAACACGTTCACAAAATACTTCAAATTCTTGACTTAATTGATCCATGCTCATGTATGCTCCCAAAAATCCAAACAACTTTACTTAGTACCTGAAAAGCATGGGAACAAAATAAGGTCAACCACAAAGAGTTGGTGAGTTCACGGGTTTTCATATGCATAAAACGTTTCAATGCATAAACCAAGTAATAGCAAACTTATGTGAATTCTTTGCACTTAATAAATGTAAATCCTCACGATGTAAAACTTGAGACGCTACTGAGCCTTAACTGACCAATTTGCCCCATTAATTTTCGAACAACCAGAAGTAGCCCGTTCACTACTTAGGTCCCACAGTTCGATAGAGTACTAATTCAGCGGTGGTCCAAATTCCACATGATTAGACTTAGAAAACGTAGGTAATTGTGCACCCCTTTCTGGGTGGGATTGTCAACACAATAGCGGCTATCCACAATACCAGGGCCTGGGGATGTACCCGAGTTAACAAGTAGCGTTTACGGACGGGGACTTTTATTTGGAAACATATACTCCCAAGCACATCAATTTAGCATTTATTCTAAGTGCAATAACAGTTATCAAAACAAAACATAATAAACCCGACTAAGCAGTTCCTTAGTTCAGAGGTTTCAACAGAGCTTGACTAAGCAGTTCCTTAGTCCAAAAGTTTTGAGCAAGGCATCGACTAAACAGTTCTTTAGTCCCAAAATTTCATATATCATAAACATGCAAATTTTGCTCAATCTCATGCTTTTCCCTCATAAAATATATAAAAGCAGTAAAAGTGGGGCCGTGAGAACTCACAAGTTTGACGAATATCCGAATGCCTCCTTTAGAGGATTCCTAAACTTGCTCGAACTTCCTGATAGACCAACCAACGCTACATTACTCAACGTTTTCTTGCCAAATGTAGAACAAAGTTGTTCCCAATGCAAAGCCATCAAGCGTTTTCATAAAATAAGGCCGATATTTTATTATTAAATAAAAGGAACCTTCCAAAATCCTAATAATGACATCATAAAATGTCATCCCAAAATAATGATGGCAGCCGCCAAAGATCAAAATCAAGAGATTTTGAGTGGGTTTAACACTCTTTTCAAAAATTCTACAACCTTGAGTCGCACGCCTCCCAAAACCGGTCGCATGCCCAAGAATGGTAGCAATGATGGGGAGGGGTCTCAAGCTCAACATTTTCGAGAATCAAAACTCAAACACAAAACATCATCAAAGAAATTCCAGAAAAATAAAACAAATAAAATTCCGATTCCAGCAAGTTTACAAAGAAGAGAAAACTGATTTAAAGATGCATGCAAGATTCTATCATCCGAGATTATGATCGGACTTTCACATGCAAGGATTCTCTCCTTCTTTCTTAGAGATTAAAGAACATGGGTTACAGATTATCATCCCAACGAAGACACATGCAGGTCTTGGATGAATAATCTCTCCTCTTCAAATCCCAAAATTTTACTTAAAGAATCAAGTAGAGAGAAGGATAAAGACTTTCGGACATCTAAAAGAAAATAGGACAACTTTAAAACATACCTTTTCTTGACAGAATGACACGAACAAGTCTCACAAACAACAAGAGTCC
>NC_037529.1:47308149-47309333 GCF_001531365.2 Cynara cardunculus var. scolymus
AAGATGATCTCAGATTATCGGGGCCAAATCCTAGAAAGACTTAGTTTTCAATAAAGGTCCCGAATTAAGGTACTGACCTGAAATCCCAAAAAGCATGATTGTCACAGTCTCCCCAAGCCAGAAAAATTTCGTCCCGAAATTTAATCGTCAAAATTCAAATCATGGTTGGCCTTGAGAACAGGTGGGGATGATGATAACCCAGTCGGGTCTGGTGCACCTGTGTGTCAGCAGCAATCCTCCTCACCCAATTTCTTTCAGGTACCAGCTCCGTTGGGGGTAGGTAAGATACTTGAGGCGTGGCAGCTGCGTCACTTGATGCCGTATCTTGCTCGTACGGGTCAATTTCTTCGTTGCGGGTTGAGTTTCTTCCTGAGCGACCAACTCCATGACCGGATTCATCGGCGGAATATTCACTCTGATCAGAAGACATTGTAGAGATCCGCGACATGAACAATCTTGGTTACTAAAGTGCGTCCTCTAGCAAAAGCTTGGTGATACAATAGAAGTTTCTAAACATAACTAAGTCATGACAATCATGTTGGATTCTCTGGACAACAACTCTGGTTACACTACCAGAGCTTCTGGTCGTGAGACCAGAGCTTCTGGTTGTACTAAAGTCCTTAGAGAAGGATTTCTTATCCATCGGTTTTCTAACAATCCAAAGGAATTCTATCTTTATCAACCATTGGCTTTAACCTTCATACTTAGAATAATTATAGATCTTTCATCCATCGATCCTCTGGTTCCTCCTGAAGTACTTACCAGAGCTTCTGGTAATAAAGCCAGAGCCCCTGGTTTCTCATAGTGCATTTACTAGAGCTTCTGGTAACAAGACCAGAGCCTCTGGTTCCACTCCTATACTTAGAAAAACACTAAGCCGTCCATCGATCCTCTGGTTCTTCTGCTTGCCCTTTCCAGAGCTTTTGGTTGCGATACCAGAGCCTCTTTGGCAATATCGATAGAGAAATTCTAAGTAATCCTTCCATCGATTCTCTGGTTCTTCTACTCCCCCTTTCCAGAGCTTCTGGTTGCGATACCAGAGCCTCAGTGGCAATATCTATACTTAGAGAAATTCTAAGTAATCCTTTCATCGATCCTCTGGTTCTTCTACTCCCCCTTGCCAGAGCTTCTGGTTGCGATACCAGAGCCTATGTGGCAATATCTATACTTAGAGAAATTCTAAG
>NC_037529.1:47310134-47311804 GCF_001531365.2 Cynara cardunculus var. scolymus
ACACTTAGCGAAAATCAAGGAATCCATTTCCTTTGCCTCTGGTCCTAGGAATCGGATATTCATAAAAATGCAACAAAACTCATGCTTTCATAACCATTTCATTTGATGGAGCATACCTTTGTTCAGATCGATTAAGTTTTTCTCATTACATATAAATTAAGCATAGGTGATCAGGCTCTGCGTAAGCGACATGTAACAATATGACCCGCTTTAAAATCATTTAATTTCTAAATTTCTTGAAAATATTTGAATTTTTTTTGGTTATAGTCGATGGTTTTTAAAGAAAACTAGCGTTCTCTATAACTGAGGCTCTGATACCAAATCTGTCACACCCCGCTAAAGCGGAAACACGAGATGTAACAGGCAAGCAAGTCATAGCAACAGTTTATAAATAACATTAATCCAAGTTGTTCAAAAAAACAAAACAATTCGTCGACATAACAGAAATTAGAACTTTTCAAGACGTTCACAAAATACTTCGAATTCTTGACTTAATCCATCCATGCTCAAGTATGCTCCCAAAAATCCAAACAACTTTACTTAGTACCTGAAAAGCATGGGAACAAAACAAGGTCAACTACAAAGAGTTGGTGAGTTCATGGGTTTTCATATGCATAAAACGTTTCAATGCATAAACCAAGTAATAGCAAACTTATGCGAATTCTTTGCACTTAATAAATGTAAATCCTCACGATGTAAAGCTTGAGACGGTACTGAGCCTTACCTGACCAATTTGCCCCATTAATTTTTGAACAACCATACGTAGCTCGTTCACTACTTAGGTCCCACAGTTCGATAGAATACTAATTCAGCGGTGGTCAAAATTCTACATGATTAGACTTAGAAAACGTAGGTCATTGTGCACCCCTTTCTGGGAGTGACTATCAACACAATAGCGGCTATCCACAATACCACGACCCGGGGATGTACCTGAGTTAACAAGTAGCGTTTACAGACGGGGACTTTTATTTGGAAACATATACTCCCAAGCACATAAATTTAGCATTTATTCTAAGTGCAATAACAGTTATCAAAACAAATCATAATAAACCTGACTAAGCAGTTCCTTAGTCCAGAGGTTTCAACATAGCTTGACTAAGCAGTTCCTTAGTCCAAAAGTTTTGAGCAAGGCATCGACTAAACAGCTCTTTAGTCCCAAAATTTCATATATCATAAACATGCAAAGTTTGCTCAATCATGCTTTTCCCCCATAAAATATATAAAAGCAGTAAAAGTGGGGCCGTGAGAACTCACAAGTTTGACGAATATCCGAATGCTTCCTTTAGAGGCTTCCTAAACTTGCTCGAACTTCCTGATAGACCAACCAGCGCTACATTACTCAACGGTTTCTTGCCTAAGGTAGAACATAGTTGTTCCCAATGCAAAGCCATCAAGCGTTTTCATAGAATAAGGCCGATATTTTATTATTAAATAAAAAGGAGCCTTCCAAAATCCTCATAACGACATCATTAAATGTCATCCCAAAATAATGATGACAGCCGCCAAATMTCAAAATCAAGAGATTTTGAGTGGGTTTAACACTCTTTTCAAAAATTCTACAACCTTGAGTCGCACGCCTCCCAAAACCGGTCGCATGCCCAAGAATGGTAGCAATGATGGGGAGGGGTCTCAAGCTCAACATTTTCGAGAATCAAAACTCAAACACAAAA
>NC_037529.1:47312676-47314296 GCF_001531365.2 Cynara cardunculus var. scolymus
AGAAAGACTTAGTTTTCAATAAAGGTCCCGAATTAAGGTACTGACCTGAAATCCCAAAAAGCAGGATTGTCACACCTCTTTAATTCTCCAGAAATTTAACTACAAGATCTAGAAGTCGGAGTAGGAAGATGAAAACTTTTGTTATTCTAATAAAAGTAAGATAACTAGTATCATACATTTTTCTTAAAATCTTGAATATTCTTCAAGATTGACGGAATTCTTAAACACTTGCTTGATGATGGAATCAACTGGATGGTGGTTGATTTTTAGAGAGAGAGATGATATGGTTTTGCGAACAAGATAGTTGGAAATGAGTGTTTTCAAAGGATGTGGGGCATTTATATGTGGATTTTAATGAGGGAAATGGGCTGACCTCTAAAGGCCCAAACCCAATAAAACTTTTATTTTTCTTAAATAAGAATAAACCCACTTAAATTTATAACCCACCATATAATTTACCCAAACATTAATAAAATGACASTATTAATTCCAAAACTCCACCTTTTTATAAAATTATTTGGACATTCAATTGGGATCTTTGTATTTTAATTTAAAAGTTTATAATATCAACTTTATTTTATTTGGAGCATTTCTAAAATATTTGGCATTACACAAGTTAACTTCATCAGCTACCTGCCGAGGCGTGATCTTTCGAACTAAACTTGGGAACTTAGCCAGATGAACTCTAATCATCATGACTAGATCCTAGTAAAATATAACTATAAATATAGGATCTTATAATAAGGTGCTAACCTGAAGCTCAGAAATGACAGAATGTCACAGTCTCCCTATGCCAGAAAAATTTCGTCCCGAAATTTATTCGTCAAATCCAGATCATAACTCGTTTGAGAACAAGTGGGGATACATGCTTTTCATGAAATCTTCTTTTTCCCACGTGTACTCCGGTCCATGCCTCAAAGTCCAATGAACTTTTACAATTGGGATTTTGATACGTGTAACAACCCTCTTATTTCATATACACATAATTCACATCATCATACTCATAAATACTGAAAACAGTATTATTACAAAACATGGACTAACAAAAATGTATCTTTAATACATATACAAACAAACTATTATCAACGTTTAAACTTTTCCTTTGCCTTTATCTTGCAAATTACGCTGACCTGCAAAACAGGTTAGTCTAACAACTGAGTGTTAGACCAAAAAGGTCTAGTGAGTGTATACATCTCATATAAACATTATACATTCCAAACAATCAGTTTAGAATCAAACCTGTTCTGAAACATAAGCATATTTTATGTTTCTCGCGGTTACACCGCCTATACAACTCTCTCGCGGTTACACCGCCATTACATCTCTCTTTCGGTTACACAGCCATTACATCTCTCTCGCGGTTATACCGCCATTACATCTCTCTCGCGGTTACACCGCCATTTCATATCTCTCGCGGTTACACCGCCATTACATCTCTCTCTCGCAGTTACACCGCCATTTCATCTCTCTCGCGGTTACACCGCCATTACATCTCTCTCGCGGTTACACCGCCATTTCATCTCTCTCCTGGTTACACCGCCATTACATCTCTCTCGCGGTTACACCACCATTACATCTCTCTCGCGGTTACACCGCCATTTCATCTCTCTCGCGGTTACA
>NC_037529.1:47315483-47316782 GCF_001531365.2 Cynara cardunculus var. scolymus
TTGAAACTCAATCGGCTTCCGACGTTTATCTGCATAACTTCTTTGTCTATCTTGTGCCGCTTTCATTCGTTCCCGTATTACACCAATTTTATCTGTAGTTTGATGAACTAATTCAGGCCCAACTAACTGTTTTCACCTATTTCATTCCAACACAAAGGAGTTCAACATTTTCGTCCATACATAACCTCAAAAGGTGCTGCTTGAATACTTGAGTGGTAGCTATTGTTGTATGCAAATTCAACCAAAGTCAAATGACTATCCCACGATCCTCCAAAATTAATGATGCAGGATCTCAACATATCTTCTAAAGTTTGGATAGTTCGCTCACTCTGTCCATCGGTCTGAGGATGATAAGTTGTACTTAGCTTAATTTGTGAACCCATTTCTCTCTGAAAGCTCTTCCAAAACATAGAAGTGAAACGACTATCCCTATCAAAAACAATCGATAAAGGAACACCATGCCGTGTCACTATTTCATTAATGTATAACTTCGCCAATCTYTCCATCGAATATGACTCTTTCATCGGTAAGAAGTGTGCAGATTTAGACAATCGATCTACTATCACCCATATTGCATCATACCCTTTCGATGTTCTCGGCAATTTGGTTATGAAATCCATAGTGATATGATCCCACTTCCAAATTGGAATTTCTAAAGATTGCAACTTACCATAGGGACGCTGATGTTCAATCTTTACCTGAAGACATGTCAGGCATTGTTCATCATGTTTAGCAATATCTTTCTTCATACCTGGCCACCAATAATGTTGCTTCAAATTCCGATACATTTTATTTGTACTTGGATGTATTGCAAAACGTGACTTATGAGCTTCATTCAAAATACGCTTTCTGAGATCACCATAACATGGTACCCAAATTCTGTTCTGGAACTTCCAAGATTCTTTGTCACTTCTCACCAAATCAGATACTAATCCACCCAAACTTTCTTGTTTAATCTTATCTTCTTTCATGGCCTCATGTTGAAACTCTCGTAACTCTTCTTGAATACTTGGTAATAACTCAACTCATAAAGCTGTACCTTTGATAGTTCCACTTTTCTCTTGTCGACTTAATGCATCAGCCACCATGTTTGCCTTTCCTGGATGATACAAATTTCACAATCATAATCACTCACTAATTCCAACCATCTTCTCTGACGCATATTCAAATCCTTCTGATGAAACAGATGTTGCAAGCTCTTATGATCTGTGAAAATTTGGCACTTCGTTCCATACAAATAATGTCTCCATATCTTTAAAGCAAACACTACTGTTGCTAACTCCATATCATGAGTAGGAT
>NC_037529.1:47318627-47323724 GCF_001531365.2 Cynara cardunculus var. scolymus
ACTGGAGCTTCAGGACAGTACTGCATCTTAAACTTTACCACAAATTCTTCCCAAACCATAGTTTTTAGAATATTCGGATCTGAACTAGACAAAACTTCCCACCAGTACAAAGCACTTGATCTCAAACGAGATACAACAAACATAACTTTGTCTTCTTCTGCACTTTTACTGATTTACAGACTCAGCTCGATCTCCTTAAGCCAACACATAGCTTTAACATGATCACACTCACCAGAAAACTTAGGAGGTTTACAAGCAAGAAACATCTTGATATCTCCTCCCTTTTGCACTGAGGACGAAGTAAGGGGTACAGATGTACTAGTTACCGGTGTACTAGCTCCGGCTTCCTCCTGATCAGAATTTCTTACCACATTTGGATTATTTTGATTTGTACGCTTTAACAAATTTACCAAACTTTTCTGAAATTTTCCCAACTCTGCTACCAACATATCTTGAGTAATATATTCAGGGTCAGAAATATTATGTCCTCCCCTTGATCTTCCTCCACCACGACCATACATTGAACTTTCTTGAGCCGACAATTCTTGTTCCCCACGAGTTTCTTGTTTGCTACCTCTACCTCTTCCTCATCCCCTGCTACGACTTCGTGTTTCTATTACATTTTCTGGATCCTTTCCGTGTATTACATTTCTTCTTCCTTGACCTCTTCCATAACCAGTAGAGGTCCCTTCCGATTGATTGGGATTATCTGCCATTTCTCAGTATGTAACCTTTTCTGTCACATTTAAACACACATGATTATTCTCATAATCGCAACATAATAACACATTTATCCTCATGTCTACTCATATTCAGATTATATCAGTCATATATAATCTATCTTTCTCACAATAGTTTCAGCTATAACATATTCCCATGTTAATAGACCCAGTGAAACCTATTATCATAACTTTCCACATCTCTAGTTTAAGTCTAAGTATTTCGCAAATACCCAGACCCCTTAAACTAAGGCACGGATACCAACTGTAACAACCCTCTTATTTCATATACACATAATTCACATCATCATACTCATATATACTGAAAACAATATTATTACAAAACAGGGACTAACAAAAATGTATCTTTAATACATATACAAACAAACTATTATCAACGTTTAAACTTTTCCTATGCCTTTATCTTGCAAATTATGCTAACCTGCAAAATAGGTTAGTCCAACAACTGAGCGTTAGACCAAAAAGGTCTAGTGAGTGTATACATCTCATATAAACATTATACATTCCAAACAATCAGTTTAGAATCAAACCTGTTCTGAAACATAAGCATATTTTATGTTTCTCGCGGTTACACCGCCTATACAACCCTCTCGTGGTTACACCGCCATTACATCTCTCTTGCGGTTACACCACCATTACATCTCTCTCGCGGTTATACCGCCATTACATCTCTCTCGTGGTTACACCGCCATTTCATATCTCTCGCGGTTACACCGCCATTACATCTCTCTCTCTCGCGGTTACACCGCCATTTCATCTCTCTCGCAGTTACACCGCCATTACATCTCTCTCGCGGTTACACCGACATTTCATCTCTCTCTTGGTTACATCGCCATTACATCTCTCTCGCGGTTACACCACCATTACATCTCTCTCGCGGTTACACCGCCATTTCATCTCTCTCGTGGTTACACCGCCATTACATCTCAAAAAYATTTCAAAAACATTCCTTCTTTTATCCGGACTTGAAGTCCGGTCAATCTTGTCCGGATAACAATTCCGGTCAAAACACTTTGAAATAAATTATCTTTGTCCGGATTACAAATTCGGACAATACTTCACTTTCTTTGCTAACTGGTTTAAAGATAAACCGGACAATACATAGTCCAACCATTGACCGGTTTAATGTAATCCGGTTAATATACCGTACAACACTTGAGCGGTTTAGAATTACACCGATCACCTCTTGGCCGGTTTAGATGAATATCCGGTCAAGGGACAAGCGGTTTATTTTGTCCGGATTACAAATCCGGACAACTCTTGAACGGTTTAAACAAGAACTTCTCATAAATTATAACCAAAATTCATGAAAACCAGTTCCAAATGTTTATMAAATTGTATGTAAGCAATTCATATCCAAAGCTCTATATACACTCACCTTTAGAAATCGAGAATCAAAGCCTTTGAAATCCTCTTCTTCCTGTGCAATCCTTCTGATTCTTCAGAGAATAACTTTCTAAAAATATAGTAAAGAGTCTAGCTTCTCTTCTCAAACAAAATCTATATATATATACTACTTCAAAATGGTGGGCGGCTCTCTAGCCGACCTCCCTTTTAATTTAAAACTAATAAACTTTAAATTTTACCACTTAAATATTACTCACACATACATACATATCCGTACACACACATATATAAACTTTTAATAACAACCAGAATATTACAATACGCCTCAATTGTTTGACTTTATGGTCGAGGATTTCGATCGACTCTTCAACGAAGCGTAACCGTTCATTAATTTGAATGTCTTCCAAAGGTAGAACCAACGACTCGTCGGCTAAACATTTGTTATGGTTTGATACGTGAAATGTATCATGGATGGCACTAAGTTCTGGGGGCAAGTTTAGGTTGTATGCAACCGGTCCTACTCTTTCGAGTATTTCAAATGGACCAACATACCATGGGCTAAGTTTTCCTTTCCTTACGAAGCACACCACTCCTATCCCTGGAGATACTTTTAAAAGGACTTTATCACCCACTTGAAATTCCAATGGTTTCCTTCGGTTATCAGTGTAGCTCTTATGACAATCTCTTGCAGCTTTAAGTCTTTCTTGGATGATCGAGAGTTTATCGGTTGTTTCCTGAACAATGTCAGGCCTATTCAGCTGTATGTCTCCAATTTCCAACCAGCTGAGTGGGGATCTACATTTACGCCCATACAAGGCTTCGTACGGTGCGCACTGGATACTGGTGTGATAGCCATTGTTATAGGAAAATTAAACCAATGGTAGATGAGTATCCCAACTGCCTCCAAAGTCTATCACACAGGCTCGTAACATATCCTCTAGCGTTTGGTTAGTTCTTACCATTTGCCCATCCGTTTGAGGATGATAGGAAGTGCTTAAGTCCAACCTTGTGCCTAGTGCCTTTTGAACCGATAGCCATAATCGTGAAGTAAAACGGATATCTCTGTCTGAGATGATAGAAATAGGTACTCCATGACGCGATACGATTTCATTGATATATAACTGTTCAAGCCTTTCCGTACTGAAGTCCTCTCGAACAGGTAAAAAGTGCGCGAATTTCGTAAGTCTATCCACTATGACCCAAATCGAGTCATATCCTCTCCTAGTCCTAGGTAACTTTGTAACAAAATCTATTTATATCTAATCCCACTTCCATTGGGGAATCTCTGGTCGCTGAAGAAAACCAAATGGTTTCTGATGTTCAACTTTTACCCTTGCGCAGGTTAAGCATCGGCTTACGTACAAAGCAACGTCCTTCTTCATTCCTGGCCACTAGTAATATTCTTTTAGCTCTTTGTACATCTTATTGGTTCCTGGGTGAATTGAGTATCTTGAGTGATGTGCTTCCTCCAAAATTGTTGACCGGAGGCTGTCGTCCTTTGGTATCCAAACTCTATCTCTGAAGTAACGCACCCCATCTGCTCGAGTTTCGAATTCCTTCTCTAGGTGGTGCAGGGTCTCATTCTTCAGATTCTTCGATTTCAACGCCTCTTCTTGAGCTTCAAGAATTTGCGTTTTTAGGTTCGTTTCAACCAACATTCTCATGGCTCGTACCCTTGACGGTTTCACCCTTTCTTTCTGGCTTAAGGCGTCTGCTACCACGTTAGCTTTCCCCGAGTGGTACTTTATTTCACAATCATAGTCGTTGAGAAGTTCGACCCACCTCCGTTGCCTCATGTTCAACATCTTTTGATCTAGGATATCTTGAAGACTTTTGTGATCAGTGAAGATGGTGCATTTGGTGCCGTAAAGATAGTGCCTCCAAATCTTAAATGCAAATACTATTGCCCCCAATTCGAGGTCATGCGTAGTATAATTCTTCTCGTGCACTTTGAGTTGCCATGAGGCATATGCAATGATCATGTCTTTTTGCATTAGCACACATCCTAAACCTTGATGTGATGCATCACAATATACCACAAAGTTTTCCGAACCCTCTTGTAAGGATAAAATAGGTGCATTGCATAGTCTATGCTTAAGAGTCTCAAATGCTTCTTCCTGTTTCTCTCCCCAAATAAACTTCTTGTCTTTCTGAGTTAAGGTTGTGAGTGGTTGTGCGATTTTGGAAAAGTTTGCGATAAATCGCCGATAATAGCCTGCAAGGCCAAGGAATTGACGAAATTCTGTCGCGGTTCTTGGGGCTTCCCATTTCTTAATGGCCTCAATCTTGGCAGGATCTACCTGAATCCCTTTTTCATTAACCACATGACCAAGAAATTGTACTTCACAAATCCAGAATTCGCATTTGGAGAATTTTGTGTACAATTTCTGGTTCCGAAGTAGTTCTAATATCATCCTTAGATGCTGCTCATGATCCTTCTTGCTTCGTGAATAAATCAGTATATCGTCTATGAAAACAATTACAAATTTATTCAAATAGGGTCTGTAGACTCTATTCATTAGATCCATAAACACTGTCGGTGCCTTGGTTAGCCCGAATGGCATAACCAAAAACTCATAATGACCATATCGGGTTCTGAATGTTGTTTTGGGAATGTCCTCTTCCCGAATTCTCACTTGATGGTATCCGGATTGTAGATCAATCTTGGAAAAGTATACCGCACCTTGGAGTTGATCAAACAGATCATCGATTCTAGGAAGAGGGTATCTATTCTTGATGGTCAACTTATTAAGTTCCCTATAATCAATGCACATTCGCTGTTAAACCCCACAATGCAAAATGTAAAAAGTAATGAAAAACAAGTGATGAAGAACCAGAAGACCAATGAAGACATCAAGGAAAAAACGACTAAGTCTGGAATTCGACCATTGGATCGATGGACAGACTAACCAGAGGATCGATGGACAAAGTTCAACCATTGGACCGATGGAAGAGTTCAACCAGAGGATCAATAGATGATGCGATGGAAAGAAGCATTCTCATTGATACT
>NC_037529.1:47328059-47330122 GCF_001531365.2 Cynara cardunculus var. scolymus
CTTACAGAGTATACATCAAGAGGACCAGAATAGTTATTGAAAGCATCAATGTGTCCTTTGATGACTCTACTCAAATGACTTCTGGACAAAACAGTTTAGAACTCGGCCCTCAAAGAAAAGCATCTGATTCATCACTTAGCAAACCCAATGAATCAGAGTTAGCTCAATTATTTGAAGACATCTTTGATGAAGAAGTAACCTCTGGACATGAGACCAATGGAAAATCAATCTCCAGAGTCAATGATGAACAAGCAGACTCCAGTAGTAAAGGTACATCTCTCACAGAAGCTCATGTTACTTCACCATCTACTTCTCCTGTGTCTTCAGATCATGATGTTATGACCTGTAAATTCAGCTTTGGTATTTGAACTCTTACTCTGAATGATCTCTAGGACGATTACAGTGCAGCGGAAACAATGATAAGTACAAAACAGAGTAATTAACCAAGAACACACATATTAATATGAAGAAGATGAACACAATAGAATAGCTTCAAAGGTTTTTCAATTGATTGAAAATATAGACGATTACAATACGGAAGCACACAGAATACAAAGGCCTAAGCTGGTATTTATACTAGACCCTAACGACCTTCCTGACAGATCTAGAAAGTGAAATCATCTAAGCCGTCCAAATAAAGTCTATTAAAATCTAGTCACGTGAGAAGCACATGCAACTAACAACCTTTGAAAAACAACAGAACAAGATCTTCATAGAAGACGAATCCGCAGACCCTTTCTGAGCCATCTCAGAGGCTCTGCAGTAATTGATTTGTAAGATCTTATTGTTAGAGGACCATTTTCCAGAACCTCTGTGAGAGACATCAGAGGTTCTGTTGAACTTTACTTGCATGATGAAACAGCTTCTGTTGCTAGTTCTCTGATGTATTCTGTGGAAGATACCCTTTTGTTAGCACTTGCAGAATACTTTTTTCATACTTTTACATTAAGTGAATATTAGAGCTAACAATCTCCCCCTAAGTATGAAAAAGTAAAAATGGACAAAAGGATGCAAGAAATGACTAAATGAAAGAATTACAAGAGGAGATTAAACTCATCCTTTGAAAAGAATTACATAAAAGAAATGAATTGAAAAATTGTTGCTCAGGCCTATACTATTACAGAAGATTAGTCCACAGCAAAGTCTGGATAGTCTACGGCAAACTGCAGATCTGACTTGATGGTTCTGTAGACTTTGAATATCCATTCTCTGAAGGAGACTTGAACTTTGATTGCTTCCAGAATACCGGTCACTTCGTCCGCCCTTAAATGCCCTCTGTGCACCTCTTCTTTTACTAGGTTGAACACCCACTCAAGAGACTCTGTCAAATACTTGTTCACCTCTGCCGGGTCAAAGAACCTTAGAATCTCATCCTTGTCCAGGAAAACAAACCCAAAGATGGTATTTTGGACAATGGTGTTGGGATGACATCTAAGTAACCAACTTGGCCTGTTCTTCGGAGGGGAAATCTTCAAATCTGTTTGGGCCAACCACATCGTGATATCGAAATCCTTCTGGCTGTAGTATTTTACTTGAGCGCGCATTAGTTCGATCAGCCTTTAGAGGGAAGTCGAATAGCTTGACCTCCTCTCCATGTACTTGTTAAGAATTTTGTGCAAGAAGAGAAGGTCAAATACATAGAGGTTGTGGAGGTCAGCATCTGTGAACGTGTAGAGGTTGCCGTCATCCCTCTTCACCACATATTGAGCATAAAGCACGGTCTTCTTCAGCATAGTCCTTGGAGATATGGTTTCAAGAGAAGTTATCACGTGCTCTGAGAAGACCTGCTCGCGTGGCCTTGTGAGCTTTGAGAAGTGGAACTTTGCAGCTGCAGAGGGCATTCCTGTAAGCTCTGGATCGTAAGGGGGCTCTGTATCCACGGCAGGGTAACGCCACCGCAGAATCTCCTCCACAGTGGTTACGGGCTCTGTGCGCACTTGCTGCGTGAGAATTCTGCTCATCGATTCAAGGATCTCAGTAACCCTTCCCACTGTGGCAGATTCTGGTATTCTGGTTTCTTCTTCTTCTAGTATCAGCCTCTGGGTGGACCCCTCTGGTAGGAT
>NC_037529.1:47330157-47332350 GCF_001531365.2 Cynara cardunculus var. scolymus
CCAAAGACGCCTTTAACGCTCGAACTAGGTCTGGGTCATCATACTCTTCTTCATTTATCTCCTCTGGCATCTCAGAGCTTGACCCCTTCTGTGGCGACTCCTCTACAGCTTTACCCTTGCCTTTCCCCTTAGGCTCTGGAGATTAATCTTTTGAGAACAGGGCAGCTGCAGAGGCCACTATCTTTAGTGGTTTGGCAGAGGTTGTCTTCTTAGGCTCTTCTGCTTTCTTCTCTGTCTTCTTCTCCCCTTCATGACTATCATGGTCATCACCTCCTTGATCGTCATGGATTTTGGTGGCTTCTATTTTGCAAGTAGTAAGGGGAGCCTTCTTCAATCGCCTCAGAATCCTAATAGCCGCCTTATCCATTTTCTCGATCACCAACTCAGCATTCATAGAAGCGCTGCTTATGTCGATCTCTGTGGCCCACTTCATTTTAGAGAGGTTGCGATAGATTTCGCTTCTGAGTGTGTCACCCTCTTTGACGGGCTTTGAAGTGCAGTCTCTTATAGATCGGTTGGAAGCTCGGGCCTCTTTGAGGAGTTGGTCTGTATATTTGTGCACAATATCTCTTAGGGCTTCAAGCATTGCGTCTAGCTCTCTGTGAGTGGCTAGATGGTTGATGTTTGCCCTGGAGGATTTGGTATCAACACCATAGGTGACTGCAAAGGAGAACATCTACTTGATCTCATTCTTGAAGGCGGAATAGTCTGTGTAGCTGGTGGAGATGAAATCAGCAGCAAACTGCACGGCTACCTCTGATAACTCTGTCTTCAGCTTTTTGATTGAGGAAGGGTTGAGAGACAGAGTGCTGAAGACTTCTATGAGGTCGTCTTTATAAAAGACAGAGCTCTGAAGGGCTGAAAGAGTCGCCTCGAGTTCTAAAGTTGTAGATGTCAACTCCTTCAGAGCCTCTGTGATTGGAGCAAATGCCTCTGTCAATGGTTGAGAGGTGAACAAGCTTTTCAACTCGTCCAACCTCTGGAATACCGCTGTGGCGAAGGATTCTAACTCCCCCTTCGTCACATAGGCATCCTTGGAATCTAGATCACCAACACATGGTGACCTAGTAGCCTTGGAGTGTGAGGCGCCCTCAGCGACTGGTTTTTTGAAGTCAGCTTGGGGACTTCCACCGGATCCTCGAACATCTCCTTTTGGAGAGCCTACCAGTGTTCTGTCGATATCTTGCCTAGTAGGTTCAGAGCCTAACTCGGCAGAGGGATCGAGTGTGGACTTTGGGCGTTCTAGACCCTCAGTTTCTATGACTCTCGCATATGCCTCTGAAGCATACTTTGGTTGGTCACTCAAGTGTGGAGAGGCAACGGATGCCTCTTTGGGTTGTGACGAGTCCTTGGGCGATTGGACTCTTATTTTAAAACCAGTATCCTTTTGAGAGGATGTTGGAGTATGTTGTGGTTCCCGGGTAGTGCATTCGACAGAGGACGAAAGAATGTCCTCTGCGAGGTTAGCTTGGGTTGGGCTCAGCGTGTGCATGCCTTTTTCAATAGGGGATCCCTCTAGAACAGGGTCCCTAGAAATGTGGGTTGCACTGGGAGGGGGCTACGATGTGTGCCTTCGGCATCTTTTACTCCCTCTTCTATTTCCAACTCTTCCTTTTCATCGTCTAATACGACCTCTGTCCCCAATTAAGCTACTTCCGTAGGCGCTTTAAACTCATGTTGAATTTGGAAGATAACATCTTGTATCTGCTCTGTTGGGGACTCCTCGTGAACCACCTTGCACAACCTTCTGCGCTTTGGAGCAGCCTCTGCAGGGCTTTCTTGTATCACAGCCTCTGTGACCACAACCTGTGCGGGTTGGGCCTTCTTTGATTTCTTCTTCTTAGGCTTTTGCAGAGGACTACTTGGACCCTCTTCTTCTGCGGGTCTCTGCTTCCCTTTCTTGTTCTCAGAAGAGTCGACACCCTTTTGAGTCTTCTTAGTCTTCTTAGGTGGGGGACTTACTACTTTTGGTCTTTCCTCACTCACCTCTCTTGCCTCTGCTGGCTCCTCCCTTCTTCCCACTACTCTCATTTTTTGCACTTTCTAACCTAATGGGATACCTATGCGTGGAGGGGTTTCAGGGACCGGCTCTGGCCTCCTGTATCCATGTATGTACTCTTTCCTATCTCCATGGCTAAGGTATTTGAGCATGGCTTTCGATAGAGGTCTGGGGCTTCTGTACCCTAGCTCATG
>NC_037529.1:47332765-47333904 GCF_001531365.2 Cynara cardunculus var. scolymus
GTGCGTAGTCAAGGGGCAGGTTGAAATATATTCCACACACAATGGAAAGCATGGCGTGAGAGGTTTGGTCATGACTGCCGACCTTCCCTGTTAGACAGTAGTTCACTATCGAGAGTAGAGTATTCCAGATTGGGGGAAGGCCTTTTCGTTTGAACTGTGTCCTTTTCACAATTTTAGTCTTGGCAGTGTAGGAATGAAATTCAAGAAATTGAATTAGTTCATCGTCTGTTGGGGTTGGGGCGAAAGCATCCAAATTGAGAGATTCCAAGGAGGGTAGGTGCAGGGATGTTCGAAGGGTATTCACATTAAGTTCCATTGGCACTAGATATTTGTTGATTGGGTGAGAAGCATAACCAACGATGCTTAATCCAGAGTTGTCCAAGGTAGTGATATAAAAGCTTAGTAAGAATTGGGTAATGTATGTTTCAGGTGTAGGTTTGGTGGCTGAAAGAGCATAGTACAAAGGAGGGTTGCGAAGAATTTCGATGAGGGGATAGGTGAATTCAAGAAAGCCAGATGAAGAAGGAGCAAAGAAATAATTATTGGGTTTCTTGACTAGAACTACTTTCTCGTATCGATTTTGAAGAAATGATAGAGCGTGAGAAGTTAGGGCTTGGGATTGGGTCACCTCGTTGTCGCTTGAGACATTAACAGATTGAGCGGAAGCTGAAGATGAAGACATAGTTGCAGGTTTTTAGTGAAGCTCAAAATTTTGCAGGTTCGTCGGAGAAGAAGGATATTGTAATGGTTTACGTTTTGGGGGGAAGGGGTATTTATAGTGAGGGATTTTGAAATGAACCGTTTATTAGGAGAAATAACGTGATGAGTGGCTAAAGGGTGTGACGAATCAAAAATATGACGCGCGTTGTTGGGAAGACGCACTATTGATGACGTGCGCCCCCGATTCTGACACGTGCGTGAACCACGCGCACCATATCAATAGACAAGAACTATAAGAGAGTTATGTCAGAGGCCTAAGGGTAACAGAGCCTCTGTGATATGTGATGGGTCTTCTAATATGTTACACCTTTATTTACCTAAACGGTTTGAAAATCCTCAGAGAGATGAGTACTTGCTCAGTTCAAACCTACAGAGCCTCTGATAGAAGCGTCAGAGGTTCTGATGAATTGACCTCTAAG
>NC_037529.1:47336932-47343486 GCF_001531365.2 Cynara cardunculus var. scolymus
AGGCTTATCATAGGAAGGATCAGACTTGGATTTATGAGAAGACCTTCTGAGTTTTCCCATTTCACAAGCTGAGAAAAGATGGTCCTTTTCAAATTTGGGCAGTCCCTTGACTAAACTTAGCCTAACCAGCTTGTCAAGAGTATGAAAGTTTAGATGACAGAACCTTATATACCAGAGCCAAGCTTCTTCATTCTTCACAGAAGACACAAGACTTACTTCCTCTTTGGCTTCTAAAGAATCAAAGCACAGAAGATACAAGTCTCCTCTTCTGTTGGCTCTCATCACCTCTATCAATGTATCTGCTTTGTACATAATGCAGTTGTTAGGACCTTTAGATTCAGCATGGTATTTAATCACTTACTCTAGATGAACACTTAGAACGATTACAGTGCAGCAGAAACACTTAAATGAACAAACATAGCAAATAATCAGTCAAGAACACAGATGAAGAATATGAAGAACACGAGAGAATAGCTTCAAATGGTTTTCAATTCTATTGAAAATATTGACAATTACAATACGGGAAGCACCACCAATTACAAAGGCCTAAGCTRCTATATATACTAGTTCCTAACGGCTTTTCTAACATGACCTAGACAAGTGAAATGATCTAAGTAGTTCAAATAAAGCAGATTACAAACATAGTCACGTGATAAGCACGTGCAGCTAACAAACCTAAGTAAAGCGGTGAGAAGAGGTTCTTCACAGAAGATAATACTGCAGATCCTCTGTGAGTCTTCCCAGAGGCTCTGCTAGATGTGACTTGTAAGCTCTTGATGCTAGAGGATCGGTTTCYAGAACCTCTGTGAGAGACAACAGAGGTTCTGTCATTCTTGACTTGTACGCTTTTGTTCACAGAGGATTAGTTTCCAGAACCTCTGTGATAGACAACAGAGGTTCTGTCACTTTTGACTTGTACGATTGAACATCTTCTGTTGTTGGTCCTCTGTGGTCTTCTGTCAACACTTGCAGTAGTACTTTTTCATACTTTTACATTAAATGAAATATGAGAGCTAACAATATCCTCGTAAGTATGAAAAAGTAAAAATTGACAATTTAATGCAAGAAATGACTTAATTGAAAGAAATTACAAGAGGAGATAAAATTCATCCTCTGAAAAAGAATTACATAAAGAAAGAATTGCAACATTGTGTTTCATAGGCCAAAACTATTACAGAAGTTTATCCAACTACAGAGTCTGGATAGTCGTCTACAGCATATAGCATGTCAGACTTGATGGATATGTAGACATTGAAGATCCATTCTCTGAAGTTGACTTGTACTTTGATAGCCTCCAAAATGCTAGACATTTCACCCTTCCTAAGATGCCCTTTGTTCACCTCTGCCGCTGCTTTGTTGAATACCCATTCAAGGGTCTCTGTGGAGTATTTGTTTGATTCTGTCGAAATGAAGAACCTTTGGATGCTATCCTTATCCAATAACACAAACCCAAAAACAGGGTTGTGAACAATGGAGTTTGGATGACACCTAAGTATCTATCCTTGCCTATTGTTTGGAGGGGTGATCTTAAGATCTGACTAGGCTAACCTCATTGCTATCTCGAAGCCCTTCTGGCTGTAGTACTTCACTTGTGCACGCATGACCTTGATAAGCCTTTTAAGCGACAGAGCATAGCTTGACCTCCTCTCCATGTATTTGTTGAGAATTTTGTGCAAGAAGATCAAATCAAATACACAGAGGTTGTGGAGGTCAGCATCTATGAATGTGTACAGGTTGTCGTCATTCCTCTTCACAACGTATTGAGCATAGAGCACCTTCTTCTTCAGCAGGGTCCTTGGAGAAATAGTTTCATGAGACCCAATCACGTGCTCTGAGAAGACTTGCTCACGTGGCCTGATTAGCTTAGAGAACTGGAACTTGGCATCGGCAGAAGGAATACCTGTGAACTCTAGATCATAGGGGGCTCTGTGTCTACTGCAGAGTATCTCCATATCAAAATCTCTTCCACAGTAGTAACAGCATCTGTGCGTACTTGTTGGATGGGAATCTTGCTCATTGATTCGAATATCTCAGAGACCCTTCCTACTGTGGCAGACTCTGGCACTTTGGCTTCCTCTTCTTCAAGAATTGGCCTCTGGGTTGACCCCTCTGCAAGGATAGGTTTGACGGTTCCTTGCAGAGCATCGAACGTACCCGTGGACGTTTCTCCTTGGACTTGAGGGAATTTTGATGAAGAGCCTTCTCCTGCTCTGTGGATGGGGCCTCCGCCTTTTCTTGCTTGAGCCTCTGCCAGAGACTCCTTTAAAGCTTGAACGAGCGCTGGGTCGCTGTACTCCTCTTCATTTATTTGTTGTGAAGTCTCTGAGCTCGACGACCCCTTATGTGGTGACTCCTTCATAGCTTTGCCTTTGCCTTTGCCTTCAGGCTCTGGTGCCTTTTCTTTGCCTTTTGAGAACAAGGCAGCTGTAGAGTCCACTATTTTGACGCCTTTGGCAGAAGCCTTCTTTGGCTCATATTTCTTCTCAGCCTTCTTCTCCCCCTCATGACGATCATGGTCATCATCTCCTTGATCGTCATGGTGTTTGGTGGCTTCTGCCTTGCACGTTTCCAGGGGAGCCTTCTCCAATCTCTTCAAAATCTTGGTGGCCGCCTTCTTCATTTTCTTAATGACCTCTTCTACGAGCACAGAGGCGTGGCTTATGTCTATCTCTGTTGACCACTTCAACTTGGAGACGCTTCTGTAGATTTCGCTTCTAAGGAGGTCTCCCTCTTTCATGAGCTGGGTAGTGCAGTCTCTGATCGCCGTGTTGGAGGCACAGGCCTCTTTAAGAAGCTGGTCTGTATGTTTGTGCATGATGTCTCCCAGAGCTTCAACCATCGCATCTAGCTCTCTGGGAGTGGCTAGATGGTTGATATTGGCCCTAGATGACTTGGTATCCACGCCGTAAGTGACTGCAGAAGCGAACATTTGCTTGATTTTGTCTTTGAAATTGGAGTAGTCTGTATAGCCCGCGGAGACGAAATCAGCGGCATACTGGGCGGCCAACTCTGATAGTTCTATCTTCAACGTCTGGATTGAAGAAGGATTGAGGGTCAGAGCATTGAACGCCTCTGTGAGATCATCCTTCTATAGGACAGAGCTCTGAAGGGTTGAGAGTGTCGTCTTGAGTTCTGCCGTTGTTGAGCTCAACTCCTTCAGAGCCTCTATGATTGGGGCAAGGTCTTCTGTCATTGATCAAGAGATGAACAAGCTTTTCAACTCGTCCATCTTTTGGAATACCGCCGTGGCGAAGGTTTGAAGTTCCCCCTTCGTCACATAGGCATCCTGGGTACCTAGATCAGCAACACATGGTGATCTAGTAGCCTCGGAGCGTGAGGCACCCTCAACGACTGGTTTTTTGTAGTCTGCTCGGGGACTTCCACCAGATCCTTGGACTTCTCTATGAGGAGAGCCTACCGGTGTTCTGTTGATATCGTGCCTTATAGGTTTAGAGCCTAACATGGCAGAGGGATCAAGTGTGGACATTGGACGTTCTGGACCCTCTGTCGCGGTGACTCTCACATCTGCCTCTGAAGCACATTCTGGTTGGTCACTCAAGTGTGGAGAGGCAATAGATGCCTCTCTGGGATGTGGTGAGTCCTTGGGCGATGGGAATCTTGTATTGAAACCTTCATCCTTTTGAGAGGATGTAGGAGTAGAAGATGGTTGCCCGGCTGTGCGATCGACAGAGGACTGAAGAATGTCCTTTGCGAGGTTAGCTTGGGTTGGGCTTGGCATGTGCGCGCCTTGTTCAATAGGGGATCCCTCTAGAACAGGGCCCCTAAAATTGTGGGTAGCACAGGGAGGAGGGCTAGGATGTGTACCTGGGGTATCTTTTTCTCCCTCTCCTAACTCCACTTCTTCTTCTTCTTCTTCGTCTATGACGACTTCTGTCCCCAACACTGTCACGTCGATTGGCGCTCTGAACTCCTGTTGGAGGTTGAGAATGACATCATGGATCTGTGCCATTGGGGACTCCTCTTGTACGACCTTGCGCAACCTTCTGCGCTTGGGGAGTAGTAGCCTCTGCGGGGCTCTCTTCGATTGCCACCTCTGTGACCACAACCTCTGTCGGTTGGGCCTTCTTCGTTTTCTTCCTTTTAGGTTTCTGCAGAGGACTACTTGGGCCCTCTTCTTCTGTAGGCCTCTTTTTCTCCTTCTTCTTCACAGAAGAGTCGGCACCCTTCTGTGTCATCTTGATCTTCTTTGGTAGGGGACTTGGGATTCTAGGACCAGCCTCACTCACCTTACCAGCCTCTGCAGGCTCCTCCATACATCCCTCAACCCTCATTTTTTCAATTTTCTCACCTAGGGGGATTCCTATTCGTGGTGGGGTTTCAGGGACCGGCTCTGGCCTCCTGAATCCACGTCTATAGGCCTTCCTATCTCCTTTACTAAGGTACCTGAGCATGGCGTTGGATAAGGGTCTGGAGCTTCTTTACCCTTGCTCATGCTCAGTTGGGTGGAATTCTTTGAACGGGTACAGCCTTGCGTTGGGCTCCACCGAGGGTAGCTTTGCTGCTATCAGATCTCCAAAGACGAGACCAAGGAACCGTTGTAGAATGAGGTTTGGTTGGTTCATGTCTTCCTTGGCCTTCTTCTGCGCTTTGACCTTGCACTTTTCCCCTATTTGAGTTGCCCATTTCTTCTTTATCAAACCAACCATGTCCTCGAATATTAGCTGTGCGTAATCCAAAGGCAGGTTGAAGTAGATTCCGAAGACGATTGAAAGCATAGCATAAGACGTTTGGTCGTGGCTTCCAACCTTCCCTGTTAAGCAGTTGTTTATTATAGAGAACAGGGTGTTCCAGACAGGGGGTAGTCCTTTGCGCTTGAACTTAGTCCGTTTGACGATTGGGGTCGCATAGGAGTGGAATTCAAGGAACTTAATCAATTCCTCATCTGTCGGGGTAGCAGCAAAAGCATCCAATTTTAGATCTTCCAATTTAGGTAAGTGCAGGGCAGTTCGCAATATGTCCACATTCAATTCCAAAGGTACTAATGATTTATTGGTAGGGTGAGAGGCGTATCCCACAATAGTCAGTCCAGAGTTGTCAAGAGTTATTATATAAGAACTTAGGAGAAATTGGGTTATGTAGGGCTCAGGGGTAGGTTTAGTAGCAGACAGGGCGTAGAAGAGAGGATGGTTTCTTAGAATTTTGAGTAAAGGAAAGGTAAATTCAGGGAAACTTGTGTTTGATGGAATGAAGTAATAGTTGTTTGGCTTTTTCACGAGCATGACCTTCTCGTATCGGTTTTGGACGAAGGATAGGGCGTGAGACGTTAGAGCTTGGGCCTGTGTGACTTCGTTGTCACTCGAAACGTTGACGGTTTGTGCTGAGGCAGATGAGGAAGACATTTTGCAGGTTTTGCTTGAGAGTTCTTAATTTGCAGGTTCGCCGGAGAATATGAGAGTGGTAAAGGTTTTTGATTTGGGGGGAAGGGGTATTTATAGTGAGAATTTTGAATTGAACCGTTTTATTGATGAAAGGTCGTGATGAGTGGTTTTGGGTTGAAACGGCTCAAAAGGTATGACACGCCGTGTTGGGAAGACGCGCAATTGATGACGTGCGCCCCTTTTTCTAACACGCACATGGTAAGTTCTAACCCTTATCCACATAACCACGCGCACCATATCAATAGACAAGAACTATTAAGAGACTTCTGTCAGAGGCCTAAGGGTAGCAGAGCCTCTGTGATATGTGTCGGGCCTTCTTATAATGTTACACCTTTTTATTACCTAAACGGTTTTGAAAATCCACAGAGAGATGAGTACTTGCTCAGTTCAAATCCACAGAGCCTCTGTTAGAAGCCCCAGAGGTTCTGATGAATTGACCTCTGAGAACAAGATACTTCAAAAGGTTTTGGCACCTTCTGTGGTTTGATTTTCATTTTAAAACTCCCCCTCTGAACCATCTTCCATGGCTCCCCCTTGAAACAAAAACTATTTAAAATCCTAAGAAGAAGTGTCGACAGAGGGTCCGTTCAAAGAGCCTCTGCAAGGGATCACAGAGGTTCTGTGAAAAGACTTTTGTGACTAAAAACGTTTTTCTTCTTCAAAAGGTTTTATTATTTTTTATGCTCATATTCCCCCTCAAACCTTGCAAGACTCTGCGAGGTTAAACCTGTTAACTATAAAATCAAGTGAAAGGTTATTCAAGAAATAAAACTATATACACAATGAAATTTAAAAGAAAAAATATATACAATTAAGAATAAAGAATAAGACAACCATCAACTAGGACTCTGGACATGTCAGTCCTATTTTCTCTACAACGAAATTAAACCTTTTCTCATCTAGGGCTTTAGTAAAGAGGTCAGCCAATTGAAATTCTGATTTTACAAAGTATAACTCGACATTAACTTCTTCAACTTGATGTTTAAGAAAATGGTACCATATGTCGATATGCTTTGTCTTAGAATGTTGAATTGGATTGGCTGAAATTGCAATAGCACTCTTTGAATCACAGAGGATGGGGATTTTGTTGACAAAGTAGCCGTAGTCACGTAGTTGGGTCTGCATCCACAGAGTTTGTGAACAACAACTTGCAGC
>NC_037529.1:47343708-47345203 GCF_001531365.2 Cynara cardunculus var. scolymus
CCTCTGTAGAGCTTGCACTCTACAGGTGGACCATTAATGTCCTTATTAAGTTTCTGGCCTGGAGCAATGGGAGTCCTCATGGGAGAGGCGTCATACATCTTATACTTCTTCAATAGGTCATGAACGTATTTGGATTGGTTAATGAATATGCCTTCGGCTGATTGCTTTACTTGTAGACCTAAGAAGAAGGTTAGCTCTCCCATCATGCTCATTTCGAATTCACTCTACATCAAGAACTCAAATTCCTTGCACATCGAAACATTAGTTGCACCAAAGATAATGTCATCAACATAAATTTGTACAAGCAAGATATCATCATTCATTTTCTTATAAAATAAAGTAATATCTGTCGTACCTTAGTGAAACCCATTGGAAGTAAGAAAGTTGGATAAGTGATCATACCATGCTCTGGGAGCCTGCTTGAGACCATACGGAGCCTTGTCTAAGAAATAGACGTGGTTTGGATATTTATCACTCTCGAACCCTGGGGGTTGCTTGGCATGCACTTCTTCTTTGAGCTTGCCGTTCAAGAAGGCTGACTTGACGTCCATTTGGAACACCTTGAACCCTCTGTGAGCAGCAAATGCTAGATAGATACGAATAGCTTCTAGTCTGGCCACAGGAGCAAAAGTTTCTTCATAGTCAGTACCCTCTTCCTTGCAATACCCTTTAGCAACTAATCTTGCCTTGTTCCTCACTACCACCCCTTGGTGCCAATAGCAAGCTTCCCAGTTGGCAGAGGTACAAGTGTCCATACCTGGTTTCTGTCAAATTGAACTAGCTCGTCTTGCATAGCATCAACCCAGAAGGTATCTGCCAGAGCCTCTGCCACTGTTTTAGGTTCAATTTCGCTTACATAACAAGTAAATAAGCAGAAATTCGCAGTGGCTCGCGTCTTAACACCGGCAGAAGGTTCTCCTATGATTTGAGTATGAGGATGGCTTTTGGTCCATTTTGTGACATGTTGTGGTGGAACAGAGGGCACAGTTTCTTGAACAATTTGAAGTTGAGGTGGAGATGCAGAGTCTGATTCAGGTTCTGCAGCTTCGTTTGAGCATAAAACTGGAGGACTTTCAATTATTGGAGTAGCTTCTGGTGGAGAAGCTTCTGGGGAAGTAGTCACAGAGGATGGGGTGAGGGGAGCTTGCTATGTGATAGATGTCATAGAGGGACTTGGTCTTGACGCTTGATCTAGATGGACAACTTCTGCAGAGGATCTGTCAGGCTCTTTGTCGTCTTCATACCACTCTGCAAAGAGTTGCTCTAGGTCTGGAGTGATTGTAGCATTCGGAGATTTGTCGGCTTGAATTTTCAACTCTTTTATGAACTTGTCATTTGTCACTTGAAAAGAATCATCAAATTTGACATTTGTGCTAACAACCACGATTTGAGTCCTGGGGATGTAAGCTATGTATGCAGCAGTATCCCATGCATAGCCAATAAAGATTGCATCATCCCCTTTAGGCTCAAACTTTCCTATAGACTCTCTGTCATT
>NC_037529.1:47346046-47347174 GCF_001531365.2 Cynara cardunculus var. scolymus
TCAAATTTTATGTTGGGTAGTCCCTTGACTAAACTCAGCTTCACCAGTTTGTTAAGAGTATGAAATTTAGATGACAAAACCTGGTATGCCAGAGCCAAGCTTCTTCGTTCTTCACAGAGGACACCAGACTTACTTCTTCTTTCGCTTCTAATGAATCAAAGCACAGATGGTACAAGTCTCCTCTTCTGTTGGCTCTCATCACCTCTATCAATGTATCTGCCTTGTACATTCTGCAGTGTTTGACCTTGAAAAGCACATCCAGACCATTGTCACAGAGTTGGCTAACACTTATGAGGTTGTGTTTGAGTCCATCCACGCATGATACTTGGTTCATCTTTATCTCACCCTTCACGATCATCCTGTATCCTTTTATCTTCCCCTTCTGATTTCCACCAAAGGCTACAGAGCCTCCTTCTTTCTTTAAATAGGAAGATAAAAGCTCTAATGTACTAGTCATGTGCCTCGAGCATCCTGAGTCAACAATCCAGGTAGACACATGCTGCTGCTTCTGCAATCATACAACGTTTATTTTAGGTACCCACTTCCAATTGGGTCCTTTAGTATTAGATTGCTYAARRTATGTCGTAACATCCTTTGATTTGGCCTTACTTTTCTTGGAAGAATTACCAACATGTCTCTTATTCACCCCAGAACCTTGACTCTTAGGGTGAGAGACAAAACAAGAAGAATGGTGAATATGAGTGGATAGAGTATGCATGATATCGAAACATTTACAGAAGGAGACATTACAAGAAACTTTCTTAAATTTTTCATTGAAGTTCTCAAAGAAGGGTACAAAGATTTTGTTTTTAGAACCCTTCTTAGGTACGGGCTTCTCATTACAAGATTCCTTTCCTATTCTAGGCTCTGTTTTGAAATTCTTTTTAAAATTCTTCTGTATTGGTCCCCCCTTGGGTTTTCCTACAATCACTTAAACAGAAGCATTATTAGTCAGAGGCCATTTTTTCAATTGTTGCCAAGTATAGATAGGCTTCTGTGTTGTAGAGACAAAGCGTTGAGAATTACTTTGTTTTCGAATTTCCTTTTTTCCTTTCTCAAGATCAATAGTAGTCTCTACAACTTGTGTGGGACTAACTTCAAGATCTGAGGCATGTTCATGCTTAGACG
>NC_037529.1:47349006-47357079 GCF_001531365.2 Cynara cardunculus var. scolymus
TCAATGCAAATTGATCGATTGTTTTTGAGTGTTTTCTTACCTCCTTCAATTTACTTCTCTAATTCTGCCCAAATGTCCATGGACAGTTGACAGTGATCTATGCACTTTAATATTTCGTGAGGTATTGCCATAATTAACAATCGTTTGCACTTGCTGCCCAATTCAACCATTATTTTGTCCTCATCACTCCAGTTTGCAATAGGACGTGGTTCATAGTGCTCGGGAACTTCTGGAGTCGTTCCAATGGCTGGAACTCTTGTAATTAAATTCATGGGGACATAAGGAGGATTACAAAGAAATTCACAAATCCTTGGGTGAATTCCTTCCAAAAAGTTAACCATTCGCCCTTTCCATTGGGGATACTCCTCACGTATAAGCGTGGGAGGTTTAGATTGCGAACAGTGCTCATAAAAGAAGTATTGGCCAGATTCGCCATTGAAAGAAGAAAAAAAGTAGGAATAAGAAGAAACTGATTAAGTAGAGTAAAACAGGGTAACCTGAGGAAGAAGACTGGTGTTCTTGAACAAATGCGAATTAATACCAAGAACGGAATCAATCATATAAGAATTCGATTCCTGCTTTGATACCAATTGTTATGACCTTTAGATTCAGCTTGGTATTTAATCACTTACTCTAGATGAACACTTAGAACGATTACAGTACAGCGGAAACAATTAAATGAACAAACAGAGCAAATAATCAGTCAAGAACACAGATGAAGAATATGAAGAACATGAGAGAATAACTTCAAATGATTTTCAATTCTATTGAAAATATTGACAATTACAATACGGGAAGCACCACCAATTACAAAGGCCTCAGTTGCTATATATACTAGTTCCTAATGGCTTTTCTGACATGACCTAGACAAGTGAAATGATCTAAGTCGTTCAAATAAAGCATATTACGAACATAGTCACGTGATAAGCACGTGCAGCTAACAAACCTAAGTAAAGCAGTGAGAAGAGGTTTTTCACAGAAGATAATACTGCAGAACCTCTGTGAGTCATCGTATAGGCTCTGCTGGATGTGACTTGTAAGCTCTTGATGCCAGAGGATCGGTTTCCAGAACCTCTGTGAGAGACAACAGAGGTTCTATCTTTCTTGACTTGTACGCTTTTGTTCACAAAGGATTAGTTTCCAGAACCTCTGTGATAGACAACAGAGGTTCTGTCACTTTTGACTTGTACGATTGAACATCTTNAGGGATTCGCCTTCTTTCGCCTTGAAGCTGTGGTACTCGTCAATGCAAATTGATCGATTGTTTTTGAGTGTTTTCTTACCTCCTTCAATCTACTTCTCTAATTCTGCCCAAATATCCATGGATAATTGACAGTGATTGATGCATTTAAAGATTTCGTGAGGTATAGCCATAATTAACAATCATTTGCAGTTGCTGCCCAATTCGACCATAATTTTGTCCTCATCACTCCAGTTTGCAACAGGACGTGGTTCATAATGCTCGGGAATTTCTGGAGTTGTTCCAGTGGCTGGAACTCTAGGAATTAAGTTCATGGGGACATAAGGAGGATTATAAAGAAATTCACATATCCTTGGGTGAAGTCCTTCCAGAAAATTAACCATTCGCACCTTCCATTGGGGGTACTCYTCACGTATAAGCGTGGGAGGTTTAGATTGAGAACCAATGCTCATGAAAGATGTATTGGCTAGATTCGCCATTGAAAGAAGAAGAAAAAATAGGAATAAGATGAAACTGATAGAATAGAGTAAAACAAGATAACCTGAAGAAGAAGAAGACTGGTGTTCTTGAGCAAATGCAGATTAATACCAAGAACAGAATAAATCAAATTAGAATTTGATTCCCGCTCTGATACCAATTATTAGGACCTTTAGATTCAACTTATGATATTAACCAAATACTCTGGATGAACTTTAAGAACAATAACAGTGCAGCGGAAACAGTATTAGAACAAACAGAGTAATTAATCAATCAAGAACACAGATGATGAATATGAAGAACACGAGAGAATAGCTTCAAATGATTTTCAATTCTATTGAAAATATTGACAATTACAATTCGGAAGCACCACCAATTACAACGGCCTCCTTTTCTGACATGACCTAGACAAGTGAAATGATCTAAGCCATTCAAATAAAGCAGATTACAAACATAGTCACGTGATAAGCACGTGCAGCTAACAAACCTAAGTAAAGCAGTGAGAAGTGGTTCTTCACAGAAGATAGACTGCAGACCCTCTGTGAGCCATCCCAGAGGCTCTGCTGGATATGACTTGTAAGCTCTTGATGCTAGAGGATCAGTTTCCAGAACCTCTGTGAGAGACAACAGAGGTTCTGTCATTCTTGACTTGTACGCTTTTGTACATCTTCTGTTGTTGGTCCTCTGTGGTCTTCTGTGGTAGAACCCTTTTGTCAACACTTGCAGTAATACTTTTTCATACTTTTACATTAAATGAAATATGAGAGCTAACAATGAGCTAGGCTACAAAAGCCCAAGGCCTTTATCAAAAGCTATGCTCAAATACCTTAGCAAAGGAGATAGGAAAGCTTATAGACATGGATACAGGAGGCCAGAGCCGGTCCCTGAAACCCCTCCACGAATAGGTATCCCCATAGGTGAGAGAGTGCATAAAATGAGAGTTGAGGGACGATTGGAGGTGCCAGCAGAGGCAAGGGAGCTGAGTGAGGAAGGACCGAGAGTAGTTAGTAGTCCCCCACGAAGGCCAAAGAAGTCTAAGAAGACTCACAAGGATGCCGATCCTTCTGAGAAAAAGAAAGGGAAAAAGAGACCCGTAGAAGAAGAGGGTCCAAACAGTTCTCTGCCAAAACCCAAAAAGAAGAAATCAAAGAAGGCCCAACGCACAGAGGTTGAGGTCACAGAGGCCTAGGTTCAAGAAGGCCCGGCAGAGGCTGTACCTAAGCGTAGAAGGTTGCGCAAAGCTGTTCGAGAAGAGTCCCCCTCTGAGCAAATACAATATATAATCTTCAATCTCCAACAGAGTTTTACAGCGCCCATAGAGGTAGTAAATTTGGGGACGGAAGTCGTTTTAGACGACGAAGAGGAAGAAGTGGAGTTAGATGAGGGTGAAAAAGATGCCGAAGGCACACATCCAAGCCCCCCTCCCTGTGCAACCCACATGTCTAGGGACCCTGTTCTAGAGGGAACCCCTATTGAAGAAAGTGTGCACACGCTGAACCCTGAACCAACCAACCTCGTAGAGGACATTCTTTCGTCCTATGTCGAATGCACAAACCGGGAACCCTATTCTACTCCATCATCCTTTCAAAAGGATGGTAGTTTTATCAAAAGAGTCCGTTCGCCAGAGGACTCGACACAACCAAGAGAGGCATCCGTTGCCCCTCCACACGTGAGTGAACCACCCAGTCATGCTTCAGAGGCATGCGAGAGAATCACAGAGGCTGTGGGTCTAGAACGCCCAAAGTCTCCACTCGATCCCTTTGCCAAGTTAGGCTCTGAACCTATTAGGCACGAAATCGACAAAACACCGGTAGGCTCTTCAATTGGGGATGTCTAAGGATCTGGTGGAAGTCCCCGATATGACAATGCCAAATCGGACACTGAGGGCGCCTTACACTCCAAGGCTACTAGGTCACCATGTGTTGGTGATCTAGGTTCCCCGAGCGCCTATGTGACGAAGGAGGAGTTGTAAACCTTCGCCACAGCGGTATTCCAGAGGTTGGATGAGTTGAAAAACTTGTTCTCCTCCTCTCTGGCGACAGAGGCTCTTACACCTCTAACAGAGGCTCTGAAGGAGTTGACTTCTACAACTTCTGAACTCAAGGCGACCTTATCAGCCCTTCAGAGCTTTGTCCTCAAAAAGGATGATCTCACAGAAGCCACTCGCAGGGCAAATATTAACCATCTAGCCACTCGACCTCAAAAAGGATGATCTCACTGTTGGCATCGACTCCTCATCCTCCAGGGAAAATATTAACCATCTAGCCACTCACAGAGAGCTAGACGCAATGGTTGAGGCTCTTGGAGAGACCGTACAGAAACACCACGACCATCTTCTCAAAGAGGCCAGAGCTACTAACGAATCCATCAGAGACTGCACGAAGCAACTCGTCAAAGAAGGTGACTCATTCCGAAATGAAATCTATCGCTGCGTCTCTAAAATGAAATGGGCCACAGAGATGGATATCAACACCGCCACTCTGAATGCTGAAATGGTAATAGAGAGGATGGAAAAGACGGCCTCCAGAGTTCTCAGGCGTTTGAAGAATGCTCCCCTCACTCCGTGCAAGACAGAGGCTACTCAAATCCATGATGATCAGGGAGGCAATGACCCTGATCATCATGAGGGGGAGAAGAAGACAGAGCCAAATAAATCGACCTCTGCCAAACCACTGAAAATAGTGGACTCTGCTGCAGCCCTATTCTCTAAAGAAAAATCTTCAGAGCCTACGGGGAAAGGCAAGGGTAAAGTAGTAGAGGAGTCGCCAAAGAAAGGGTCTAGCTCTGACACATTGGAGGAGATCAATGAAGATGAATACGACGACCCTGATCTGGTTCAAGCTCTCAAGGCATCTTTGGCAGAGGCTCGGATGAAGCAAGGCAGAGCTCCCATCCCCAAAATTGGAGAAGGCTCTTCTAAACTTGCAAATATACCAGAAGAAACGTCCACGGGTACGTTCGATGCTCTGGTAGGAACAGTTAAACCAATCCTACCAGAGGGGTCTACCCAGAGGCCTATACTAGAAGAAGACACCAGAACGCTAGAGTCTACCACAGTGGGGAGGGTCTCTGAGATTATTGACTCGATGAACAAGATTCCTACGCAGAAGCTGCGTACAAAGCCCGTAACTACTGTCGAAGAGATTCTGCGGTGGCGTTACTCATCCATGGACACAGAGCCCCCATACGTTCCATAGCTAACCGGAATGCCCTCTGTCGAAGCAAAATTTCACTTCACTAAACTCACCAAGCCACCAAAGCAGGTCTTCTCAGAGCATGTTATTCGTTCACTAGAAACCATTTCTCCGCGCACCATGCTGAAGAAGACCGTGCTATACACTAATATACGGTGAAGAGGGATGATGGCAACCTATACACTTTCACAGATGCTGACCTCCACAATCTCTGTGTATTTGATCTAATCTTCTTGCACAAGATCTTAAACAAGTACATGGAGAGGAGGTCAAGCTACTCGATTTCTCTCAGAAGGCTGATAGAGGTAATGCGTGCTCAAGTTAAATTCTACAGCCAGAAAGACTTCGATATTGCGATGAGGTTGGCCCAGCCAGAGCTAAAGATTTCTCCTCCAAAGAACAGACCTATTTGGCTGCACAAGTTCCATCCCAACACTATTATCCACAATCCCATCTTTGGTTTTGTTTTCTTGGATAAGGATGAGATCCTAAGATTCTTCGATCCGAAAGAGGTGCACAAGTATTCAACAGAGTCCCTTGAATGGGTGTTCAACTTGGTGGTGGCAGAGGTGCAGAAAGGGCGAATAAGGGCGGATGAAGTAACGAACCTTCTGGARATTATCAAAATACAAGTCTCATTCAGGGAATGGATATTCAAGGTCTACAAGACTGTCAAGACTGATTTGCAATATACTGTAGATGACTATCCAGACTCTGCTGTTGAGTAATCTCTTGTAATAGTATAGGCCTGCACAATTCAATTTTTACTTTTTTCAATAATGTAAATTCTTGCAGAGGATTAGATTGTTCTCCTCTTGTATTTTTTCCTTTTGTCAAATCCAGCACCCAACTGCCCACAATTACTTTTTTATACTTAGGGGGAGATTGTTAGCTCCATTATTCCTATCTTGTAAAAGTATAGAAAAAGTACATTGTAAGTCTTGACAGAAGGTTATCTCCACAGAAGACAACATAGGACCAGCAACAGAAGCCGTTTGATCGAACAAGTAAAAAGTGGCAGAACCTCTGATGTGTCTCACAGAGGTTCTGGCAAATGGTCCTCTGTCAAAAAGAACACGCAAGTCAATTACAGCAGAGCCTCTAAGATGGCTCACAGAGGGTCTGCGGATTTGGTCTTCTGTGAAGTTTCTGTTCTATCAGTTTTCAAAGGTTGTTAGCCGCATGTGCTTTTCACGTGACTAGGGAATAATCGACTTTATTTGGACGACTCAGATGAAGACACGCGCCAAAATCTTGTCACTATGGTCGTTAGGAACTAGTATATATAGCGGATAGGACCTTTGTAATCTGTGGTGCTTCCAGTATTGTAATCGTCAAAATTTCAATTAAATCAATTGAAAAACCTTTGGAGCAATCTTCTTGCATTCATCTTCTTCATTGAGACTGTGTGTTCTTGGTGTGTTTAATCACTTACTTACTCTGTTTTGCTCTTATTAATTCTTCCGCTGCACTTCAATTGTTTTTAGAGCTTGTTTAGAGTGTTAGATCAATATCAAAGTTGAATTCATATCCAACATAGTCTTTTCCTAGTCATTGGGTGCTATGGCAATTTGATTGTAACCGGAGTAGCCATCTAAGAAACAATAAAAGTCCTTTCCTGCTAGTCTGTCTAACATTTGGTCTATGAAGGGTAATGGAAAGTGGTCTTTTTGAGTGGCTTTGTTAAGCCTTCTATAGTCCATACATATTCTCCAACCATTTACTGTTCTAGCAGGTATAAGTTCATTCTTCTAATTTGGTACAACAGTGACTCCACCCTTTTTGGATACATATTGCACAGGACTGACACATGTACTACTAGCAATAAGAGAAATTATGCCAGCATCACGCCATTTTAAAATTTCCTATTTAACAACCTCCTTCATAACTAGGTTTAGCCTTCTTTGAGGCTCAATGAAGGTGAAATTTTTGTCTTCTAAAATATTTTTATGCTGACAAATGGTTGGACTTATCTCTTTGAGGTCAGCAATGGTCCATCCTATGGCTTTGCTATGCAGTTTCAACATGTCAACCAACTTTTCTTCTTGGTCAACTTCTAATGATGATGAAATAATGGCTGGCAACTTCCCTAAATCTCTTAAAAAGGCATACTTCAAATGTGAGTGAAGTTGTTTCAATTCTAGGTTTGGTGCAACATCTAAGGAAGGAACAAGAGTTTTCCTATCCTCATTTTCTAAAACATCGAAAGAAACAAAGTCTTTCAGTGTTTCTACTTCCTCATAATCTTCCTCTACATCACTATCAGACTCAGATAAACCTAAGATTTTCCCCAAACTTTTCTCTTGACACCAGGTTTCTATAAGACTTAAAATGGAACATTCTTCTCTTTCTTCAAGGACCTAAGGGAATTAAAACATCAAAAGTCACTTATTGATCTTGGACTCTCATGGTTAATTCTCCCATTCTGTATGTCTATGTTGATCCTCTCTCTCAGTGATTTGATGATAATCCCTTTTTACTTATACGTTGTATTTATGTTTCTGTCTTTTCAGTTCCAGCGACCTTCACTGAGTATGTTCAATGATCGCTGAAGAACTTGCATTATAAATCTATCAGAGACAACAATACTTCAAGAAGACAACACTCACACCAAAGAACCTTCAGCAAACATCGAAGACTGAAACTGAAGATTAGAGACTGGCGAGTACGTGATCTGAAGCGGTATTCAGTGATTACAAGCCTGTCTACATATGTGTGAAGACTGCTCAAGTTTCAGCGAATGATGAAGAGACCTTCAGGTCATTCCAGCATTCGGCGATCAAAGGAAGCTTGCTTAGCACGATTGTTGTTGTCTTGTCCTTATACACACAAAGGACAAACACCATACCCTTATGAAAGTTGGTACGGTATGGAGCCGACTAGTCGACTCTATTGTCCACCAACTTTAGGTAAGGATGTCTGCTTTTGAATAGTGCTTTTGTACTATTCACGGTAGCAAAGGAAAATCCTTCCTCTCAAGGCTTGACACGCACTCTAACCCTACCATATTGCATTAAATGAACATTTAATGCACTGGGTATAAATACAAGTGTTTCTTCTCCATGCAGAGTGTACGCAACTCACTCTCTAACCCTAATTCTTACTTCAAGCATTTTCTAGCTTAAGTAAAGGATCTTCTCTACAACATTTATTTTCTTGTATTTGCTAAGACTTAGTGTGTAACTAAAGATTGTTTAGATA
>NC_037529.1:47357644-47360325 GCF_001531365.2 Cynara cardunculus var. scolymus
CCATGTGGGACACACTTTGTGTCCAATATGAAGGAACCACTCAGGTTCAAGAGACCAGAAAGATCAATCTAGTAAGACAATATGAAAGCTTTCTCTGTGGAAAGTCTGAGACGCTGTCTGAAGTACATCAAAGATTTAACTGCCTTCTTATTGATCTTAGGGCGGTCGGCAGGGAATATTCTAAATCTAAAACTTTAACTAAGTTTCTAGAATGTCTTCCTGAGTCTTGGGACACCTTTTCCATGTGTCTCAAGAGGTCGAATGACATGTCCACTCTTTCTCTTTCTACTTTATACGAGATTCTGCTTAACCATGAGCAATCTCGTTAACTGAAGAGGAATCTTGTAAAAGAGTCCAGGGAAATGAAAATCTCTCCTTTGGCTTTGATCTCTGAGACTTCTTCAGTTGAAACTTCTTCTACTCCTTTTGTTTCTTCTCTTCCTCCCGTTGTTATCACGAAGATAGATTCTTCTATCTTTGAGGATATTCCAGAATCCGATTTAACATATTTTGATGAGTCCCTGGCACTCCTGATTAAGTCATTTAGGAGGTTCACCAGTAAGAGCAACTTCCACAGATCTCCTCAGCTGTCCCTTAGAGAAAAGCCAAAGTCTGAAAGAATAGACAAGGCTTCAGCTGTCTGCTACAACTATCACCGGCCCGGACACTTTGCAGGTGAGTACAGATCAAAGAAGACTGCGACGCCATCTTCTAAAGCTCCTTCCTCCTTCAGGACCAAAGATGAGAAGTACTCAAAACTAAAGGAAAAGTACAAGAAGATGAAGAACAACCAGCGAAAGGCTAAAGGCCTTATTGCTGAAGAGCATGACTGGGCTGAGTCATCCGATGAATCATCTTCGGATGAAGAGGATAAAGCATACGTCTGCTTGATGGCCATAGATGCAGATGAAGGATCTTTAGAAGCGTCTACTTCCTCTGAGCCATCTTCTTCTTTTATTCAGGTATGTTTCCTAAATGAACCCTCTACTTCTTCTAGTCTTTCTGCACTGGATACGCTGACGGTTGACCTTTACAATGCCCTTAATGGTAATTCAAAAGCAGAAATGCTTAACGTTGATCTTCAAGAGCAATTGAAGATTTTCCAGGTTATTGTAAACCAAGACATCACTGTTGAATGTGAGAAGGCTATCGCTGAGCGTGAGCGAGTAATCGCTGAACTCAAGGCCGAGAAAGCTACCATTGAAGGGTGGTGCAAAACATCCATCAAGGCCTCTGAGATCATTAACGCTCAGATCCCCGCCAAGATAAAAACTGGTCTAGGATTCTCCTATGATCAGGAAGAATGTGTTAAGAACAGGTCCATGCTCAAATTTGGTACCTTCGTCTCTTCTGTTCCCAACAGTTCTTCCTTTCAGTCCTCTTCTATTACTGAGAGTCATCTTGAAGGAACTCCTTCAAGTTCTGGGTGCAAAGACAAAGGTAAATCCATTGTCACAACATCTCTTCCCATGAAGTCTAACAAGTGTAATAGATCTAGGTCTATTTCTTCAGCTTGTAAAACTTCTTCCTCTTTAGGGACTAGGAAATCTGAATCCCATCAGAAATCCAAGTAACAGCTCAAGGTGGACTTTTCACCTAAGGAATCCAATTCCTCAAAGGTTCCTCCTAGAACCAATAAGAAAGGAATTATTGGAGCTGGTCCCGCTTCTATTCTGATACTTCGTGGCCCTAAAGCTACTCTTAGATTTATGAAGTGTAAACACTGGGGGTGAGAAAACACATATTGCCAGCAAGTGTCCTTCTGCCGCCAAAGTTGGTTTGCCAGCTAAGGGCAAGAAAGTAACCAAGACTGAGAAATCAACCAAGGTGAAATCATCCACAAAGGCTACATAGCAATCGAGGTGAAGAAAACCATTGAAGCCTCTTCTTCAGGCTTAGCGAAGACAACTCCTGCTGAAAAGTCTTTAGCATCAGACGTTGTAGTTCCTACCACTGAAGCCTCTTTATTAGGCTCAGTGAAGACTTCCAATGTAACTACCTTAGTAGTGTCAAAGGTTGTTCCTCTTTCCACTCAAACCTCTTTAGGTTCGGTGATGCCATCTACTGATGGTGTATCTTCAGCATTAGATGATGAAGCCTCTAACAAAGCTGGACCCCAATAGCTGGGTACCAATAGCATTCTTATTTTTTTTCCTTGTACATGATGTCAAAGGCATATGGTATCTGGACAACGGATGTTCAAGACATATGACTGGAGATAAATCTCTTCTAACTCATTTAGAGGAAGAAAGAGGACCTTCCGTAACCTTTGGTAGAAATGGAAAAGGATATACCAAAGGTTTTGGTATATTAACCAATGGTGCAACAACTTTCAAACGCGTTGCATATGTTGAAGCACTGAAGCACAATCTTCTTAGCATCAGTCAATTGTGTGATAAAGAYTATACAATTAAATTCTCAAAGAATTCATGTCATGTTCTTGACAAAGATGATAAGGTTGCTCTAACCGGTTCTCGTCTAGAGAATGTATATATCATCAACATGAATCGTTCTCTCACCGAGAATAGCTACTTCTTCTCCAAAGCCTCATCAGATATTAACTGGTTATGGCACAAACGGCTATCTCATCTCAACTTCAAGACACTCAGTGAGTTGTCAAGAAATGATCTTGTCACTGGTCTTCCTCAACACTCGTTTGCAAAGGAATCTCTTTGCTCAGC
>NC_037529.1:47361122-47362667 GCF_001531365.2 Cynara cardunculus var. scolymus
GTATCCAAAGCCTTCAGAGTATTCAACAAACGAAGACATACAATAGAGGAATCTATTCATGTCACCTTTGACGAATCTCAGTCAGCTAATTCAAAACCCATCTCAAATAATGAGGATGAATTAGAAAATTGAATGTTCTCTTACTATGGACAACCTGATGCTTCTTACAGTGCTCCTCTCAACACTGAATCTCTCGAAGCTGAAGATGATCCACTCATCATTCCAGTTACAGCTAGTCACTCCACCGCATCTTCTTCAGAGATCGCTGCAGTGCCCATTAGCTGTGTTCCTCCTTCTACTTCAAACACTGATCTGTTAGTAAATGAAATGCCTTCAGTTTCTCAACCTGTTTCAGTCGCTGAATCTGGGACTCCTTTAGCAATAGTCCCTATTGCTGAAAAGAATACTGCTGTAGCCTCATCTTCAATATCTGAACTTGCTTATTCAGATGAAGCACCTCTACCGGCTCAGGATGGACTAAAAGCCATCCAATTCATCAAATTCTTGGTGATCCAGATGCAGGTATCAAGACACCTCGTGGTCTAGGTAATATCTCTCTCTTCGTCAACTTTCTTTCTTTAGTTAAACCCAATAAAATCAATGACGCTATCTCTGACCCTAGATGGGTTCTTGCTATGCAAGAAGAGCTCGTTGAGTTTGATAGGAACAAAGTCTGGTACCTTGTCCCACGTCCATCTGACAAATCAGTGATAGGCACCAAATAGGTCTATCACAACAAGTTGGATGAAGATGGTGTGGTAGCCCGCAACAAGGCTCGGCTTGTTGCTCAGGGTTATAGACAAGAAGAAGGAATCGCCTATGACGAAACCTTCGCACTAGTGGCTAGACTCGAAGCAATTCGACTCTTTCTAGCCTTTGCTACCCATAGAGACTTCAAGGTCTTTCAGATGGATGTAAAGAGCGCTTTCCTTAATGGAAAACTCAAGAGGAAGTTTATGTTGAACAACCTCCAGGGTTTCTAGACCCCAAGTATCCAAACCATGTCTATAGGTTGGATGAAGCTCTTTATGGGTCAAAGCAGGCTCCTCGTGCCTGGTATGATACCCTTTCTTCTTTTTTCATCTCTGAGAAATTCTCTCGTGGAAAGATTGACCAGACCTTCTTTCTTAGGAAAGTTAAAGGTCACATCATTCTCGTCCAAATTTATGTCGATGATATTATTTTTAGTTCCACTAATCCCTCTTTATGTTTTCGTTTCCCTGATTGCATGAAGAAAGAATATCAGATGAGCAAGATGGGAGAACTAACATTCTTTTTAGGCCTCCAGATCAAACAAACTGATAAAGGTATCTTTATCAACCAAAGTAAGTATGTTCGAGACATGCTGAAGAAGTTTGATCTATCCAACAGTTCATCTATGAAGACTCCTATGGCTCCTCCACTCACTCTCAACAAGGATCCAAATGGAAAGCCTGTAAATGATATTGTTTATAGAGGAATGATCAACTCCCTGCTGTATCTCATAGCTAGTCGACCCGATATCATGTACTCCAATTGCTTATGTGCAAGATATCAAGCTGAACC
>NC_037529.1:47362882-47376928 GCF_001531365.2 Cynara cardunculus var. scolymus
TGGAGGCTGTCAGCTTCTAGGTGGAAAGTTGGTGAGTTGGACATGTAAAAAGCAAAATTCAGTGTCCACATCAACAGCTGAAGCTGAATATGTAGCCGCTGGTAGCTGTTGTGCCCAAATTCTTTGGATGAAAAATCAGCTGCTAGACTACGATCTTCAGTTTTCAAATATTCCTATTTATTGTGATAGCACTAGTGCTATATCAATTGCAAACAACCCCGTACTTCACTCCAAGACCAAACATATCAAGATCCGATATCATTTTATCAGAGATCATGTTATGAATGGTGATATTGAACTTCACTTCGTTCCAACTGAGTATCAACTCGCTGACCTTTTCACCAAGCCTTTTGATGAGACAAGATTTAATATGTTGATCAGCGAATTGGGTATGTTGAACACTGAAGATTAATCTTCAGCTATTAAACATCACTCAGTAAGTGAAATGATTCAGTGCTCTATCTCTAACACTGAACTTTTGAGTAAATGTATCTATTCTCTCTCAGGTATGATTACTCTTCTCTTTTCTAAAAACTTAAAATCTTCACTGAAGCTTTCTTCTTTTCAGTGATAAAAGTTTTAAAAGGTGGTCTCAGTGATTCTCAACACTTACCACATCTCTAAGTATATCTTTATACTTTTCTTAAAATTCAAAATGATCACTGAATCTCTTCTTATCAGTGATTAAAAAGATTTTTTAAATGCCAGTTTTAGTGACTCTCCTATCACTGACTCTGATGTCTTAAAACCCTCACTGAATCCTTCTTTTCAGTGATAAAATGTTTTAAATGGTCTTATAAGTGTTTCCTTAGACACTGTACGACTCGGTCTTATAAGTGTTTCCTTAGACACTGTATGACTCTTCATTTTCTTAAAAACTATTTGTTTTTAAAAGAAAATAGTTAATGAACCGTATTTATGACGACATTCTCTATTTACTATGCACGACGCTTTGAGACGCGCAAAAGGTTCTGTCATTACGCTACCTCATTTAATGTCATCCAATCATGGATGAGAACATGGTATCTTTTTCATCATGACCACTTTCCCGAACCGTCGTCTTTTCTCTCTCTCATATTATTTCTCTCTCCTCCTACCTATAAATATGAGACTTCTTCTCCACTTTTCTCTTTACGCTTACAAAATTCTTAGACGAAACTCTGCAAGAATTCTCCCAAAGCAAGAACTCTCAAAAACCCTCTAAGCTTTTTCGACCTTTTCTCTTCTTCATCCAAGGTCGATATATTTTTTCTTTATTTGCTGTTTATAAGAAACGTTTAATAAAGTTTAAGAATCTTGTTCTCTTAAATACATTAAACAATAAAGGTTTTTAATCATCTTTTTCATGGTTATAATCTTATTTCATGATACACATTTCTCTTGATAAACCCTTATCTTTTAAGGTTTGTCCAAAAGAAGTTTTTACTTGTTCAAAAACTTTTTCTATACTCATAACCAAAGACTCTTCGTTTATTTCTAACAAACCTGTTTGCTTTACTTCTTATTGATACAAACAGATGGCTGCCAAGAACGTCAACTTCTTCATTGACGATATCTCCATCAAGGCCAACAACCACATTGCCTTGTTGGAGATACCTTCCTCCAAGGCGTATTACCAAGATGTGGCTGACTTTCTCAAACAGTCGTCCTTGGGCTACGCACTCAACCATGAGCCCATCATGGTGAAAGAACTCCTTCAGCAGTTCTGGCTTACTGCTGAAGTTGTCGAAGTCGAAGTCAAGCCTGGACGCAAGGCTGAGCAGATCAACTTCACTTTCAATCGCATGGAAGTGAGTTTCGGTGTTCCCACACTCCGGTCGGCTCTCCGTCTTCCCAAGGGCCCCTTCGACAGCGAACCCTCTACCGCCAAGATCATCGAGCTTCTCTACACCATTGGCTACCAGTGGCCAATGAAGGACTCCAACGCCCCTCTAAAGTCCTTAACGAAGATTGAGAAGAACCAGATGTCAGCTATCTGGCAATACCTAATTTCTTATTTCATCTAGTGCATGGGTGGAAAAACTGGTGGTCAGGACCAGGCCTCTAGGATCGCCTTGATCATAGGCGTATCTGCGATTCAGCGTTGCAATATAAATTATGCTGGGGTCATTTTCGATGACATCGTGCTCAAGCTGAACAAGCGTCAGCGAGAAAGGGTGGTGCCTTACACCAGGTTTCTTTCAATGGTGTTCACTAAGATCTTTAAAGATCTTTACCCCAAAGAAGGAAACCTTCAGGTTTTCAAGCTTGGATCCATGATTCTAGATCATAAGCTGAGGGACAGTGATGTGGCACTAACTTCTATTGTGTCCATCACTACCTCTTCTCCTTAGGTGGTCACGAAAAGGGTAAACCCCCCTGCATCTAGCCAAGCCACCAAAACCCCTTCAAAACGACCCTCTCAACCAACTCTTGGTTCTCCTCAGAGAGCCAAGAAGTCCAAAAAGGGGACGGCTACATCTCTAGCTGGAGCCTCTCTAAAGGCTTCAGTTATTGAAACTAGCCTTATCCCCAAGGCGTCTTCTGCTCACCCTCCCAGCTCTTCAGTGATCTCTCCCATCACTGTCGTATAAGTGGTACCTACCCCCACCTCCTTAGTGACCCAAATCACTAAAGGTGTGAATATCAGCGCCGCCACCTCTGAACACCCATGTCTCTTCTCAACCACTTTCTCTTCTCCTCCTTCCTTGGTCTTTACACATGTCGATGATGTATCAACGACTGTCCTTCCTGATACTGAGATGCGCACCACTGGACCTGAGGTTGCTCCTCTCGATGCTCCTCAGCATACAGATGTCCATCCTCATGAGGACATCCTTGTTCAGCCCAGTGGCAATCCTTTTGATGTCACTAGGGGAAATAATGGTTCTCCAGTGTCAACGCTTGGACGAACTCTCTGGCCAATTCTCCCAATTCTTAGCCAGAGAGGGGGAGATGAGGTCCAATGCTGGTGAATCATCTGATGCTGTTCCTACTCCTTCTCAGGCTGTTGGTCCAGTATCAGCTTCAGTTGCAGTTGAAGCTGAGGCTCCCAGAGCTAAAGCGGTTGCTGCTCCTATAATCCCGACCACCAAAGCTGCTCTAGCTAAGGATGTCGATGCCATCCCTAAGGATGATGCCCCTGCCATCACTGCTGTTGGTGATGATGATGATGAAGATGAAGATGATGATGATGATGATGATGATGATGATGATGATGATGATGATGATGATGATGAAGATGATGAACCTACCATTTCAGACCCCGAAAATAATCTAGATGCTGACGACGACGATGATGATGAAGATGACTTTACCATCAAGTACCAGAAGCCATCAACCATCACCAAGGGAGCAAAGGAAAGGTGAATCTACTCCATCAGGGAACCAGGACCCCAAGTTGAAAGGCAAGGCGGGTATCCCTCAAGAACCTTTGTTTGAAGACTCTACCTCTTAGGTAGTGATTACTTCAAATTATCAACTTCATATTCCATCAATAACCTGTGGTCGACTAGAGCGGGTACCTGATCAACCCGTCTCTTGTGCTCCAACCGACCAGCAGATGTCTTAGCTGAAGGAGTCACTTGACCAGATTAGAGTAAAAATCCCTCTTCATACCTCTACTGGTGGTGAGTTTGACTTCCTATCTGAAGCTAAAAGACTCGAGGCATTAAGGGCTGAAGAAAAGCTAGAGCTTCAAAAGAAGCAAACTGAAGACAGCTTGAAGCTGGGCAAGTCACTAGCTGCGAAAGTCCTTCCCAAGAAAAAGTCCAAGAAAACGGTGAACGCTGTCCAAGCCCAGGCTAAACTTCTTTCGATTGCAGAAGCTGAGCATGAGAAGAATCTAAAGCTGGTGGAAAAGGAGAAGCGATGGAGCGAAGAAAAGCTGAAAAAGAGAATCAGTCCCAACCCGATTATTAGCGTCAGCATCAGCGAACGTTCTAAAGATGGTGGAACGCTGGTCTCAATGCTCATCACCCGGGACAATCTTGATGCCGTTACCGAGTACCCTTCCTACCTTGGCCGTTATGGATACAGCAAATGGATAAAGATCAGAAAAGCCATTTAGCGATCCAAGTCGAGACACAAGACACTTATCGAGGACACCATCAACGAGCTAATCAAAAGGATGTCCAGGTATGTCAAGGTCCCTTACATGCCATCTCTGAAGAAAGTGGGAAGAAGAAACTCAAGCTCTCTGATCCTAATGATGGACCATTCCTAAGAAACGAACATGAAACAAGTTTCTCCTTAGATGAAATCCTGAAGGGTCATCAGAGTACAGACATTTCTATGTTGAATCTTGACTTGCCAGATAAGGGTCCCTATACACCCAACTCTGTGCATTTTAAACCTGACTTAGGAGTTATATTCATTGACTATGAAGGTGAAGTCAGATTTAAGAGAATGTCAGAGCTACATCTATGTCCAATGGGTCATTTGGTTTACCTCTTGCTCTGGATAGATGATAGCATGCCTGGAAAAGTCGTAGATCTGAAGATACAAAGGGAATTTCTACGTCGAAGAAACCTTGGTGAAGATGTACCTGGTTACATAGATCTAAGTGTTCTAGATTAGTTTCTCTTTGTAACAACAATCCATTTTTTCTTGTAACTTCTTGTACTATGTCTATTTTCAGTGATTGTACTTATAATCTGTAAACACTAGACATGTACTGTAATACTTGTAATATTTCCCATGATTAATAAAATGAGTATTCCATGTACTTCACTGAAAAAGATCCTAGAAAAAAGTAATAGGGAAACAAGTATATGAGTTCCAGTGTTACTTTTCGCATTCACTGACAATCTATAAGTCAGTGAATAAGCTTTCAGTTTCAGTTTCCGTACTTGTAATTTTCTTAGATATAACTTAAGGAAAATTCTCAAGCTGAGACTGGTTAACTGAAAAAGATCCCAAAATAGTAAAAAGAGACATGTACTTTCTATATAACTTTTTCTTACTATTATTTGATAAAATAACCTTCTTTATGTTATCTTGTTATCATCAAGTAGGGGGAGATTGTTGATCCTCTCTCTCAGTGATTTGATGATAATCCCTTTTTACTTATACGTTGTATTTATGTTTTTGTCTTTTCAGTTCCAGTGACCTTCACTGAGTATGTTCAGTGATCACTGAAGAACTTGCATTGTAAATCTACCAGAGACAACAATACTTCAAGAAGACAACACTCACACCAAAGAACCTTCAGCAAACGTCGAAGACTGAAACTGAAGATTAGAGACTGGCGAGTACGTGATCTAAAGCGGTATTCAGTGATTACAAGCCTGTCTACATATGTTTGAAGACTGCTCAAGCTTCAGCGAATGATGAAGAGACCTTCAGGTCATTCCAGCATTCAACGATCAAAGGAAGCGTGCTTACCACGATTGTTGTTGTCTTGTCCTTATACACACAAAGGACAAACACCATACCCTTATGAAAGTTGGTACTGTACGGAGCCGACTAGTCGACTCTATTGTCCACCAACTTTAGGTAAGGATGTCTGCTCTTGAATAGTGCTTTTGTACTATTCACTGTAGCAAAGGACAAGCCTTCCTCTCAAGGCTTGACATGCACTCTAACCCTACCAAATTGCATTAAATGAACATTTAATGCACTGGGTATAAATAGAAGTGTTTCTTCTCCATGCAGAGTGCACGCAACTCACTCTCTAACCCTAATTCTTACTTCAAGCATTTTCTAGCTTAAGTAAAGGATCTTCTCTACAACATTTCTTTTCTTGTATTTGCTAAGACTTAGTGTGTAACTAAAGATTGTTTAGATAGGTTTTTATCATCTTATCTTTCCGCAAACAATCTTGTAAAATCTGTATTGATCTTCTTTATCAATATAAATTTTAAATTTAAAAATATTGTGTTTGTATTCATCCCCCCTTCTACAAACTGTTTTACTATTCTTGTAGACCCTCAAGGGACCAACAGTCTATCAGGGTTCTTCCAGTAGCTAGGAAAGGTCTTCCCAAGATAATAGGAATGTCTTTGTCAACTTCAAAGTCTAGGATGATAAAATTAGCTGGAAAAATAAACTTATCAACCTGAACTAGTACATCCTCAATCTTTCCTTTAATATAGGCTATTGACTTATCAACTAATTGTAGAGTTATAGTGGTGGCTCTAGCTTCACCTATTCCTAGTGTATTGAAAATAGATAAAGGCATAAGGTTTATACTAGCACCTAAGTCACATAGAGCTTTTCCTATTTCTTTTCCTCCAATTCAACAAGGGGTTGTAAAGCTTCCAGGGTCTTTCAGCTTAGGAGGGATTTTACTAGACAACAGAGCACTGCACCCTTCAGTTATAGCTAAAGTCTCATGCCCAGTCGACTTTTACTTTTTACTCAAAATGTCTTTTAGAAACTTTGCATAATTTGGTATCTGCTCAATATCCTCAACCAAATGTATGTTTATATGTAACTGTTTTAAAACCTCAAGAAATTTTCTAAATTGTAATTCTTCCTTTTGTTTGCTTAATCTTTGAAGATAAGGAATATAAGGAGTGACTACAGTAGGAGAAGTAGTCTCTTGAAGAGTAGGTCCTGGAATGGGTTTCAAAGTTGATTTTACAGTGGGTTCTGATCCAGTTCTACAAGGGATTATAGGACTTGTCTAGACAGATATTGTGGGACTGCCACTAGACTTGTCTTGAGGTTGAAAATTAACATGCTGATTATTATGAGTGCGTTGATGTGCTTGTGAGTGAAAATTAGATTGGCCTTGTTGCTGAAAATTGGAATGTCCTTTTGGTTGAAAATTTGACTGTCCTTATGGTTTTGACATCGGTGGATTAAGAGCTGGACTATGCCATGAAAAATTTGGTTGATTTCTCCATCCAGGATTGTATGTCTGTGAAAATGGTCCAGTTTTGTTAACAAAATTTACAAGTTCAGGATTTCCAGGAAAATGCTCAAAAGGGTGATTCTCACCACAGTACACACATTGCATAGATTGGACATTGGAGTTAAAGGTGTTAGCATCATATTGCACATGTGGGCTAGATGTCAGATTTGAAATCAGCTTAGTGATATGAGCTGTTAATGCTGAAACAACATCTATCTCATTTATCCTAGTTGTTTTCTTTAGTGTCATTGCACGTGGATCAGTCCATTGTCCTTATTGTTAAAAATCTTTTCAAGTATGTCAAAACCTACATTATAGGTACAAGCTGTGAAAGCTCCTCCTGCTGTAGCATTGAGCATTTGTCTAACAACGACATTTAAACCATTGTAGAATGTCTCTAGCGGTATATAGTATGGAATGCCATGGTGAGGGTACTTTCTCAGCAGCTCTTTATACCTTTCTCATGCATCAAGAACTACTTCATCATCCAATTGTCTAAAAGTATAGATTTATTCCTGGACTTAGCATTCCTCGTGGGTGGAAAATATTTTTTCAGAAATTTTTCTACCATTTCATTCCATGTTGTCACAGTGTCTGGTTGCAAGGAATTGTACCATGCTCTTGCTTGATCCCTTAGTGAAAATGGAAAAAGTTTTAGTCTCAGAGTATTGTCTGAAACATCAGGGATGAGAAAAGAATATGTGATTTCTATGAAAGAACGCAGATGAGAATGACAGTCTTCTGATGGTAAACCAGTGTACAGGCCGTTAGTTTGCAACATTTGAAACATCAATGGTTTAAGTGAAAAATGGTGGCACCAATAGTAGGTTTACATATTCCTGTGTGCAATTGAGTTAAGTTTGGAGTAACATAAGCCATAATGCCACCATTTTTAGCATTTGCAAGACGAAAGATGTTTTGTGCCTCATTCTCAGGTGGAATATTTGATTCATTTCTAATAATACCTTTTCCGAGAATAATCACGTTTTCAGTATTGTTTCAGAGGTTAAATCTTGCAGAGCTCTTTGCGCTCTTCTTCATTGTCTGAAAATTTTCAATATCCAGATCAAGTTTGAAAAATTCACCGTGCGACAGCCTTGGCATGTACAGTGCGTTCAAAAAGGTGGTAGAAAAATTAACTTTTATAAACTTTACTTTAAGACGAAAAACTTTAGCGTGCTTTCCCCGGAAACGACACCAAAACTTCCCTGTTCGGTTTTTGCAACCTTAGATTTCAACACAAAAATAGAACTCGGCGCAAATATACACCTTGAACTACTATTGTCTGTTAGACCCCATAATTCCTATTTGTAAAAGTAATGAAAAATGTACAAGTATGGAAGTTTGGAGACTCGATGAAAGACAGAGCTGAGAAGATTCTAAGTGTTGAAGACAAACCAGAGATGCAATGAAAGGTCTAGAGGTGCTATGAAGATTTGAAGCATTTAACCTGATAATCATCTACTTATGAAGAAGTTCATCAGGTCGATGAACTTAGCATTTCCATAACTCTTCTGGTTTACAGCAACTAAAGAATCGTCAAGTGTCATAGTTCAATCAGATCTACTCTGAGCAAGCAGATATGTGAAGAATCCTGATTAAACATGCAACCTAAAGACAATTGGAGATGACTCATCGCCAGCTTGAATTCTATTACACTGGGTAGTTAGATATAACTCCCATCTTTCTATATATATATCTTCTCCATGTTTATCTCATACTAGATTGTTATCTCTTAGACTAGATTGCTAGTATAAATATCATTCATATGTCTTGTAATCAAAGTAATCCTTCTCATTATCATTAATATAGTGAAATTACTTGAAAGCTTCATACTTTATTGAATTTCATCAAAGCTGTTCTTCACCTTCTTCATCAATACGATAGATTTAGGTTCTTAAACATAAATCTTCGTATTATATTGAAAGAACTGGGATCAACAATTGATATCAGAGCAAATTGATTGATTTTCAATCAAAATGATCAAATTGAATCTGAGTATTCAAATCTCTCAATTTTTGTTCTCTTCTTCTCATTTTTCTTCAAAAACTCCAAAATAGTCAACTGGAATTCTGCATATAGTGTTAGCAGTAACACCCCACATCATATATTGCATGTAACACATACTTCATACACAAGAAATACATGTTTTACACCACTTAGGTCCCAAAGTACAAGAAATTATCGTACACAATACATGGTCCAAAAATTCCAAAATACAATTCTTGTACTGATCAACATTCATCAACAAAACTAGATTCAACATGAACAGATCTTCACACATATATGCATATAGAAAAATATCACAATTTCCCCTTCCCCTTACCATCGTGTAACTCAACAGTTCCTACAATACATATTCAGAAATACAAAATGAGGGTTAGACCAGAAGGTCTAGTAAGATCCCTTTTTTCTATGTAATTACAGAGTAAAGATCACCAAAACTTTATTTAAAAACAAATTTTCATGTAAACAAATACATAATCATGTAATTCACATTTACTAGTGCCCTGCTGATTTCCACAGCCAATCTCTGACTTTATAAATAACATATTAAACAAAACAGGCCACAACCTTTCAGGTTCCACATAACTTTTCTCTTAAATCTTTTCATTAGAAACACAGTTTATTCAAAGCCTCTGGCCAAAAACCAGTTATCTTTTCCTCAATAACATCCTTACTACGATTTCCAATAAGAACCATGATCCTGAATCTTTAAATCACAAAAAAAAAAAATAAGAATTCAGAGCCACCGTAACCTTAAAGGATATGACAATAAAAGTTATATCATTAAACATATACACCAATACCACTCTTATATCCAAAGGTACACCTCTCCTTGATATGCCACCCTTATCCCAAAGTACACATCTCCTTGATATGCCACCATTATCCCAAAGTACACCTCTCCGTGATATGCCACCCTTATTTCCTCATCAAAATTTACAAATTTATCCCAATCAGGACAGACCAAAGTCACAAACGTGCTGATGGAACATCATCTATAGTTTTATCCAAAAACAGTTTCAAAATAAATATTGAATACTCTTCCTTTATCATTTTAAAAAGAATGATATGTCATTAACATAATCCACTTGTGAATAAAATACTCAATAACATATCCGCTCATCAAAATATTTTTAGCCAGATTACATATCCAGTCAACCCTCAATCAATCCGGTCAACATAATATCTTAGCCGGACTTCATCTCCGGTCATACCTTGACCGAATTACATATCCGGTCAACATTTCAATATATCAACATGATTAAATCCGGTCAAGCTCTGGCTAGATTACTTATCCGGTCAACACATTTATAAAACACTAACTCAAATCTGGTCAAGAAACCCGTACGACCTTACAGCCGGATTGAGACATAACTGGACAACACTTTAGCCGGATTGGGACGAGTCCGGACGACATTATGACTGTATTCCCACTTCTCCGGTCAGGCCTATGATCAGATTCATAATTCCACAATTTAACTAACACATTGTCCGGTCAACACTATGACCGGACATCTTCTCCTCGGTCAACATATTTCAATAGCACAATTTGATTTACAAAAGGAGTTTAAACATATGAATCAAATGTTTGAACCACTCACCTTATGAAATCTTTGAAAAACAAGATTAAATCGAACTTTGATTCCAACTATGCAAACAATCCGGACAAGCTTTCTCTCAATTCTCTCTCAGGTTTCCAAAATGGCAAAGAAGTTTAATTATGAGCCTCTTCTCACATTTATACCCCTTCCAAAAGTGGAAGGCGGCTATACTCACATGCTTGCCAACCCCAAGAACAAAACCCATGCATACATACTACTTCATGTATACATAAACATGCATGCAAATATATTTCATGCATACCCACATACAATCACATGCATACATAATAATTTATCTTGCATTCACGTAACTATATATCAAATAATCACATAATTATTACCTCAAGTGATAATCAAGACCTGGTTATCACATTGGCTCTCTCACCAAACCTCCAACTCTTCAATGAGAAGAGTATCCCCAATGGAGGATAAGAATGGTAAGTTTCCTTGAGGGGATGGACAAGAATCTTCTTAGATCTATCCTGGAAGGTCCCTACATACCCTAGACCCTAGTCCCAAGAGTTCCTGGAACAAGCACAACAGAAGAAGTTGCAGCCTACTATATGGTAAAAGATGAAACTAACTGGGATGAAGACGACATCGAAAGAGTAGAAGCTGACAGAAAGGCAAAAAGACTGCTAATTATGGCCATTCCTAATGGGATTTTCAATCTCTAGATGCTTGTACCACGACCAAGGAGATTTGGGATGAGTTGGCAAGTCAACTTGAAGAAGGAGCAAAAACAAGGAAGAACCAAAGGGCCCAATGCTTAAATGAATATACGAATTTCAAAGCATTGCATGACGAACCGATTCAAAAGACATATGACCGCTTCAACACATTAATCAACCAATGCCGTAGAAACGACATTGCAAGAACTAAAGAGAAAAACAATGTTTTATTCCTTAAAAGTCTCGATGATGAATGGACACAATTGTCCATGTCCTTTCAAGCAAACCAAGACTTATAAAGCTGGTCACTCCATGATGTCTATGAAACACTTGCTACCCAAGAGCAAGATATTCTAAAAAGAAAGGTGTCAATAGGAGGACCTCTAGCCTTAGTATCTTAAGAAAAGGAGGTTATTAGAGGCCCCTCCAAAGAGCATCACAAAAAGAAGAGCAAGAAGGTCTTAATCACAGAATCTGAATAAGAAGAAGAAGCCTCGGATTCTAATGATGATCTCAAAGCTTTCGCCAAATCTCTTGCTCTGATTACAAAACAGTTCTAGAAGAAGTTCTTCAAGAGATCCTTTGAAAAGGACAATAGAAGAGACTCCAGAAGGGAAAGATTCCAACCCACCTATGGACAAAAGACAATCAAGTTTCATCAGAGAGATGAACGAAGAGAAGATAGAGAAGGAGGAGACGGAAGAAAAGATGGTCAAAGATGCTACCGATACGGAAAGCTAGGCCATTTCTCAAAGGATTGCAAAGGACGACTAGTCAAGGATGTAGATTACTACAAAAACAAGTACAAATATAAACCCAAGAGAAAGAAGCCTCATGGTGGAAAAAGAAAATTGAGTATCTGACTCTTTATCCGATGAAAAAGATAAAGCTCTCATACGCCTCATGGCCAAGTCCACTACTGAATCCTCTTTCGGCTCCGATGACCAGATATGTAATTCTTCCCTTGATGGAACCAACTCTGCTCCATCAGAGCTAGAGTTAAAGGTTCTAAAACTTTCAGAAGATTACCAAAAATTAAGAGAAAAATTAAACTTTGAAAAATCTGAAAGATTAAAAGCAGAAAAAGAAGTTAGTTTCTACAAAAGAGAAACGAATCTTCTCACTGAAGAAAAAGCTGAATTAGAAAAAGAAAAGACACGAATTGTATCTCTGAAGAGATCAGAGGAAGAAAATCTTTTGGATCTGAACTATAAGATCTCCAAAGAATTAGAGAGAAAGGTAAAAGCTCTAAAAGAATCCGAGGCAGAAAGACAAACTCAGTAGCTCTAAAAGATTTCTTTCAATAGGAAAGAGAGATTCTTCATTAGAAGCTTCAAACCAATGAACTTCTGATTAAGAAATATTAGGATGCTCAAAACGTTTATGAGAAAATTAATGGTCAGACTGATTATCAATGTATTGATTCTTTAATTGGAAACAAGAAAACCACTCTTGAATCTACTTTTAAACTTGGATGTGTCCAAAAACCTGAATTTTCTTTTAAACCAAAAGCCTCTTTCAAAAGAGCCAAAATAAATGGGAAAACCATATTTTCATGACAAGAATTTAAAAATATGGTTTATGAGTGCGACACTACTAAAAATCCTGATGTGAGGATAAAGTTTTAACTCCTTCCAAACCAGACGATGATGGAAACTCTATAGTTAAACCAGAGCCCTGGTTATCGATTCCACAAGTACATCAGAAAGTGCTACTGATGGACCATAACATTTAAGTAAGGAACCAAAGTCATCTGGAGGATCGATGAATGACTCAAGTGCCTTGGAAAATTCATCTATGAAATCAGAAGCAATGGATTTCCCAAAGGATTGTTCTAAACTTTCAACCTCAGAATTCATCTCTGCTAAAAACAAACTAGAAGGCTTAGATTTTGAGAAATCTTCAAGAGACTTTCTTGATTTTGATTCTGAAGAAGAATAAATAATTTGTGAAAAATCAGAAGTAATTGTGGATAAGAAAACACAAGTTCTAAAAATCCCAATGAATCCTGAGTTCATAGATATGTGCATAAAAGCTAAGACTTCTTTAGAACTAGAAAAAGAAACTCCGAGTAAAGTTAAACCTGCCAAGGAAACTCAACAAGGCAAGACCCCTCTCTCTAAATTCATAAAGTTCACTCCTAAACAGAAACGGTCTTCTTCTAAAAACTCTAACATTCATATTTCCTCCCATTCAGGTAAAGGGAAGAAGGTCAATTGTCCTCTCAAGCAGGAAGTAAAGCCTGAGCCTGCAAATAAAAATTTTGTGCTAGTTAGGAAGTTTGTAAAAACAACCAATGCTAGACATAACATTTTAATTATTCTTCTACTTCCAAATTTTCAAATAAAAGGAAAGTTAAACACTCTAATTCGAATACTCACAGTTGTCAATGCTTAACTCGTTAACAAACGTTGAGGGATCATATGTTAGACTATGGATGCATCTTCTCTGAGCATATATATAAATATGAAAAAGTTAAAACTCATAAGAAGAAACTGAAAAAGAAGCCCATGCCTACAAAGGCTAAGGGAAAAGAAAAACAACCTAAAACCAAGAAGGCTGATGAAAATGAGGGTGCCAAACCCCAAGCTAACAAGAGAGGACCTATTATGAAATAGGTACCTCAGAAACCTTAATTTGTGTTAGCTTCATTATTCATCTATTGTAAAAGTATAGAAAAAGTATTCTGCAAGTCTTGACAGAAGGATATCTTCCACATAGGACTAACGACAGAAGCCTTATATTCGAGCAAGTAAAGTGTGACAGAACCTCTGATGTCTCTCACAGAGGTTCTAGAAAATGGTCCTCTGTCAATAAGAACATGCAAGTCAATTATAGCAGAGCCTCTGAGATGGCTCACAGAGGGTCTGCGGATTTCGTCTTCTGTGAAGATCCTCTTCCAACTGTTTTTCAATGGTTATTAGTTGCA
>NC_037529.1:47378466-47379735 GCF_001531365.2 Cynara cardunculus var. scolymus
ATTGACTCTTTCTCACCTTCTGAAAAGAAGGGTTCCATTCCAAGGAGATTTATGAGACAAAGTCAGATATGAATTTTTAAGTTTGGACAACCAGAAACTCAAGAAGACTGTGCTTTTGTGTGTACTATTCATCCTCTTGAGAGAAACTTATCCTCAGAGGCTCTTGAATTTTTTCCAAAACACATCACAGAAGTTACAAATTTTAACTCTAATCTCCCAGAGCTTTCTAAAAATGAGTCTCTCTGTAAAAAGGGTTTTGTCACTGAGCTCTCTAAAAATGATACTTCTAAGCATGAATTTGCCTTAGATCATGAAGAAAGTCCTACACAAGTTGTAGAAACTGATATTGATCTTGAGAAAAGAAAGAAGGAAAGTCAAAGACAAAGTAACTCTCAATGATCTTCCTCTGCAACTCAAAGACCAATTTACACTTGGCAACAATTGAGAAAATGGMMTCAATCTAACATTGCTTCTGTAAAAGCTGGAAAACCAAAGAGGAGATCTAAAAATAAAAATTTTGTACCCCTCTTTGATGATTTTAATAAAAAATTAAAAAAAGCTTCTTGCAATGTTACCTCTTGTGGATGTTTCGATATTATGCATGCTCTATCTAATCATATTCACCATTCTTCCTGTCTGGTCTCTCACCCYRAGAACCATAAATCTRGGRTGAACAATAGACAAATTGGCAATTCTTCTTCTAAGAATAATAAGACCAAATCAAAAGATGCTATGGCATACTTTAAACAGGCTAATGATAAGGGACCCAATTGGAAGTGGGTACCCAAATTAAACGTTCTTTAAATGCAGAAGCAGCAGCATGTGTCAACTTGGATCATGGACTCAGGATGCTCGAGACATATGACTGGCACCATAGAGCTTCTGTCATCATGCCTAAAGCAAGAAGGAGGTTTTGTTATCTCAACTATTGTATGTCTTATAGTTTATTTATTTTTGTATAAAGTTTTTTGTTTGAATAATCTCTTTTTGTATATAGTTTTATTTCTTGAATAACCTTCACTTGTTTTCTTAGTTTGCAGGTTTACCTCGCAGAGACTTGCAAGGTTTGAGGGGGAGTATGTGCTTAAAAAGAATAAAACCTTTTGAAGAAGCAAATGTTTTTTCATCACAGAAGTCTTTTCACATATCCTTTATGATAACTCTCAGAGGCTCTTTGAACGAATTCTCTGTCGATACTTCTTCTTAGGATTTTTAAAATATTTTTGTTTTGAGGGGGAGCCATGGAAGCTGGCTCATAGGGGGAGTTTT
>NC_037529.1:47381055-47397205 GCF_001531365.2 Cynara cardunculus var. scolymus
AATCTACTTCAATCTGCCCCTTGATTACGCACAACTCATCTTCGAGGATATGGTGGGCTTAATAAAAAAGAAGTGTGCTACTCAAAGGGGTGAGAAATTAAAGGTGAAGGCACAAAAGAAAGCCAAAGAGGACCTCAATCATCCAAATCTAATCCTACAGAGGTTCTTTGGTTTGGTCTTTGACGATATGATAGCAGAGAAGTTGCCCTCTACAGAGCCAAATGCGCGGCTGTATCCAATGAAAGAGTTCCACCCCATAGAGCATGAGCTAGGGTACAGAAGCCCAAGGCCTCTATCAAAATCCATGCTCAAATACCTTAGCCGAGGAGATAGGAAAGCGTATAGACGTGAATACAGGCGGCCAGAGCCGGTCCATGAAACCCCTCCACGTATAGGTATCCCCTTAGGAGAGAGTGCAAAAAATGAGGGTTGAGGGAAGAAGGGAGGAGCCAGCAGAGGCTAGGGAGTTAAGTGAGGACAGACCAAAGGTAGTAAGTCCCCCACAAAAACAAAAGAAGACAAAGAAGACTCAGAAGGATGTCGACTCTTCTGAGAAAAAGAAAGGGAAGAAGAGACCCGTAGAAGAAGAGGGTCCAAGCAGTCCTCTGCAAAAGCCAAAAAAGAAGAAATTGAAGAAGGCCCAACCCGTAGAGGTTGAGGTCACAGAGGCTGCAATCCAAGAAAGCCCAGCAGAGGCTGCTCCTAAGCGCAGAAGGTTGTGCAAGACTGTTCAAGTAGAGTCCCCAACAGAGCAAATACACGATGTAATCTTCCACATCCAACAAGAGTTTAAAGCGCCCACAGAAGTAGCGGATTTGGGGACAGAAGTCGTAATAGACGACGAAGAAGAAGAATTGGAGTTAGATGAGGGCGAAAAAGATGCCGAAGGCACACACCCAAGCCCCCCTCCTAGTGCAACCCACATTTCTAGGGACCCTGTTCTAGAGGGAACCCCTGTTGAAAAAAGCGTGCACACGCTGAACCCTAAACTAGCAAACCTCGCAGAGGACATTCTTTCGTCCTCTGTCGAATGCACAGTCCAGGAACCTCAATCTACTCCAACATCCTCTCAAAAGGATGGTGGTTTTAAAATAAGAGTCCATTCGTCCAAGGACTCGTCACAACCCAGAGAGGCATCTGTTGCCCCTCCACACTTGAGTGAACAACCAAGATATGCTTCAGAGGCATACGAGAGATTCACAGAGACTGCAGGTCTAGAACGCCCAAAGTCTCCACTCGATCCCTCTGCCGAGTTAGGCTTTGAACCTACTAGGCACGACATCAACAGAACACTGGTAGGCTCTCCAATTGGAGATGTTCGAGGATTCGGTAGAAGTCCCCGAGCTGACATCAACAAACCAGTCACTGAGGGCGCCTTACACTCTAAGGCTACTAGATCACCATGTGTTGGTGATCTAGATTCCCCGAGTACTTATGTGACAAAGGAGGAGTTACAAACCTTCACCACAGAGGTATTCAAGAGGATGGATGAGTTGAAAAGCTTGTTCTCCTCCCAACCRGYGACAAAGGCTCTTGCACCGTTAACAGAGGCTCTGAAGGAGTTGACTTCCATAACTTCTGAGCTCAAGGCGACCATATCCGCCCTTCAGAGCTCTGTTCTCAACAAAGACGACCTCACAGAAGCTTTCAGCGCCCTGTCTCACAGAACTATCAGAGGTTGCCGCCCAATTTTCTGCAGACTTCATTTYCGCYGGCTACACCGATTATTCTGCCTTCAAGGATGAGATCAAAGGGATGTTCTCCTCTGCRGTCACCTATGGCATTGATTCTAAATCCTCCAGGGCTAACATTAACCATCTAGCCACTCGCAGAGAGCTAGACGCAATGGTTGAAGCCCTTGGAGAGACCGTGCAGAAATACACCGACCAACTCCTCAAGGAAGCCCGAGCAACAAATGAATCAATCAGAGATTGCACGAAGCAAATTGTCAAAGAAGGTGACTCVTTCCDTAATGAGATCTATCGTTGCATCTCTAAAATGAAWTGGGCCACAGAGATGGACATCAACAATGCCTCTGTGAATGCTGAGTTGGTCATAGAAAAGATGGAGAAGGCGGCTTCCAAAGTTCTCAGGCGATTGAAGAAGGCTCCCCTTACTACTTGCAAGACAGAGGCCACTAAAATCCATGACGATCAAGGAGGCGATGACCATGATCGTCATGAGGGGGAGAAGAAGGCAGAACAAAAGAAGACAACCTCTGCCAAACCACTAAAAATAGTGGACTCAGCTGCTGCCCTATTCTCAAAAGACAAATCTCCAGAGTCTAAGGGGAAAGGCAAGGGTAAAGCAGTAGAGGAGTCGCCACAGAAGGGGTCAAGCTCTGAAACGCCATAGGAGATCAATAAAGAAGAGTATAATGACCCGAATCTTGTTCGAGCACTAAAGGCTTCTTTGGCAGAAGCACATGCGAGAAAGGGCAGAGCCCCCATCCCCAGAGTTGGAGAAGGCTCTTCTTCCATCCCCAGAGTTGGAGAAGGCTCTTCTTCCAAACTCGCGAAGATACCAKAAGAAACGTCYACGGGTACGTTTGACGCTCTGGTAGGAACTGTCAAGCCTATCCTACCAGAGGGGTCTACCCGGAGGCCTATACTAGAAGAAGAATCCAGAACGCCAGAATCTGCCATGGTGGGGAGGGTATCTGAGATCCTTGAATCTATGAGCAAGATTCCTACGCAGAAGGTGCGCACAGAGCTCGTAACCACTGTTGAGGAGATTTTGTGGTGGCGTTACTCAGCCATGGATACAGAGCCCCCTTATGACCCAGAGCTTACAGGAATGCCCTCTGCCATTGCAAAGTTCCACTTCTCGAAACTCATAAGGCCACCAGAGCAGGTCTTCTCAGAGCATGTGACCACTTCTCTCGAAACCATTTCTTCGCGCACAATGCTAAAGAAGACCGTGCTATACACTCAGTATGTGGTAAAAAAGGATGATGGCAACCTATATACTTTCACAGATGCTGACCTCCACAACCTCTGTGTATTTGACCTAATCTTCTTGCACAAAATTCTAAACAAGTACATGGAGAGGAGGTCAACATATTCGATTTCTCTCAGAAGGCTGATTGAGGTAATGCGCGCTCAAGTCAAGTTCTACAGCCAGAAAGATTTCGACATCACTATGAGGTTGGCCCAGCCAGAGCTAAAAATTTCTCCTCCAAAGAACAGACCAAGTTGGCTGCTTAGATTTCATCAAAACACCATTGTCCACAATCCCATCTTTGGGTTTGTGTTCCTGGATAAGGATGAGATTCTAAGGTTCTTCGATCCCAAAGAGACGCACAAATATTCAACAGAGTCTCATGAGTGGGTGTTCAACTTAATGGTGACAAAGGTGCAGAGAGGGCATATAAGGGCGGATGAAGTGACCAACCTTCTGGAAACGATCAAGGTTCAASTCTCCTTCAGAGAATGGATATTCAAAGTCTACAAAACCATCAAGTCTGATATGCAATTTGTCGTAGATGACTATCCAGACTCTGCTGTGGATTAATCTCTTGTAATAGTATAGGCCTGCTTAATATTTTCAATTCGTTCATTTATGTAATTCTTTTTTAGAGGATGAGTTTAATCTCCTCTTGTATTTTTTCATTAGTCAATTCTTGCACCCATTTGTCTAAATTTACTTTTTCATACTTAGGGGGAGATTGTTGGCTTCATTATTCATCTCTTGTAAAAGTATAGAAAAAGTATTCTGCAAGTCTTGACAGAAGGATATCTTCCACAGAAGACAACAGAGGACTAACGACAGAAGCCTTATATTCGAGCAAGTAAAGTGTGACAGAACCTCTGATGTCTCTCACAGAGGTTCTAGAAAATGGTCCTCTGTCAATAAGAACATGCAAGTCAATTATAGCAGAGCCTCTGAGATGGCTCACAGAGGGTCTGTGGATTTCGTCTTCTGTGAAGATCCTCTTCCAACTATTTTTCAATGGTTATTAGCTGCATGTGCTTCTCACATGACTAGGACTTAATCGACTTTATTTGGACGACTTAGATGATTTCACGCATCTAGATCTTGTCAGTAAGGTCGTTAGGAACTAGTATAAATAGCGGCTAAGGCCTTTGTAATCAGAGTGCTTCCGTATTGTAATCGTCTAATTTTCAATTGAATGAATTGAAAAACATTTGAAGCAATTCTCCAGCATTCATCTTCTTCCTCATCTTGACTGTGTGTTCTTGGTTTATTTACTCTGTTCTGTTCTTATTATTGTTTCCGCTGCACTTTAATCGTCTTAGAGTTCATTCAGAGTATTAGATCAATATCAAAGCTGAATTTAAGGTCCAACAATTTGTCTTGCAGGACCAGTGTGTGCAACCATGGTACATGGACTCTGGTTGCTCCTGGCACATGACTGGTGATAAAAGTCAACATTCCTCCTTTATCAAAAAATCCGGAGGATCTGTGACTTTTGGAGACAACAACAAAGGTACAATCAAGGGATACGACACTCTCATCAAAGGAAACATATCCATAGCAAAAGTGGCTTATGTTGAAGGCTTAAAACACAACCTTTTAAGCATAAGCCAATTTTGTGACAAACGTTTGGAAGTGAGATTTTGCAAAGGTTTTTGCATCATTGAAATAAAACCTGGACAAATCATCATCAAGGCCAAAAGAGAAGGAAACCTCTATCTTCTGGACTTCCAATCTTCTGTTGGTCAAGACACTCTGTGTCTCGTTTCCCATAGGAGTGAGGAAAATTGGCTATGGCATCAAAAAATTTCACATCTAAATTTTGAACTTTTAAAGAAATTAGCCAAACAGTAGTTAGTCAAAGGTATACCTAATCTAAATTTTGAAAAAGCCTATCTTTGCAGGGCCTGTGAGATGGGAAAATTAAAACAGGTTTCTCATAAGTCCAAATCAAAAATCTCATGCTCCAAACCATTGGATATGCTTCACATCGATCTCTGTGGGACCATCTCAACACAAAGCCTCTCTAAGGAGAAGTATATCCTTGTACTTGTTGATGAATTCTCATGATACACATGGGTTGAGTTTGTAAAGAAGAAATCAGAAGTTTCAGAACTCCTCATCGTAGTGACGCAAAAGGTCCAAGTCTTTCTACAAAGCAAAATCATAAAACTTAGAAACGACAATGGAACAGAGTTCAAGAATGCCAGAATTGATGAATATCTCAACAATGAAGGTATATCTCAAAAAAATTCAGTGGCCGGAACCCCACAAAAAAATGGAGTCGTTGAAAGAAGAAACAAAACCCTAATAGAAGCAGCAAGGACGATGCTTGCTTCATCAGCACTACCCATCTTCTTCTAGGCTGAAGATATCTCCATTGCCTGCTTCACCAGAAAAGATCAATCATCAACAAGAGGCACCAAAAGACCCCTATGAGCTCATCAACCAAAGACGTCCAAATGTCAAATAATTCCATGTCTTTGGGTGCAAATGCTATGTACTCAACGACAAGGAACATCTTGGAAAATTTGACAAGAAGGCTGTTAAAGGCATATTCTTGGGGTATTCTCAATCCGCGAAGGCCTACATAGTTTTCATCAAAAGGACCAAAATTGTCACATAAAGCATCAATATGTCCTTTGATGATGCATCACAAATGACTTCTGGACAACACAGTTCAGAACTCGGGCTAACACAAGGAGCTTTTGATTCGTTACTCCACAAACCAAGAGAATCAAAACTTCTCAACTGTTTGAAGACTTGTTTGAAGAAGATGCAGTCTCTAGACCGATGACCAATGCAAAACTATCTCCCAAAACTGATGAACTACATGAGATATCCAACACTGAAGGTACAACTCTTCTAAATCTCCTGTTACTTCACCATCTACTTCTTCTATGTCTCCAAACCTAAACAAGAATATGGAGAAGATCAATTTGAGAGGGAGCAAGCAGTTCCATCTACCAATTCTATCAATGAAGAACTGCATCTTGTTGCTCAAGAACCCCAATCAAGTACCAAGTGGACAAAAGACCATCCTCATCACCAAATTATCGGTGATCCATCGTCTGGTGTTAAAACAAGATCTGCCACAACAAATAAATGCCTCTTCGCAAACTTTTTAAGCATGATCGAACCAAAGAAAATCTCTGAGGCCTTACAAGATCCAAAATAGATAGACGTAATGCAAAAAGAGTTACTCCAGTTTGAGAGGAACAAAGTTTGGTCCCTCATGCCTCTCCCCAAAGGCAAAACCGCAATTGGGACCAAATGGGTCTTTAGAAATAAGAAAGACGAAGATGGCATAGTCATCAGAAACAAGGCCAGGCTGGTCGCCAAGAGCTATTGCCAGGAAAAAGGGATAGACTATGACGAAACCTTCGCCCCCGTTGCTAGGCTTGAAGTTATCATAATATTCTTATCCTATGCAGGACACAAGGGCTTCAAGGTTTATTAGATGGATGTTAAGTCTGCCTTTCTAAACTGCAAGTTACAAGAGTATGTTTAGCAACCTCCTGGGTTTGAAAACTCTAAACATCCAGAGTACGTCTATTTTCTGGATAAAGCTCTCTATGGTCTCAAACAAGCACCCAGGGCCTGGTATGAAACTCTCTCCACTTTTCTTACAACCAATGGATTTGAAAAAGGTACAATCGACATAACTCTCTTTCTCAATAGACACAAAGGTGATATTTTACTTGTCCAAATTTATGTGGACGACATCATATTTGGCTCAACTAACTCCAAATTTTGTGAATAATTCTCAGACCTAATGAAAAGCAAATTTGAGATGATTATGGTGGGAGCACTAAGTTTCCTCCTACGTCTTCAAATAAAACAAACTTTAAAAGGAATTTTCATCTATCAGTCCAAATATGTGATTGACCTTCTGAAGAAATATAATATCTCAAATTCATCATCTATAAGAACTCCAATGGCCATAGGAGCAAAGTTGTACTTTGATTCATCAGGCAAGGCTGTAGATGTGACAACCTATAGAGGCATGATTAGGTCACTCTTGTACCCCACAGCTTGTAGGCAAGATATAATGTTTTCAACTTGTCTTTGTGCAAGATATCAAGCAAATCTTAAAGAATCTCATCTTTCTGCTGTCAAGAGGATCTTTAGATACCTAAAAGGCACCCCTTCTTTGGGTCTCTGGTATCCAAAGAACTCTGGCTTTGAACTAATAGCCTATATAGATGCAGATCATGCAGGGTGCAAGCTTGATAGAAAGAGTATGTCTGGTAGCTGTCAACCTTTGGAAGACAAGCTAGTTAGTTAAACATCCAGAAAACAAAATTATGTCTCGACATCTACAACAGAAGCAGAGTATGTTGCTGTTGCTAGTTGTTGTTCACAAGTGCTCTGGATGAAAACTCAACTAAAGGATTTTGGGTTCCATTTTGAGAAAATCCCCATCCTCTGTGACTCCAAAAGTGCAACAACAATTTCTGCAAATCCAGTGCAACACTCCAAGACAAAGCATATTGATGTCAAGTACCATTTTCTCAAAGACCATGTTGAAAAGGGAAACACAGAGATGTATTTTGTTCCCACAAATATTCAACTTGTTGATCTCTTCACAAAAGCATTAGATGAGAAAATGTTTTTTTTTCATTTTCAGCAAGATGGGTATGCTGAATTACACCACTTAAAGCATAACATCCATCAAACCAGAGATTTTCAATATCTCTAGGTTTTGCCAAAAGTGATATACTATGGCTCGTGAAACCAAGTCTTATATACCAAAGCCTTCGGTTCTATAGACCGGATCCCCTGGATAATTGGAAACACTTGTATTTCTTTAGGCCTCACATTTTATTCTCTTTGTAACCAAATCCCCCTGGTCCAAAGAAGAATTTCGTTTTAACACAAGTACCACTCACCGACTAGAGCCTCTGGTTCTTAAGACTAGAGCCTCTAGATTCAAGGTCTTAAGGACCAGAGCCCCTCTGGTCCCACTTGGTCACCATATTACCTCATTCCTTAGCACATCACTTTATTTTTTATATCATTCTATGCAACCAGAGCTTCTGGTTCTACAAACTAGAGCCTCTGGATGCCAAGTTTTTTGACCAAGACCATCACCTTATTACAACTAGAGCCCCTCTAGTTTTACTAAGCATACATTTTCTTGGTTGTCCAAAGGACTCGTGGTTTCACCATCTTGGTGTCTTTTTATAAGACCAGAGCATGTGGTTCTAAAGACTAGAGCCTCTGTTTTTCCGTTCCCTTAGGACCAGAGACCCTTTGGTTGTAAGGACCAACTTAATTTCACCAAGTCTTCATCCACATAAACCCTCATTCACAACCAGAGCTCTGGTTGTATAGACTAGTGCCTCTGGCTTCTACAGCACTCCCTATTCTTGGTCCTAGGGGGAACTTTTCAATCTCTCCCAACCCCAAGCTCAATTTGAGGGGGAGAACATGCAAAACCTTTGACCTTTTAGGGATCAAAAGTAAACCAGCAACACTCTGGTTGACCTTCACTATCAACCAGAGGCCCTCTGGTTCACTCTCTTGATTTCCTAAATAGCATTAAGACCACCTAGAGCCTCTGGTTTGTGTATTTAGAGTCTCTGGACCTCCACAATGCTTATACTTGGATTAGTTTTTGACCCTCATGCATAACCAGAGCCCCTCTAGTCTATCTACAAGACCAGCCAGAGCCCCTCTGGTTCCTCTTCTAGGGTTGACTTTTATTTTCCAAGTGTTTAAATGATCATCCAGAGCCTCTGGTCTGTCTATCCAAAACCTCTGTCTCATCAAACCCCACATTTGAAGGCTTAATCCATCACAATGTACAACTAGAGGCCCTATGGTTCTTCATACAAAGACAACCAAAACCCCCTCTAGTTCCCCTACAATAATCATGACCAACCAGATCCCCTTTGGTTCCATGGTCATAAAAACTATATAACCAAAACCCATATTAATTGCAAATCTTTTCAAGATTATGCAAAATTGCAGCTTTTGTGACTAAAAACTATACAACATGGGCTTTTAGAAGACCAAAACTTCGTAATTAGCATTTATCTTACAATTAATTGGGATTTTTTTGGGTATATTTTTTTTGAATTTTTTTTAAGAATTATCCTTTTAGATTTTCTTTTAAAAAAATATTTTCCTTTTTGATTTACAATTATCCTAGTAAATCATATTAATCCCAAACATCACCCTCAAACGGCTACAGACTATACCCTCGCCTCTTACCCATAAAACCCTCTCCAAATTACCACATTTTTGATTTACACATGTCCCACCTTTTTTTGACAGCCATGATGATCGTGAGCTATATATACGGCTCAAGGTCACATTTTCACCTTTCACCAATTGTCAGCTGTAACACCCCAACCCCACTAATGAAGAAAAAGATTTTCCTATTATGACTCCTATTGGTACCTCTGAGGGAAGAGGCAGAAGCAGGGGGAGGGATAGAGGAAGGGGTCAAGGTAGAGGACAGGTGAGAGGCAGAGCTAGTCAACCAGAAAATAATACATATCAGGCCGAATCTAACTCTGAAAACATGAATCAAGAGCATGTACTTTTGAAATTTTGATCTATGTAATTTTACATTATAGACTTTTATGTTATGGACCTATGTGGGAGAAAACATGTATTCTATGTATGAGATATGTGTTATATGCAATGTGTGGATTTGGGGTGTTACATCAGCCGCCTAAACCAAAAACCCAACCACTATTTTACTCCTTTTTCAAACCACCTACCTTCCTCCCCCACTATAAAAAACCCCTCCCCACCACCATTGTTATCTTTTACGCTTTCATCACTTTTAAACGAACTAAGAACAAACATGCAACTTCCTCTTACCAACAATGGCATCCTCCTCCTCAGCCTTGCATAATTCCAACTAAACCAGAGCCAAGTTCAGTCACCGGGGCTGACAGCCGTGCACTCGTCTTCCTCCCGATCAAACCCAACAACCATCCCTTCGAATTTCGTCCCCAACTTTTTGAAGACAGATTCGCCATCCTCGTAGATTTCTACCAAAATTGTGTATTACATCCAACATTGACCTTATCAGACAACGAAGTTCCCGTCCGGTATGCCAACAATATTGGAATACGTGCAATTTCTACCCCGAGAACCATGGAATTATGGGCGCCATTGATGTCCCGAATGACATGGTTTGCACCATTAAAATTTCTCAAGCCAAGATTTCAAAGCTCCTATTTATTCCCACAAGACAGAGCTCGGGATTGCTCATTACTAAGAACCACTCACCAATCACGACATCCTCTGATTTATACAAATGTTGGGCTACAACCGGGAACTGCGGAATGCATCGGACTTCAAGCGCAAGTATCTTCCACCAATGTGGAACATGTTCTTTAGTGTACTCAACTGCGCTCTCACATGCAAACTTGGAAGTATGAACCAGGGCAACATCAACATTATGACCATCATGTATGGTCTGTACTTCAACCTTCTGCTTGACTATGCGTTTCTCCTCTACAACGAAATCCACACTGTGATAGTCAAGAAAAACAAGCTCATGGCCACCAAAAAGCCCGTCACCTCTGTCCTATTTCCTCGTTTTCTTGCTCTATTCATCAAGGACGCGGTGAAAGTACATGACTTGCCGGGTGATGGACCGTTCACCCCCCAATTCATAATGACTGTTCATTGCCCCACAATATCCAAGGACGGATACCCGGATGAGAGGCCACTTCCAAAGGCCATGCTCTGAGTGATACCTAACACCTCCGCCACACTTACGTACCAAAGCACCACATCTAACATACAAGACTACCTACCACGGAGTATATTGAGCCTATCCCCGAGACAAGCAAGGGGTCCCAAGGCAAGAGAACTCAATCTGCTAATGATTATGATGATAGTCCTCCCGCCTCCTCCGGACCACTTCCGACCACTGCTGCTTCCCTTCACCCATCTCCCCAGGCCACTACATCCACTATCCATAGCGACCAAGGCCAAAGGGATATTAAAGAAGGACTGCCCAGCCCGAACCCTACTGTTGGTCCCATTAGGGTCTACAAGATATTTAGAAACAGTTTGTAGAAGGGGGAGATGAATACAAACATAATAAACTTTTCAAATTTAAAATATATATTGATAAGGAAGGATCAATACATATTTTACAAGATTGTATGTGGAATAAGATAAGGTAAAAATAACCTATCTAAACAATCTAAGTTACACACAAATGATCTTAGCAAAAAGAAAAGATTTGTTGTTTAATACTAAGAAGAAAATGAGTTCTTTCTAGGTAAGAACTATTTGAATACTTGAAAAGGGACTCTAACTTACTTGAAGATAAGCATAAGTGTTCTTAGATGTGTGTGTGTTCTTTCACGTATGCACATAAGGATTACAATATATCTACATGGAGATAGCAAACATCTATATATACCGATTGCAGCAATGCAGTAGGGTTTGAACACACATCAAGCCTTTAGAGAAAGACTTGTCCTTTGTTACAGTGAATAGTACAAAAGCCTATTCATGAGCAGACATCCTTTCATGAAGTTGGTGGATAGTAGAGTCAACTAATCGGCTCCGTACCGTACTATACTCTAGAAAGGGTATGTGTTTGTCCTTTGTGCGTGGAAGGACAAGACAAAAACAATCTTGGACAACAAGCTTCATTTGATCGCTGAATATTGGAATAACCCTGAAGGTCTCTTTAGCATTCGCAGAGGCTTGGGCATTCTTCACACATATGTCGACCAGGTTGTAATCACTGAATGCCTCTTCAAATCACGAATGCGCTAGTCTCTAATCTTCAGTTTTAGTCTTTGACTTTCACTGAAGGTTCATTGGTGTAAGTTTTGTCTTCTTGAAGTATCGTTGTTGCAGATGGATTTACTATACATGTCTCAACGATCACTAAACAGACTTAGTGATGATCATTGGAACTAAAAGACAGAAACAATAATACTTCATATAAGGCAAAAGGGATTATCATCAAATCAATGAGAGAGGATCAACAACTTCAGACTTGTACTCTTGAAATAACTCTGAAATATAACTTCAAATAATGACTTCAGAATTGTACTCTTGAAATAACTCTAAAGTAAAACTCTTCACACTTCAGAGCTCTATATAGACAAGCTAGAAGCTCTACATGCACTATGCAGAGGCTCTGCATGGTGCTCTGTCTGGAAAAGAAGACTTTAGAGTTCGGGTGTGTTAACTCAGAAAAATGACTCTTCTAACTTTTACTCTGGAAATAACTCTGAAGTAAAACTCCGAAGAATGACTATTCAGACTTATACTCTTGAAATAAATCTAGACTATAAAATCAATCCCACTAAATCAGAGTTCAGACTTCTAAGTTTGAAAAAAAATACTTCAGAGTTCAGACTTCAAAGTTCAGGTGAGCTAAGTATGAAAAAGAAGACTTCAGAATTCGCGTGAGCTAACTCTGAAGAATGACTCTTCAGACTCGTAGAAGACTTTAGAGTTCAGCCTTCTAGAAGACTTCAGACTTCTTTTTCTAAGTCTAAAAAAATGACTTCAGAGTTCAGACTTCTAAGTCTGAAAAATAAGAATTCAGAGTTCAGACTCCAGAGTTCAGCTGAGCTAAGTCTGAAAAAGCAGACTTCAAAGTTCGGGTGAGCTAACTCTTTAGAATGACTCTTCAGACTTGTACTCTTGAAATAAATTTGAAGTAGAACTTTGAAGATTGACTTCAGACTTGTACTATTGAAATAAATCTGAAGTATAACTCTGAAGAATGACTCTTCATACTTGAAACTATATCAATAATTAATTAAAATGAAGTTAACCCTAAAATAAAATTGAATTTAGAAATAAAACTATATCAGTACATTGAATTTAAACTTAGAAGAGCGCTTGTGTCAAATCTGAAGATGAAGTTTGAAGACCTTGAGTTCAGAGTTATTCAAATACCCAATATCTTTGAAAAAAAACCTCATTTTAAAGTTTGCATCATACAGAGAAAGACCAACCAAAGCTCCTATGGTCCTTAAGGGCCAGAGCCCTTGTGGACTCACCAACCAAAATCAAGGTCAACTCAAAAGCAAGACCAACCAACGGCCCTCTCGTCAACCAGAGCCCCTCTGGTCGATCAGAGCTTCTGGTTCGTCTATCTAGAGCCTCTGGGTCAAAAAATGTTAAATACTTAAAGAATTTTAGTTCCAGTTACAACTGAAGACCCTCTGGTTAAACATGGAGATCAACCAGAGCCCCTCTGGTTTCTTTATGATTGATTGAAATATTTTTCCAATGTTCAAATAAACAACCAGAAGCAAAGCCATCTAGAAGCCAGACCAACTAGACGGACTCTGGCTTACAAGACTAAGTCTAAGTCTTAAAGACTTATCTTCAAAGTCTAGATAAGTTTATTACAAGACTTGCACTCTTGAAATTACTCTGAAGTAAAATTCTTCAGACTTCAAAGCTTTGTATAGGCAAGCCAGAAGCTATGCATGCACTATGCAGAGGCTCTGTATGGTGCTTCGTCTGGAAAAGAAGACTACAGAATTCAGGTGAGCTAACTCTGAAGAATGACTCTTCAGACTTGTACTCTGGAAATAAATCTAAATAAAAACTCTGAAGAATGACTCTTCAGACTTGTAATCTTGAAATAACTCTGAAGTATAAAATCAATCCCATTAATCAGAGTTTAGACTTTTAAGTCTGAAAAAAAAGACTTCAGAGTTCGGGTGAGCTAAGTGTGAAAAAGAAGACTTCAGAATTCGTGTGAGCTAACTTTGAAGAATGACTTCAGACTTGTTCTCTTGAAATAACTCTGAAGTAAAACTTTTCAATAAATTGAATTTAGAATAAAATGAAGTTAACTCTAGAATAAAATTGAATTTAGAAATGAAATTATATTAGTAAATTGAATTTAAACTTAGAAGTAAACTCCATTTTTTACAGGAATCAGTTACCACACGAATTAATTAACCCAAGAATAAAATCAATTACATATAAATTAGTGAGATTGATTGAATAAGAGGACACATGTCAATGAAATGAGTATAATTCGTTGATCCCAGATATCTTAATAACACGAATATTTAAGTTATGAATAACCTAAATATATTGTATGGATGAATAATAGTGAAGAACAACTAAAGAATATTCAAAGGATAATTGGAGCATCAAATGATTCACTATTATTGATTTAATGGAATGGAAGCGTAAACGATTACAAGAAATATAAGACCTATTTATACTAGTAATCTAAATAAGAAGATAACYATCTAAGGAAGATATATCGCAAATCTTCTAAGGAAAGATAGCAATCTAGAAATATGGAAACTATATCGAACTATATAAAGCAATGGGAATCCAGCTGCCGATTTGTCATCTCCAACTGTCTTCTTGGAGGCGTGCTCAACCATGAGTCTTTGAGTCTTCTTGAAGGATATCTCTGGTTGAACTGTTGTTGGAATCCTCTAAGTGTTAGGGACCAGAGGGGTTATGGAGATGCGCTGTTCATCGCACCTATGGACCTTCATCGCATCTCTGGTTGAATTAGACACTTAGGTTTTCTTCATGCTTGTCTTCCATCGACCTTCTTTACTTTCACACTTGTATGTTTTTCATTAATTTTACAATAAGAATGATGGGGTCTAACATAATTGAATTGTTAACGTATATTATGTCTAGATACGTTGAAATGAGTCTAATTAACCACTAATGTAAATTGTGTTTAGATACGTGTTTAGGAGGGAAAACAAAGTAACCGACTCACCAGAAGATGACACATATCACCTAAGTTACTTATTTATTATATGTATAGATTTGTGTAACATGTCTTCAAAATGACAAAAACATGTTTAATCAATCATAATTTTAATTTTTTCAAATATAAATTAGGGAAATTAATTAAAATATTCAGTTTTACCTAGTTGGTTTCACCTTTTAGCCATTTTTTTACAACGCTTAGCAAAATAGCTTTAGGTCCTTAATTTTCAAATTGTTTTTTGCGGATCTGGGTGAAAGATGTAATTTTTATTTGCGGACATAGGTAAGAAACATTATGTTTATGCGGACCTAGTTGACAAATGTAATTTTTTTGCGGACAGGGGCAGAATGTAACACCAAAAAAAAATGATAATTGATGAGATAAGATGAACCCCAAAATGCAAAGTGGAAAATAGAGTATAATATGAATTGTCCAACATAGGGAAAGGGTACAACGTTTACAAAACAAATAAAGAGGCGATAAGTAACAACCTATTAATCTAAACAATCCTATGCCAAGATTAAGGACGGGTGTTTCTATCGTCTCCAACAAAAATGTCATATCATCAAATATTGCAACGCTCCAAAACACCAAAAGCTTTAGCTACACAAAAAGCCTTTTTCGAGACCACGCTCCCCCTCAACCCAAATTAGTCCCGCGGCTAAAGGAACCTGCTAAGCAAACCATTTTAAGAAGAAGTGTTAGGCTTACACCTAGTGAGTCCAAACAACAAGATTTAACGTAACCATAAAAAGTACTTATTTACATATATATAAATATTTGACATAACTTTAAACATGAATAGGAACAGTAAAACTTAAATATCTCAAAGTGGAGTCAAAACATCCGAAGAAGATGGGGGAGTCCCGATTTGCCGTTAATTATGACAGAACACGAAGTAAGTCATAGATCAATGTTACAGAGCATCACTTATAGGTTTAACACCATTGGCATCAACCTAAGCCAGTCATGTAGTCGGTCGTGATCTTAAAATCTTTATCTCGGAAATTACATAATAATCTCAATGCCTATTTTTGAATGGAGGTGGGAAGATGACTTTGGAGATTACATAATAATCACAATGCCTAAATCCAAATTACATCATTCTTCACTCAAAACAATTAAAACGACCTCCCCCCCACGCCCAAGTCTCATTACATCCCGGTGATAGTTTAAAGACGACAACTTAAGCATAAAAAAACGCATATTTGACAATAATAATTTCACCTGGATTCTACGGTAATGAAAATACTGCCTAACTACTAGGAAAGAACTCCATGTATATATTATAAGGGATTTTAAGGTTTTACGATAATCAATACTTGTAATGTGTAGTCCTCTTAGCTAATTACCCCTTTTTAAAACTCCTCCTATTGTTATAACCTGGTTTCAGATAACTTGGGTCAAGGTAAATTTTACGTGATTAATTGATAAATTATAAGATGGTATGTGTGAATGTGGCAACAATGCATGATACATGAAATAAGTGCATACATGTTTGGA
>NC_037529.1:47397805-47402245 GCF_001531365.2 Cynara cardunculus var. scolymus
GTGCTTCCAGTATTGTAATTGTCAACATTTTTCTATGTGAAAATCATATGAAGCATTTCTTTCTCTATGTTCTTCAAGAGTTCTTCATTGTGTTCTTATCGATTTCTACCTGCTTGATTTACAACTGTCCGYTGCATACTCAATGTCTATCTATTTAATCAAGTAAGATTTCAATAYCCTGAACTGAGAAATACGGTCCAACACTTATCATTGTCATTCTTTTAGAAAAGAACCTGTGTGTGTGAGATAAGGTGTTCTTCAAGAATTGTTGCTTCAAAAGTACTTGAAGATTCTGTGTTAAAGTAAAGTTTTTGCTGTGTGTTTATCATCAAGAAATCTGTTTGATAAGGTGAGTGGTGTTGAAACTAAATTCCTCATATATTTGTGTATCAACTGTTGAGTTTTGATATTGGTTTTGAGGTTAAGATGATAAATTATATTTAACAGTTTTTATGATGTTATTGTTTTGGAATATATTTCTGGATAAATATGAAACAAAGTTGTGTTCGTCAACAGCCTTTGAGAAGTTGCTGTTCGAATCTATTTTTGGGATTGTTTTGGAAAGAATTAAACAGTATCTGGGTTTTTAAACAGTTTGAAAGAGTTTTACAGAAAAACAGAGTTTTAAACTGTTTTAGGAGAAGAGGTTGTTCTTGAGAATAGAAGGTTTTGAGGATAAACCTATGTTGAAACCATGATTTGGTTTGGGAATTACGAACAGGTTCACTCTGACATATATGACTGAGGTCTTTCTTTGGATGAACTACTTCATATGAGTTAATGGGAGGATATAAGGGTGGAACATCATAAAAAGGGAATTATTGGAAGGATATAAGGTTGGTCGTTGTCTGCGTGGCCTAACTCTTATTATGATATCTATTAAAGTTACAACAGATTTAAGTTCTCATTTCTTGGTGATTTGAGGATTCAGAGATGTTGTGTTTAGTAGAAATGATGGTAATGATGTTATGAGATTGGAGATAATATAGTTCATGACTGTTGGTTGTGAATAAAAATGCTTTGGGTAAAAGCATTGATTATGAGGAAACAGATGAGCTCTGGTTGTACCTTGCAAGGAACCAGAGGGGCTCTGATTGACCCTCATAATAGAACCAGAGGATTCTGGATATTGATTTAAAATGATGAAAAAATCTTTTATAAATTATTAGTTTGAAAATAAGCTTTATATATCTTTTAGAAACAAGCTTAGTACTATATTTATAATTTTAAAATGATATTTCAAAAGAGTCTCTATACTTAGAAATTTCTATAAAACAAACCAGAGGGGCTTTGGTTGGCTTTCATAAGTACAACCAGAAGCTCTGGTCGAGGAACCAGCGGCTTTGGTCGACTAACCAGAAGCTCTGATAGAAAGACTAGAGGAGCTCTGGTCATGCTTATTGAAAAATATTCTAAGTATGGTTTGGAACCAGAGGCCAATGGACTGGAAAACCATTATGTTTCTAAGTATGGGATTTTGAACAAGAGACCCGATGGACTTAAATATTATGCGATTCTTTTATTATTCTTCATTATGATTGAGAGATTCTTTGATAAATGTTTTTGGTGATCTCACCCTGCATAGCATGAAAAAGGGAATCTCACTAGACTTTTGTCTAACCCTCATTTTGTGTTTTCAAAAATATGTGTGTAGGTAATACCAATTATAATATCGATAAGGGAAAAAGCATTATATGATTACTTCCCTTATGTGCTTAAATGTTGAAGACCATATCTAGATGTGTTTTGGAGAAGAGCGATGCTAGTTTACAAATGCATGTATTTTGAAATTTTTAAGTTATGCAAATTTGTATCGTAACCTGTAGCACAGACTCTTGTAATTTTGGACCTGTGTGGGAATCTATGTATTCTATGAATGAATTCTATGTAATATGCAATGTGTGGAGATTGGGGTGTCACAGATTGGTATCAGAGCCTAAGTTTAAGGGATTTAGGTGATCAATTGCATGATGATGCCTAGACTTAAACTATTCTATTGCATATTAGGGTCCTGGACATAGTTAGAACCTTTGAAATAGATATGATAAGTTAAGAGATCAGTGTGTAAGGTACATTCGGATTACATCTGGCCAATGTAATTTTGAATCTACAGGTACATATGTGAACTTGGACACTTTATTGTATTTGGGAATGTGAAAATGTGTTATTTAATCATGAAATCTATAGATGACAAACCGGTCCCGAAGATCACCAAGACTAGCCCATCCTGATCTTAGTGAGGCAGAAAATTCTCCCATTTAAGCCACTATTAATACCTCACGAGGTAGAGGCAGAGGATGAGGGAGAAATCAAACAAGGGAAAGAAATTATCAATCACAAGGTTATGTTAATCAAGCAGAATCTAACTCTGGGAATAACAATCCGGAACCAACACCATAGCTAGATTTTGTAACTAGAGATATGTTGGCTGAAGAAATGGGAAAGTTAAGAGAAACCTTAACATCAATATTGAGAATGCCTTCGAGGGTGGAAACAGAGCGAGTAGAGATAAATTCTTCTATACCAACACCAAGCACAAGAGGAGGGGATATTAAAATGTTTCTGGCATGCAAACCACCAGCTTTTTCGGTGAGCGAGATCCAACTAAAGCTATGTGTTGGATAAAAGAGATTGAATCAGTATTCAATACCATACGTTGTCCAGAAGCCGACAAAGTCAGGTTTGCTGTATCAGTTCTAAAGTCTAATGCATTGTATTGGTGGGAAATAGAATCTCTTGGAAGGGTGGATGTTTTGCAAACCTTGTCATGGGCAGAATTTGTGAATAGATTCAAAGAACAATTTTGTCCCAAGGCTGCAGTTAGACAAATGGAAGAGGATTTCTTGAAGTTGGAACAAAGTTCTAGATCAGTTAGAGAATACATAGAAAAATACATAGAGTATTATAGATTTGCTGAGCATTACATATCCATAGAAGCTAGAAAAGTTGAGAGATATATCTGGGGTTTGAAACCCTCAATTAGAGAATTTGTTATAGCAATGAACCCTACCACTTTTCCATTGGCAGTCGATGCAGCTGAAGTCACAGAAAGGAACAAAAATAGAAGCGATGAAGGAAAACAAATGGAAAAGAGGAAGTGGGAAGGATCTTCAACAGGATGTCGAGGATCCAAGTCCTTTAAGTTCAACAAGAAACCAATGCAGAGGTCGATGGAGAAGGTCTGTCCTAGGTGTCGACAATATCATCAAGGAGAATGCAAACCAGAACCGATGAAATGCTTCAATTGTGGTGAGATTGGACATTCATCAAGATTTTGTCCGATGAATAAAAGATGTTTCAGCTGCAATTCACCGGATCAGTTTTAAAAACAAATGCCCACAGCTCAAAAATCCACAACTAAGTTTGGGAAATAGTACAACGGGTAGTCGAGGGAGACCAAGTATGAATAGAGGAGGGCTAGGAAGGGCGCAAGGACAATCCTTCCAATTGACTAAAAATGAAGCAGAGGCAGTTCCAGACATGGTAACAGGTACTTATTCCATCAACTCCGTATATGCTAAAGTGCTATTTGATTCGGGTGCGAACTTTTCATTCGTATCCCCTACTTTTGCTGAAATTGCATGTTTAATTTCTATGCCACTTGACAAAAAATTGGTGGTTGACATCGCTAATAGTCGAGAAATTGTTGCTTATGTGTTCGATAATTATACCATTTCCATCGAGGGTTGTGAGTTGCCTATTCAATTATTCCCTATGCCGATGAAGGAATTCGATGTAGTGGTGGGTATGGATTGGTTAGCCAAAAATCAGGCAGCTATTTTATGTAACCAAAAGCAGATTGAAATTAAGTTGCCAAGCAGAGGAACAGTCATCATAGATAGTGATCATCGGGATTATCATACCAGTATTCTCTCTATTTTGAAAGCACGTAAGTGTATACATAAGAAATGTCAGGGGTTTTTGGCTTATGCTATCAATACAAACAGAGAAGAGAAAGAATCAGAACAGATCCCAATTGTCAAAGAAACCCAGAAGTCTTTCCCAAGGACTTGTCTAGTCTTCCACCAGACAGAGCCATCGAGTTTAAAATTGACCTGATACCCGGGGTAACACCAGTAGCCAAAACACCATACAGATTAGCCCCATCAGAGCTGAAAGAATTGGGGACTCAATTGAAGGATCTACTTGATAAAGTTTTGTTAGACCAAGTACTTCACCTTGGGGTGCTCCGGTTCTATTTGTTAAAAAGAAGGACGGGTCAATGAGAATGTGTATAGATTATCGGGAGCTTAACAAAGTGAAAGTTAAGAATAAATATCCATTACCCAGGATTGATGATTTATTTGATCAATTAGTTGGGGCCAGTTACTTCTCAAAGATTGATCTGCGATCCAGATATCATCAACTGAAAGTCAGAGAAAAAGATGTTCCTAAAACTGCGTTCATAACAAGATATTGACATCATGAATTTTTAGTGAT
>NC_037529.1:47403456-47407292 GCF_001531365.2 Cynara cardunculus var. scolymus
GCCAGGACTAAAGAAAGACATAGCAAGGTATGTAGAAAAATGTATGACGTGCCTACAAGTAAAGATAGAGCATCAGAGACCCTATGGAAAACTGCAATCCTTGGAAATTCCTGTTTGGAAATGGGATCACATCCTAATGGATTTTATTATGAAGTTAACCCGAACCCCAAGAGGGAATGATGCCATATGGGTAATAGTGGATCGCCTATCCAAATATGCACACTTCCTACCGATAAAAGAAAGTTATTCATTGGAAAAGTTAGCCCAGATTTATATTAAGGAAATTGTGACAAGACATGGGGTTCCACTATCTATCATCTCAAACAGAAATAGCAGATTTACATCAAAATTCTAGGAAAGTTTTCAAAAGGCATTAGGATCCCAAATTCGATTAAGCACAGCATATCATCCTCAAACAGACGGACAAAGTGAAAGAACATCCAGACACTTGAAGATATGTTAAGAGCTTGCATCATAAATTTTGGAGGATCATGGGAAGATCATCTTCCACTAATAAAATTTGCATACAATAATAACTATCATTCCAGTATCAAAGCGGCTACATATGAAGTGTTGTATGGTCGGAAATGCTGAACCCCTGTATGTTGGAATGAGGTAGGTGAGAAACAACTAACAGGTCCCGAAATTGTGCAAGTAACTTCTGAAAAGATTGATCAGATTCGGGAAAGAATTAAAACAGTTCAAGATCATCAGAAAAGTTACGCAGATAAGCGCAGAAAATCAATTGAATTTTGCGTTAATGATTTAGTAATGTTGAAAGTTTCTCCCTGGAAAGGAGTTATGAGGTTTGGAAAGAAAGATAAACTCAGTCCAAGATATATTGGTCCATTCAGAATCTGTAAACGAGTTGGGCCAGTAGCTTATCAATTGGAATTACCAGAGGAACTTAGTTTGATTCACAATACTTTCCATGTGTCAAACCTAAGAAAATGCCTTGCTGATCCTAGTTTGGCAATACCACTTCCGGAAATTAAGTTGGATGAAAAACTGAATTTTGTGGAAACTCCAGAAGCTATAACTGACCATAAAACCCGTTGTGTTGAGAAACAAGGAAATAAGTCTAGTAAAGGTACAGTGGCGATTTCACAAAGGTTCAGAAGCAACATGGGAATTAGAATCAGATATGAAGGAAAAATATCCATGGTTATTTGAATGAATTCCGGGACGGACTTCTTAGAAGGGGGAGAGAATGTTATAACCTGGTTTCAGATAACCTGGGTCAAAGTAAATTTTACGTGATTAATTGATAAATTATAAGATGGTATGYGTGAATGTGGCAACAATGCATGATACATGAAATAAGTGCATACATGTTTGGATAATATGAATATTTTATTGAGATAATGATACCTTAGTAATGAAGCAAATAGGTCTTTAAAATAATAAATTCCACACCGTCATATCCAATTTTATATTATTAAAATCTTTCACCGCCTAGGTGAGGATATTTAAAGAAAAGTTTGGATAAGGTTATCCTTATCACTGTCATTCTTTTAGAAAAGAACACATTATGTGTGAGATAATGTGTTCTTTCAAAAGTACTTGAAAATAATGTGTTAAAGTAAAGTTTTTGCTGTGTGTTTATCATCAAGAAATCTGTTTGATAATGTGAGTGGTTTTGAAACTAAATTCCTCATATATTTGTGTATCAACTGTTGAGTTTTGATATTGATTTTGAGGTTAAGATGATAAATTATCTTTGACAATTTTTATGATGTTATTGTTTTGGAATATATTTCTGGATAAATATGAAACAAAGTTGTGTTCGTCAACAGTCTATGAGAAGTTGCTATTCGAATCTATTTTTGGGATTGTTTGGAAAGAATTAAACAGTATCTGGGTTTTTAAACAGTTTGAAAGAGTTTTACAGAAAAACAGAGTTTTAAACTGTTTTGGGAGAACAGGTTGTTCTTGAGAATAGAAGGTTTTGAGGATAAACCTATATTGAAACCATGATTTGGTTTGGGAATTATGAACATGTTCACTCTGACATATATGACTGAGGTCTGTCTTTGGATGAACTACTTCATATGAATTAATGGGAGGATATAAGGGTGGAACATCATAAAAAGGGAATTATTGGGAGGATATAAGGTTGGTGATTTGAGGATTTAGAGATGTTGTCTTTAGTAGAAATGATGGTAATGATGTTATAGGATTGGAGATAATATAGTTCATGACTGTTGGTTGTGAATAAAAATGCTTTGGGTAAAAGCATTGATTATGAGGAAACAGATGAGCTCTGGTTGTACCTTGCAAGGAACCAGAGGGGCTCTGATTGACCCTCATAATAGAACCAGAGGATTCTGGATATTGATTTAAAATGATGCAAAAATCTTTTATAAATTATTAGTTTGAAAATAAGCTTTATATATCTTTTAGAAACAAGCTTAGTACTATATTTATAATTTTAAAATGATATTTCAAAAGAGTCTCTATACTTAAGAATTTCTATAAAACAAACCAGACGGGCTCTGGTTGGCTTTCATAAGTACAACCAGAAGCTCTGGTCGAGGAACCAGAGGCTTTGGTCGACTAACCAGAAGCTCTGATAGAAAGACCAGAGGAGCTCTGGTCATGCTTATTGAAAAATATTCTAAGTATGGTTTGGAACCAGAGGCTGATGGACTGGAAAACCATTATGTTTCTAAGTATGGGATTTTGAACAAGAGACCCGATGGACTTAAACATGATGCGATTCTTTTATTATTCTTCATTATGATTGAGAGATTCTTTGATAAATGTTTTTCGTGATCTCACCTTGCATAGCATGAACAAGGGAATCTCACTAGACTTTTGTCTAACCCTCATTTTGTGTTTTCAAAAATATGTGTGTAGGTAATACCAGTTATAATATCAAAAAGGGAAAAAGCATTATATGATTACTTCCCTTATGTGCTTAAATGTTGAAGACCATATCTAGATGTGTTTTGGAGAAGAGCGATGCTAGTTTACAAATGCATGTATTTTAAAATTTGTAAGTTATGCAAATTTGTATTGTAACTTGTAGCACAGACTCTTGTAATTTTGGACCTATGTGGGAATCTATGTATTCTGTGAATGAATTCTATGTAATATGCAATGTGAGGAGATTGGGGTGTCACACCTATCCTTAACAATGGGATTTCCATGTTTACTCACCTTGACTCAAAATTCTCGTTTCTTCCAATTAAGTAGTTCAATAGGGATTAGAGTATATGGCAAGTGAAACACTTTATCGCAAACAATTTATTGTCTTACAAGAGGGATGATACGAACTCACCTTGTAGGATTTAAAGGAAATCCCGAAATCCGGAACTAATCGATAGACGGCAGGAACTTAAAATAATTAGATTGCATTCCTACTCCAAGAGGCAGCAGCAGCTGAGTTGGGCAGAACGAAGAAAACAGCATAGCCGCGTTGTTGTTTGTTGTTTGGCGAAGCACAGTAGAGTTGCTGTCTGTTGTTTGGTAAAGCACGGTGTAGGTTGTAGTCTGCTGTTTAGGCAAGGAACACGAAGAAAACAGCACAACACATATGCTGTTTGATGTTCGGTGCGCGAGAGGGCACGTCAATGCCTGGCGCTCGGTGGATCCAAAGTGCGGGAACGGCTGGAAAGCAGGAGGATGTGGGCCGGGGTACAGTGCAGACGTGCTTGGACTGGAGGCGCTGCATAGACCTGGCTGGCGCTAAGAAGGTCACACCGATGGCCGCAGCCTCTTCCCGAGTGTTTTCTTATCCTGATGAAACCACAGCTCCTCCCCCTTCTCTCTCAACCAGCAGCTACTTCTGTTCCTTCACTTGTCCGATTTCTCCTCCAAGTGGAAGGGACGAT
>NC_037529.1:47407547-47461758 GCF_001531365.2 Cynara cardunculus var. scolymus
ATAAAATGTTCTAAGTTCCTAATATAATACATATACCCACAAAAGAGAACACATACCTCACTAACGAGCCGAAAAACCTACCGTGAACGGAGTAAAGAATATGGAAAAATTCAGGTGTTACAATCCTCCCCACCTTGGATTAAATTTCATCCTCGAAATTTTAATTCACGCGAATAGGTGAGGGTAACACCTCTTCAAGTCCTCTTTCGCTTCCCATGTCACATTTGACCCTCGATGATGCTTCCATTTTACCTTAACCATGACCACCTCCTTGTGCCTCAACACCTTGGTCTTACACTCTAGGATGGCTTCTGGTTCTTCCACACATCGGTTGTTCTCATCCACATAAATTTCTGAAGGTGGTATCACACTATCTTCTTCTGCCAAACACTTACGAAGGTAACACACATGAAATGTGTTGTGGATTCCGGACATTTCAGGTGGTAGTTCTAACTTATAAGCTTGAAGCCCCACCATAACCAAGACTTTAAACCGTCCAAGGAAACGAGGACTTAGCTTCCCATGCTTTCCAAAACGGATAACACCTTTCCAAGGGGACACTTTCACATTACATGGTCGCCCACTTGGAATTATATAGGTCGGCTCCTCTTGTCTGCGTAACTCTTTTGTCGATCTTGTGCCGCCTTTAAGCGCTCCCTAATACACTTCACCTTGTCGGTCGTTTCCTGTACGATCTCGGGACCGGCGAATTGTTTTTCACCCGCTTCTAACCAACACACCGGAGTCCTATACTTTCGTCCATACAACGCCTCAAAAGGTGCCATCCCGATACTTGAATGATAACTATTGTAGTAGGCGAACTCCACAAGGGGTAGGCGAGAATCCCGATTCCCACCAAAGTCGATAACGCACGATCTAAGCATGTCTTCGAGGGTTTGAATGGTCCGCTCACTCTGACCATTGGTTTGAGGATGGTAAATTGTACTCAACTTCACCCTCGTGCCCAATTCTTTCTGCAAGCCGCCCCAGAAATGGGAGGTGAATCGGCTATCTCGATCTGACACTATTGATAACGGTATACCGTTCCTTGAGACCACTTCGTCGATGTATAACCTAGCAAGTTTGTCCATTGGCAACGATTCTTGCATTGCAAGAAGTGGGCGCTCTTTGTCAGTCGATCGACCACTACCCATATCGTATCATGACCTCTTGAACTCTTCGGCAGTTTGGTCACGAAATCCATCGTAATATGCTCCCATTTCCACTCGGGGATCTCCAAGGATTGAAGGCTAAGGTCGTTGGTGCTCCGCCTTCACTTGCAAACAAGTCACACACCTCTCTACGTACCGAGCCACATCCAACTTCATCATAGGCCACCAATATGTCAATTTCAAGTCCCAATACATCTTGGTGCTACCCGGATGAATAGAATATTTAGACTTGTGCGTGTCTTCTAGTAACAGTTCGCGATTGCCTCTAATCTTGGGTACCCATATACTCCCTTGAAACAACTTCAAGCCACGACCATCTTCTGTCAGTAGCAATCGTTGTTTCATCATTATTTCACTCTTGAGGTTTTCTTCCAGGAGTGATTCTGATTGTGCCACCTTGACCCGATCGATCAGGCTGGACATGATATCGATCCTGGTAAGCACGGATTTCGTCCCACTACCATACTCTTTTCGAATCAAAGCATCCGCCACTACATTTGCCTTACCCGGATGGTATAGTAATTCACAATCGTAGTCTTTGAGCAGCTCAAGCCAACGTCGCTGCCTCATGTTTAGTTCTTTTTGATCGAAAATGTACTTCAAACTCTTGTGGTCAGTGAAAAGTGTGCACTTGGTACCATAAAGGTAATGTCGCCAAAGTTTTAAGGCGAACACCACCGCCGCTAATTCCAAATCGTGAGTGGGATAATTCTTCTCGTGATCTTTGAGTTGTCTCGATGTGTTGGCAAACACCTTTCCTCTTTGCATCAAGACGCAGCCCAACCTCATTTTCGAGGCGTTGCTAAAGACTACGAAGTCCTCGGACCCCTATGGTAAGGAGAGAATTGGGGCTTCACATAATTTCTTTTGGAGAGTTCTGAAGGCATGCTCTTGTTTCTCAGTCCAGATAAACTTCACATTCTTCCTAGTCAACGCCGTTAAGAAAGAAGCGACCTTGGAGAAATTTTGGATAAATCTTCTATAATAACCCGTCAGACCCAAGAAACTTCAGATCTCTGACGGCTCTTTGGTGGTTCCCAATTCATCACAGCCTCGATCTTGGATGCGTCCACCTTCACCCCGTCTTGAGTGACAACATGACCCAAGAATTGAACCTTCTTCAACCAAAAGTCGCACTTGGAGAACTTTGCATATAACTTCTCCTTTCTTAACACTTCGAGAACTTCCCAAAGGTGTTGCTCATGATCCGATTCGTCCCTGGAATAAACAGGGATGTCATCGATAAACACTATTACTGACTTGTCAAGGAACGGTCGGCACACTCGGTTCATCAAATCCATGAATACCGCCGGCGCATTCGTCAGCCCGAAAGGCATGACCAAGAATTCATAGTGCCTGTATCTCGTTCTAAAGGTTGTCTTTGCCATGTCATCTTCTTTCACTCGTACCTGATGATACCCCGATCGAAGATCGATTTTTGAGAAGCAACTTGCTCCCTGAAGCTGGTCGAACAGGTCGTCGATCCTAGGAAGAGGGTATTTGTTCTTCACGGTTGCCTTATTGAGTTCTCGGTAATCGATACACATTCTCATGGTGCTATCCTTCTTCTTTACAAATAAGACTGGAGCTCCCCACGATGACGAACTCGGTCTAACAAATCCTTTCTCAAGAAGGTCTTGTAGTTAAGACATCAACTCTTGCATCTCGGATGGCGCTAAACGGTAAGGGGCTCTAGCAATTAGGGCGGTTCCCGGAATAAGGTCGATTCGAAACTCTACCTTCCTATCGGGTGGTAAACCGGGTAAGTCTTCAGGAAATACGTCGAGAAATTCATTAACCACTTTCACATCTTCAATTCCTTTTTTCTCTAGCTTGGTATCCAACACATAAGCAATGAACGAGGAGCATCCCTTAGCTAGACACTTACGTGCGTTTGCTCTGATTGATAGTACTACATTTCATTTCCTTCCTTCTCCGTAAACTAGAACTGCGTCCCCATCCGGCAAAGAAATTCGGATCAACTTTTTTTAGCATAAGATTTCTTCTCGGTTCTCTACCAACCAGTCTAGCCCAATTATGACATCGAATCCGCCTATAACTATGGGTATGAGGTCTACTCGAAATTCCTTTCCCTCAATTCCCAACACACAACTCCTAACAATCTCACGCACCAAAACTTGACTACCATTTGCTATCTCTATGATCAACGCATCTTCTAGTGCACTAGGGGGCGTATGCAAGTGTTGATGGAATGTAGTGGACATAAAGAAACATAAAGCACCCGAATCAAAAAGCACGTGTGCAGGTATGGAGTTAATAAGGAACGTACCTGACACTACATTCATCGAAGCCTTAGCTTATTCACTCGACATCTGAAAGGCTCGAACGGTTGCTTTTGGAGTGCTCTCTTTTCTTCCTTGACTTCCCCTGCTTTTAACTTTTGATAATCATTCTTGAAGTGACCTGACTCTCCGCAACCAAAACATATGGGTCCCTTGATCGGACAATCATTTCGTGTGTGGCCTGCCTTCCCACACTTAAAGCATTTTGCGGGGGCAGGGTTAGTGATACACAGGCCGTGATGTTTACTGTGGCACTTGGGACACCACCGAGCCTCTTGTCTAGGGTAGGTTCCGCGATTGTTGCTGCTAAAATGATTTGGCCTTTTGGAAGGGGCATAACGTCCTTCCCACTTCCTCTTCTCACCACTTAACATTTTCTCTTCTTTTCCTTTATTATAAACTGATTCCATGACCTTTACCTCTTCGATCGTTTCCCTAAAGGTGGAGGCTCTGGAGTTCCTGACCATCACCATCATGTCTGCAGGCAACCCTTTGAGGTAGGCTTTCATCGTTTCCTTCTTCGTTGAGGCCACATGCCCCACTAAGTTTAACTTTTCCATGAAGAGCCGAGTGTAGTCTCTTACCGAAAAATTCCCCTTCTTTAAGGCTCGGAACTCTTCTTCAATACAGTCCATCTCTTGCTCATTGCAATATTATTCCATCACCTTCTCTCTTAACGTGGCCCAACTCATCTTGGCCAATTCTGTAACTTCCACGGTTGAGATGACAATGTTCCACCAGGTAAAAGCTGCACCCCTTAGCATTTGAGAGCCAAATTTCACTTTTTGCCCTTCATCGCAGTCACACGCCCGGAAAGCTTGCTCGATCTCTCGAAAGCCAATTCATGCACGCCATAGGATCATCCGACCCTCTGAATTCTAGTGGTTTGCAACATAGAAAGGTCTTGTAAGAGCAAACTCTACTCATTTTTCTCGCCTCAATTGTAGCTAACTCCTAGGTTGGAATTCCATTTTCGGTACCCCCAGATCCCCCAATAGTCACATTCTCAGCAACCGTTTCATGCTTACGGTTATTAGCATCTTTGTCCTCCAATAGCTTCATAAAGAATTCTTGTTATTGGGCCATAGCCCTGTTCATAGCATTCATCATTGAGCCCATCAATCTAGACTCCAGGGTTTCCTCTTCGATTACAGGATTAGAGGTGGCAAGGTCAACTTGGGGAACCTGTTCAACTCTACCTCCAAAGCGTCTTGCCTAGGATGAACCTAATAGTCACCGCATGACCTTCCGGTGAGGCATCCCGTCTACTCCGAGTATTCACCATTGAGTCTGCCATACAAGAGAGTGAAAAAAAGAAATTGAGATTGGAAGATATGGAACTAACATAATACGTACCGACACATTCATAAGTCCTTGCAATAACAGTAGGTTCGAGCACGCTTACGTAATAACATACTCAAAATAGCATTAACTAAGTGAAATTTCGAATAAGTTATACATAAGGATCCTCTACACCGTCGTCGCAATTAATGAATCATGTATCTCCGTTGACTCCAAGGCTCTCGTATCTTAAAAGTTCCTACCCATATCTCACAAATTAATGCCAACGATCTCAGCTTAAGTCTAGGCGTCTTAGTTCCTTACCTAGTTCGCTTAAGCTAGGGCTCTGATACCAACTTGTAACACCCCCAAAAAAATGATAATTGATGAGATAAGATGAACCCCGAAATGCAAAGTGGAAACTAGAGTATAATATGAATTGTCCAACATAGGGAAAGGGTACAACGTTTACAAAACAAATAAAGAGGCGATAAGTAACAATCTATTAATCTAAACAATCTTATGCCTAGATTAAGGACGGGTGTTTCTATCGTCTCCAACAAAAACGCCATATCATCAATATTGCAACGCTCTAAAACACCAAAAGCTTTAGCTACACAAAAAGCCTTTTTCGAGACCACGCTCCCCCTCAACCCAAATTAGTCCCGCGGCTAAATAAACCTGCTAAGCAAACCATTTCAAGAAGAAGTGTTAGGCTTACGCCTAGTGAGTCCAAACAACAAGATTTAACGTAACCATAAAAAATACTTATTTACATATATATAAATAGTTGACGTAACTTTAAACATGAATAGGAACAGTAAAACTTAAATATCTCAAAGTGGAGTCAAAACATCCGAAGATGACGGGGGAGTCCCGATTTGCCGTTAATTATGAGGGAACACGAAGTAAGTCATAGATCAACGTTACAGAGCATCACTTATAGGTTTAACACCATTGACATCAACCTAAGCCAGTCATGTAGTCGGTCGTGATCTTAAGCCCTTTATCTCGGAAATTACATAATAATCCCAATGCCTATTTCCGAGTAGAGGTGGGAAGATGACTTTGGAGATTACATAATAATCACAATGTCTAAATTCAAATTACATCATTCTTCACTCAAAATAATAACCCCCCCCCCCCCGCACGCCCAAGTCTTATTACATCCCGGTGATAGTATAAAGACGACAACTTAAGCATAAAAAAACACATATTTGACAATAATAATTTCACTTGGATTCTACGGTAACGAAAATACTTCCTAACTACTAGGAAAGAACTCCATGTGTAGATTATAAGGGATTTTAAGGTTTTACAGTAATAAATACTTGAAATGTGTAGTTCTCTTAGCTAATAACCCTTTTTTAAAACTCCTCCTATCCTTAACAGTGGGATTTCCATGTTTACTCACCTTGACTCAAAATTCTCGTTTCATCCAATTAAGTAGTTCAATAGAGATTAGAGTATATGGCAAGTGAAACACTTTATCACAAACAATTGATGGTCTTACAAGAGGGATGATACGGACTCACCTTGTAGTATTTAAAGGAAATCCCGAAATCCGGAACTAATCGATAGACGGTAGGAACTCAAAACAATTAGATTGCATTCCTACTCCAAGAGGCAACAGCAGCAGAGTTGGGCAGAACGAAGAAAACAGCACAGCCGCGTTGCTATTTAGTGTTTAGCGAAGCACAACAGAGTTGTTGTCTGCTGTTTGGTGAACCACGATGCAGGTTGTAGTCTGCTGTTTGGGCAAGGAACACAAAGAAAACAACACAGCACAGATGCTGTTTGTTGTTTGCTGTTCGGGCGAGAAAGGAGAAGAAAACAACACAGCACAGACGTTATTTGCTGTTTGCTGCACGAGAGGGCATGGCAACGCCTGCCGCTAGATGGATCCAAGGTACGGGAACGGCTGGAAAGTAGGTGGATGTGGGCCGAGGTACGGTGCAGACGTGCATGGAACGGAGGCGCTGCATAGACCTGGCCGGCGCTAAGAAGGTCACACCGATGGCCGCAGCCTCTTCCCAAGTGTTTTCTTATCCTGATGAAACCACAGCTCCTCCCCCCTCTCTCTCAACCAGCAGCTACTGCTGTTCCTTCACCTGTCCAATTTCTCCTCCAAGTGGAAGGGACGATTTCCTCCAAGTATTGCTCTTCCCCTCCCTTTACTTCACTTTCTCCTTTTCTTCCCAATCTAAGAAACATTAGGTAAAACCCTAAAAATAAGATAAGGAATCCCTTTTTTTTTTTAAAGGTAAAGAGGGTCTATGGGTAGGATAAGAAGGTAATAGCTCCCCCCCCCCCTACAACTAACATGCCCTTCCCTATAAATTATATATATATATATATACACATCTATATATATGTTTTTTTAACGAAAAACCGATAACATAATAAAATGTTCTAAGTTCCTAATATAATACATATACCCACAAAAAAGAAAACGCATACCTCACTAACGAGACGGAAAACCTGCCGTGAACGGAGTAGAGAATATGGAAAAATTCAGGTGTTACACAAAAAGTGTAGTTTTTTTTGTCTTTTAGCTGGGTCCGCAATGGGGGACTTGTGTTTTCTGGACCTATAACTATTTTGTTAAACTTGAAAAGAAAATGGTTAGAAGATGAAACATGACTATTTTAGTAAATTTCCCTATGGATTATGTACTTATATTTTGTTCTAGAATTTTTGTTAAGTTTTCATTATTGGTTTAAGAAGCATTACATAATTACATTGTTATAACAAAAAAAATGTATAAAAGATTTGTGAGACCATTTTTTTATACTTGAACTTCACAGTAAAATACTGTGAAAGTAAAAAATCCAAACCGACACAACAAAAACACTATGAAGATTACCTTTACAATGTTTTGTTGTGAAGTTTCAAATGTAAAAACATAAAATGGTATCACGGATCTCACGAAAACATGTTGGTCTGATCTAAGTCTCTCTCTCTATACATATATATATATATATATATATATATATATATATATATTTGTGTAATAGATCTTCAAAATGACAAAACATGTTCAATCCATAATAATTTTAATTCTTTTTACAAATAGAAATTATGTACTTTTATTTTGTACTAGAATTTTTTGTTAAATTTTCATTACTAGTCTTCAAAATGACATGATGTTCGGTCCAATCGTAATTTTAATTTTTTTAAATATAAATTAAGAAAATTAATTAAAATAGTCATTTTTACCGGTTGATTTCACCTTTTAGCCATTTCTTTACAATGTTTACCAAAATAGCTATAGGTCTATGATTTTCAATTTCTTTTACGGATCTGGGTGAAAAATATAATTACTTTTTGTTAACTTAAGTGAGAAATGTAATTTTTTTTGCAAGCCTGTGTGAAAAATGCAATTTTTTTCGCAGACAGGGGTAAAAATTGTAATTTTTTTAATCTTTTAGTTGGGTCCGTAATTCCGGATATATGTTTTACGAACTTATAACTATTTTGTTAAACTTAAAAAAATATCAAGAAATGAAATCAACCTTGAAAAGTGAATATTTTAATAAATTTCCCAATAAATTATGTACTTCTATTTTGTACTTGAAATTTTTGTTATTTTTTTTCATTATTGATTTACTAGGCATTACATAATTACATAGTTATTAAAAAACTGTATAAATGATAACTCAATGGACAAAATTTCCCAAAATTAAGGGACACTCAAACACACTTTGGGTTGGTTTTGTTTCTAAGATTGTTTTTGAGAGATTTGGAATTCAATGGAAGGTTTTGGATTGAAATTAATTTAAAATCATTAAAATGTTTGATTTGTAGGATTTGGTATGAAATTGGATTCCATTATTTATAAAAAAATTATAAAAAAGTTATAAAATAATTAAATTACATTTTTATTAATCGGTTATTATAAAAAAAATGTTTTTAACATTTTTTAAAATCTTATTTATACAATCCTACGAAATCCCATAAATCTCGAGAACCCTAAGAATTTCAGTTTGTTAAATTTCGATTAGGGGTCGTTTACCAAATACTTACTCGGGTAAGCGCTTAACAAGTCATATTACCTTACTGTATGAATATGATAAGAACCAAAAATCTTACCCGCTAAGAGCGAGACAAGGACCATGATTCTTACCGGGTAAGTAAGAGCAACGACTCTTACCATGATAAGTGCTTACCGGGTAAATCGTTATATACGATGTCGTTTTGGTAAACTAAAATCTTATATGATAGGTAAATAATAGTATTAAATATTATCGGTAAGCACTTACCAGATAAATGTTTGATAAACGGCCTTTAAATGATCGAATTTTAAATTCGAACAATTCAACAAATCAAATAAAAAATTGAAATAGATTTAAAATGTAAATCCCCGATATTCATTCCATTTATTCAAACTAAACAGGATTTTGGGTTTTGGTTTACTGATTCACCCCATTTTCCGATCATCAAACCGTGTGGAGTTGCAGTAAATTGTGTGTTCCCAAGAAAATACAGATTTTGTGTTCTTTGAATTTGTGGGTCATGGCCGCGGAGTAGACTCACCGGAAGTGGAGGCCGCAATATCAAGCAATGACTTTAACCACCTCCTACCAAAAAGTCTATCTCTCGCTCTATACATACATACATACATACATATATATACATATATTTGTATATTCTCTCTCTCTATATATATATATATAGAGTATATGTATATATATATATATATATAGAGAGAGAGAGAGAGAGAGAGAGAGAGATGAGCAGAGGTTAAGTGGAGAAAGAAACAACATCAACATTTTGAACAGCAATTACAACCACTCTCACATCATCATAACTTATGATCATTTTTCTTCCTTTCTTTACCCCACCTACTACCCCCACTCACTAAAAAATCAACTCAAATTTCCCATTCTAAGTCTCCTTTTCTCTCTCACTACAGTTTCATATGCTGTTGCTTCAATCCACCTTCAATTTCTTCAAGGAACCGTTAGTTCACATCTGCTTTCCGTTCAATTCAAATAGTGATTTCATGGGTCTTTCTTGAAACACCCTTTAATCAAGCATAATTGTTGCAGTATAGAGTATGTATCCTAAACCCCTTTCTGTTCTTGATTCTGTTAGTTAGCTTTTATTCCATTAGTTCCATTTTTTAATAAGAATTTTGGTATGGATTCATACGATCAAACCACTCGGTTTAGGTATAACCCCACACAAGGTAGTAGTGAGTTCTCTGGGATTCTTGAAATCTATGTTCATCATGCTAGAAACATTCATAACATATGTATCTACGAAAACCAAGATGTTTATGCTAAATTTTCCCTAACTTACAATCCTGATGAGACCTTTTCAACTAAGATCATCAATGGTGGAGGTAAAAACCCTGAATTCAATGAGAAACTGGTGATCAAAATCACCCAATTTGATGCTGTTCTCAAGTGTGAAATGTGGATGCTTAGCAGGGCCAAGAATTATATGGAAGATCAGCTCTTGGGGTTTTCTTTGGTTCCAATCTCTTTGGTTGTTGGGAAAGGAGAATTAACCCAAGATTTTAGTCTTTCTTCCACTGATTTGTTCCATTCTCCTGCTGGTACTGTCAAACTGAGTCTTTCTTTCAATACAAATCTACCCTTTAATCCATCTCCCAATTCGGCCCGGAATTCCTCGATAACTTCTGAAGTTGTATTGTTAGATCGAAAGATCTCTGAGGTTGCTCTTGACCCAATTGAGTACTCCAGAATTGAATTCCCAGATATCAATGTAGTTAGACAGAATCAACAGATGGTTTCTGAATATTTCGGGCATGGTTCTGCTTCCAAGCCTGCAATGGTAGGCACGGGATCCTTTCTTTGCCTAGGTGCCTGCGATCATGACTACGAAATGGTTGCCAATTCTGGCTCCATTTCTCCTGAAGATAGCATCCAGAATTCGGGTTTTTTCAGTTCTACAATGACTAGTTTGGGTGACGATAGGAACTCGGCCGATTCATTAGACAAAAAGAATACTTTAGCCGCAGAATCATCAAATATTTCTCCTTCCAATCTAGACACCAAGGAGAACACATTGAGAGAAAAGAAAGAGCTAAAGGAAGAATCAGCAATGCAGCAACAGATCGTTGATATGTATATGAGGAGTATGCAACAGTTTACAGAGTCGTTGGCGAAGATGAAGCTGCCGATGAATCTTGAAAAGATTGAAGCCGAAGACCATGGGGATGTTATTCAACGACCCGAAAACAATGTGGAGATCGAGAACAAGAAGAAAGACGGTGGTGCACGGGTTTTCTACGGTAGCCGGGCTTTCTTTTAATGATTGTGACATTTGGCCAAATGGTATTACTAATCCCTCTTAAGGTAGAGTTTTAAGTTATCTCGGAATGTTAAATATATCAGTTTGTTAAATGTTTGTTATGCATGAAGTCTTAGTTTCTCGGCCTGGTTCGCCAATCGGCTCTCTATGTTTTCAGTATTCCTCTCGTTTTTCTATTTCGTTTGTCATGTTTCATGCTCGCTTATCGTCCCGAAACATTCGTTGACGGCACCGGGTTTATGTTTTTCTAAAAGGTCAAGAAATTGTAAGAAACCAAGCTAAAACAAAACCGACCAGATATATGTCATTCGGAAATAGAACTTGGTGGGAAAAGGTTTGAATTCACCGCTACGTTAACCCCTATGGCTCCGTTCTAAGGCTTAGCTCCACTGTGACGTGTTATGACGCGTTATTTTGTAAGACGTGAGGTTTTTTTTAAATATATTATTTGAGAGATGAATGATAATTATGTACGGGAATTAAGACTTCAAAGGAAACTTAACAACTAATAGTCTAAATAGATAAATATTTACTCTCGTTCCCATACACTTAAGAGTCGAACACAAATTCTTTGAAAATTGATGAAGACAATGAGTTAATTAAGATTCAAGAGATTTAATTCTGATTTTACACCCTTGATATCATTTTTTACAATCTCTATATATTTGGTATCAATGATTCTTTTTTTATTAGTTTTATATTATCAAAAACACTACGATACACAAGTGTGTGTGTGTGTCTATATATTTATATACACACATATATAGGCGAAGGATCGTGTGAGAACTAGAGTTAATGTAAGAAACGTAAGAAGACATTTGGACCTTTGATCACCCTTAATCTAAAATCCACTTATGAATCGCGTTTGATACAGAGATTGATTTGATGCATCTCATCCTAATATGCATCCAATGGTGGGTATCCCTTCTTACGTTTCTCACATTCTCAGAGAACCCAACCCTGATCATAATTGTCATTTTGGTAACAAATGTGATATAAACTTTTCATAATTAAATAGTTTTCTTTTTTAAGACATTCCATTCCTTTTGTGTGCTCAATCTTTGTATTTCAAGATTTTCAGATTCAAGATTCAGGTGATTGAAATTCAATATTTGGTCGATGGAAATAAATATTCACCAAATGAAACACGTACTCACCAATTGAATTATGTTACAAGATTTAGATCTATGATTATCCTTATATGAAAGAGATTCATATTACAAATTCCATAATTCAGTTAAATTTCAAATGCAAGTCAATTCATTAGGTGAATCTTATGAATTTGCTTCATAAACAGATTCAATGTTTCTTTTTATGAATAAATCCAGAAGATGAATCGTTGTTGATTTTTATTAAACATATTCATTATATGGATTCTAGAAAGACATTATTTCAGTTTATAAAACAGATTCAACTACAAATTCAAACATGCCATGTACTTCACTTAATAACTTTTTATAAGATTAATAATGACAGTATTTATTTCGCCTTATGAAATTATTTCATAAGGATATTATACAAGTAAATCACATTTTTTCAAGTCCGGACGCATTATATATATATATATATATATATATATATATATATATTATTTTATAAGGTGAATCACATATTTGAATGTATTTTCATAAAGTGAATAAGTGATTCATCTTGTTTTTCTAGATGAAATACTAGAATCAAATCAGATTTTTCGATTTCAATTTCGATTTGGGTTTCTAGACAATCTTTATGAGAACCCCTCGATTTTCTTTTAACTTTCTGCAGATTACCACTGTGGATGAAACTAAACCATGTTGAAATGGGTCGGAAGAAGAAGAACAAGAAGCTTTTCATTTTCGGAGGTTTTTCCCTACTCACCCACTTAGATTCTAAGTTTCTAAGATTTTAGGTGAAAGAATGAAAAACAATTTGGAATTAAAAATTTACCGCTACTTCCAATTTGACAAAAATATCCTTATTTCACAATTTTATTACAAGTATGCTTCTTTTTCTTTGATGACCATGGATTTAAACTAATCTATAAATTAGATTATTCCTTAAGGTCTCCAACGTTTTTTTTTGTTTCTCAAATGATTTAACCCCTAAATATATATTGCTGCCTTAGGGTACGTCTTCAAAAGCGTCATGGTTTCATCATAACGGGTAAGGCTTGACCTCGTCGTCTCACGTCATTTAGAACCTTGCCTGAATATCCATATAAAGGTTATGAATATGGAGAAATGTATTTGATACTATCCTTTTCTTGTCGTATAAAAATCTGTATACCGCAACCATTGGCTTCTCATCATCAAATGTTATTATATCTGACTTAGAAGTAGATTATAGAAATTTAAAAATCCATTTAGTTCCATCCTAATACTTATAGGATTTAATAGAAAACAGCTAACCACGCATACTAAAAGAGCTATATATGAGGCCTTGAACGCACCACAACTTATATTCTCTTGATCCAAATTAAGTGTTTACATTTCTATTTTAATTTGTTACAAAATAAGTGTTCACTTTTAAAATTAAGTGTTCACTTTCCTATTTTATCCTTAATTATGTGATGAATTTTTTTCTTCTCTATTTTAAAGATAAATATGACATTTAGTTATTTAAAAAGTGTAACAATTACACACTCCTAAAACTATGTATCATTTTTATTGTGGACATTTATTTTGTAAAGAAGGGAATACCAAACTTCCTAAGGTTGAAGCATATGAAACTTTATTCATATATATATTCCATCTTTTTTTGAAGAAAGGTGATGTGATCATGCCCAAAAGTATAGGTTTAAACACGTGTTATTTTCAATCATTCCACTAGTTATGATAGGTTGCGGTGGAAACCGTGACCCATTACCTATAAAGGAGGAAAGAACCTCTTGATCCACTCTCTTAGTGATTTGATGATAATAATTTTTAACTTACGAAGTGTACTATTGTTGTATTCAGTTTCAGCGATCATCACTAAGTCTGTTCAATGATCGCTGAACATGTATTGTAATTCCTTCAGAGACAAGTATCCTTTTGGAAGACAAAACTCACACCAGAAATCCTTCATATACAACCAAAAGCCTGTATATTTGCAACAAAGGACAAACTCACCTCTTGAAGCTTGCCACGTGCTTTTGTATCTTCTGAATTGCATTTAATGCAATGAATATAAATAGCTGAGAACTTCTTCTTAGCAGTCTTCGTCTTCTATCTCAAGACTTCCACTAGAACAAGTGAAGAGCATAAGACCTTCTTAACAAAAAAAATTTAGCAACTCTTTTCTTTATTTTTATCTGTAACTTGTGTGTATCTTTGATTGTTTAGAAAATTTATGTATCTCATCTCTTTCACAAACAATCTGTAACAATTTGTATTGATCTTCTTTATCAATATAACTTTTTTTAAAGTGAAAGTTGTTGTGTTTATACTCATCCCCCCCCTTTTACAAATTGTTACCTATAAACTCTTGTAGATCCGGCTGGGACCAATAAGTGGTATCAGAGCAGTGTTTGTTTTAGTGTTTTATTGGTGTTTTGTTATCTCTTCTTTCTAGATAGTTTATTTACCTTTCAAATGGCTTTGCAAAATACAAGCACAAACTTTTATGACAATGACTCTCTTGCCAAACATCCCCGGTTCATCAGAGACAACATAGTCTCTAGAAAAATTGGATGTCTCTTTTCTTAGAGGGTATGGATCATGAGATTCCATACTACATGAGAATGGACCTTATATGCCATTCACAATCTCTCCAGCAGTTTCTACTACTGCTATGACTGCCGCAATTCCTGAACGATAGATTTTGAAGCTGCCTCATCAGTGGAGTGACGAAAACAAGAAGAAGATGGCTTTAGATACTCGTGCAAGATCTATAATATCCATGGCTCTTTCTGATGAGGTCTATCACTTCGTGATGAAGCCTAAAACCTTGAAAACCATGTGGGACACTCTATATGTTCAATATGAAGGTACTTCGGATGTACAAGAATCGAGAAAGATAAATTTAGTAAGGCAATATGAAAGTTTTCTCTGTGGAAAATCTGAATTGTTGTCTGAAGTACATCAACGCTTTAATTATCTTCTTATTGATTTGAGGATAGTTGGAAGAGAATATTCCAACTCAAAGACGCTGACAAAATTTCTTAAAAGTTTGCAAGAATCATGGGATAATTATACCATATGTTTCAAGATGTTTAAAAAGATGTCCTCCCTTTCCCTCAGTTCTCTTTATGGGATATTACTTAATCATGAGCAATTTTGTCAGCTGAAGAATAATCTTCTAAAAGACTCCAGAGAAATGAAAAGTTCTCCGTTAGCTTTGATCTCTGATAGCCTTTCTTCTATTTCTTCTAGTCCCTTTTGTTTCTATCATTGATTTAGTTCCTTCTAACTCTGAGGAATTGACAGACGCTGATCTTTCAGAGTTTGATGAGTCATTGGCCCTCTTTACTAACTCTTTCAGGAGGTTCACCTGAAAAAGCAACTTTTGCAGATCTCCTCCCCTGACCATAGATGACAAGACAAAGTCAAAGCCTATTGACAAGGCTTCAGCTAGCTGCTACAACTTAGAACACAAAGGTCACTTTGCTAGTGAATGCAGGTCGAAGAAAGCTGCGAAGCCATCTTCAAATCTCTCATCCTCCTTCAACCTAAAGATGATTGTTGGCCCCAGTAGGATCTACAAGAGTTTATAAGTAACAATTTGTAGAGGGGGGGGGGATGAATACAAATACAGAAACTTTCAGTTCTAAAAATTATATATTTGTAAAGAAGATCAATACAAATTTTACACATTGTTTGCAGAAGAGATAGGATACAGAACCTATCTAAACAATCCAAGATACACACAATACTACAAATAGCAATAAGAAAATATTTGTTACATGAAATAAGGTAAGAAAAAAATGTGCTCTTCACTTGTTAAAGTGGTTCTTTCTCTTAGAAAATCGAAAGTTGGATCTACATTGGATCTCACCTGAATCGCCCCATCTGTCCTTCTGAGGAGAAGTTTGGTTTCAAACCCCTGTACGAACAGGAGATGTACGCCATGCTAATGTTCCTTGGATAATCCACATCTTAGCGTCAGGCACCGATGAGCACATTGAACTATCCATGTGGCTGAGAGCCCTCACAAGCACAACGATGCAATTATCAGGGGCACGCTTTACTCACTAAGCTAATAGCCCATCGAGTATGCCAAAAGCGAGAGAAACTCCATCCCTCTCTTTCTTTTTTGCCTCCATGTTGCCACACAGAGGGCATGGGGACGTAAAAAGGGGGATCCTATCAACTTGTTCCGACCTGAGATAATAAACTCATAAGCTTGGTCTTACTTCACTGTCGAGAAACGAAAGAAGACTTCCATTTCCATGTTTAACTCAGACGTAGATCCCTTCTTTTTGGATGAGAAGTAGTGTCAAACCAAAATAACCAACAAGCATTAGCTCTCCCTAAAAAAGAGGTGATCCAGTCGCACCTTCCAGTATGGCTACCTTGTTACAACTTCACTCTAGTTACTAGTGAGAGAAGTAACTTCTTGGATAAGTTCTTAGTGAGAAAGATGATAACCGAGAGGAGAACCACTCAGGTATTTATACCTATTGCACTGAGAGGAGAACCACTCAAGTTGAGAAGATTCATATTGAACAACTTCGGGTTGAACAATCTCAGGTTGAGTGTATGCTTCATCTTGAAAAAGCTCAGATTTAGTAACCTCAACAATTTTTGCATGAACATCATTTGATGTTGAAAAACCAGCTTCAGATGGTCCAGAAAGTTGTGTAACTTGCGGAATCGGGAACACTGGTTCATTAACTTTGGGTAAGTCAAAAATAGAAATCTGCAAGGATATCCGAAGTTAAATCAAATGCATCTTTAAACAATGAATTTAAATTTGATTTAACATCAGAATTTGAATTCATTGTTTTTTTTTTCTTGCACAGGTTCTAGACTGATCAAGTATTTGATGAGACCCAGAGGGGCTCTTGTTGGTTTTTAAAATGGACCAGAGGACCTCTGGTTGTGTGGAAAATCTTTCAAGTACTTTTGGGATTATTGTGACATATAGGATCTGTATGTACTATACAGAGGCTCTGTATCATGAAGGTTGTATGTCCGCATTGTGTATTTGAGCTCTGTGTCCAAGCTTTGTCTTTTAAAACTCAATCTTATTGCATTTTATAAGTCTATTTTTTAAATATCTTTTACAAATGGAGCAATGAACCAGAAGAGCTCTGATCATATCTTATTATTCTTTTCTTTTAAATCAATGTTGGTCTAGTCGGATCAGAGGCTTTGGTCATCCAGAGGGTCACTGGTTGAGTTTAGTCTTGTTTAATTTGGAGTATGAGTGTTGAGGCTCTAGCCAACTAGAGGGACTAGTATAAAAGAAGGGCTTTGGTCCTTAAGAACCAGAGGAACTCTGGCCCGTTGAGCTAGAGGAGTTTTGGGGTTTTGTGTTTAATAAAATATGTGGATTTCAAGAAGCGTGTGTAGTGTTATATGAATCTGTTTGTTTTATGCTTTTAGTAACAAGCAGATTTGCAAGCTTCTGTTGAAATATATTTATCTATTTGCAAAAAATGATTTTAACAGGTTTGGTGATCTTCACCCTATAATTGCAAAGAAGGGATTTTCTCACTAGACCTTCCGGTCTAACCCTCTTTTTATATTATAAAATATGCATTGAAGGTCCAGCAGGGTCAAGGAATAGTAAGGGGAAGGGGAAAATCTAATTATTTTCCTAATGTGCTTATCTACTGTTTTGAAGATCAACCTGTTGATTTGATGTATTTTGAAGATCCATGTGATAGTGCAAGAACATTTTTTTTTGGAGTTTTTCTGTGAGTTGTAAATTTTGTATATAAGTTTCTTGTACTAGTAGGACCTTTGTGGTATAAATTGTATTTCTTTTGTATGAAGTACATGTTATATGCAAATGTGAAAGTTTGGGGTGTTACAAGAAATGATAATGCAACTAATGTTTCAATGTAAGCTCAAGTTGATAAATAGTGTGGACTACACAAATTTATTAGACTCGATTAGTGATCAAAAATACTTGATGGGGGGGGGGGACATATATCCTTCTTTTTCAATATCAGTTATCTCTAAATGAGAAACTGATAGATAATGAGCTGCATGCCACAAGTGTTGATGAAACACTTATCTTTTGAGAGATAAATGAGTAGTTGGTGAGGTGTAAAACAAAAGTTGGCCTGGGCTTTGCCTTTTTTAATATTAGTCTCGAAAGAATTGAGAACTAATAGATTATGTGGTTTACCCAGATTATAATGGATAGATCAGAATTTTGATATTCTTTTAATCATGGATACAACTCTCATCAATTCTTTTAAGCTCACATCAACTTCCCCTCTCTTTTTCATTTTAAGCTCAGCACACAAACCCATTCGCAGTTAAGCTCACTTAAATATGGTTGTCCTCTTGGATAGTGCTATCGGTTTTAATAGTCCATAGAGGTATTTTTGATAAGTACTCAGTCCCTCCTAAGATATTACAATGTAAGCTCAATGAAAAACGTATTCAATTATGCTCAACTGCTCACAAGAGTTCGATCAAAAATAATAGTGCAATTAAGCACATGATGAATATGCAAAGAGTTATTCAAAAATTCAGATTATGTATGTAGGTAGAAATTAAAGAAGATCTATAAGAACAAATTTACAAATATATCAATCAAAGAATTGTGATAATTGGGTTCCGGTTATATAATTTGAGGTAATTTGTAACACCTTATTCCACACATTGCATGTAACACATATTTCATACATAAGAAATACATGTTTGTACACCACATTGGTCCCTTAGTACAAGAATCTACCATTACAAAATACATGGTCCAAAAATTCAAAATACAGTTCTTGTACTAATCAAGTTTCATCTACCAAAACTATTCATATCATTAGCAATCTTCATACAGATATACATATTGGGAATTATCATATTTTTCTTTTTCCCTTACCGTCTGCACCTCCTGCCATACATATTTAAAATCACAAAACGAGGGTTAGACCGAAAGGTCCAGTGAGTTCCCTTTTTATGTTACTGCTGGGTGATAACCACCCAAACTTTTATGCAAAACATCTTTCCATATATGTAACAAATATATGAAAAAGTAAAAACATATTACCAGTACCTTTCCACTTTTCAAGACAATCCCAATGCTTGCAAATAATACATCAAAACCCATTTAAGTTGTATTAACCAGGTATATCATAGTGCCACTTTTAAACCTTTCAAATTAAATAAGGTTTATTTAAAGTTTCAGGCCATACTTGCTATTTCCTCCTCAATAACATCCAGACAATGATTTCCAATAAGAACCCTGATCCTAAACCTTTAAATCACAAAGAAATAAATATTATAGACCACGGTAATCTTAAGGGATATAATAGTAAGAGTTATATTACATAACACACACACAAATGTCACCCTTATATCCAAATGTACACCTTTCCTTGATATGCCACCCTTATATCCAAATGTACACATCTCCTTGATATGCCATCCTTATCCCATGTTACACCTCTCCTTGATATGCCATCCTTATTTCCCCATCGAAATATTTCACAAAAAACAATTCCATATAGAATAGACCGCAGTCAATGGAATTTTATCAGTTCAAAATCATATTTATCAATAATTCCTATTTCTTGTTAAATAAATCAACAAAATAGTAAGTCAACACATAATCCGGTCAAGACCTTGGCCGGATTTCAAATCCGGACAATACTTCATATTATGTCCGATTTAATACTTGGAGTAATTCTCAACACTTTATCCAGATTACTAATCCGGACAACACTATTCCAACTTGTCCGATTTACAAATAAACTGATCACCTCTAATCGTATTAATACTTCTCCGATTGATGTATTTAAACGATTTATAAAGTTCAAATCCCACCAACTCTTTATATCATACATACTGTGTGCGATTTAGACTAAACCGGTCAACAAGTGTCCGATTTAAAGACCAAACCGCCCAACCCTTTGTCCGGTTTAACCTTAAACCGCTCAACACTTGTCCGGTTTATCTTAGTTTCTTGATAACACATCTGATTTAACTCAATTCGATCAAAATTATCAATTGAAAAATAACCATTTCAAACCTCAATTTAAACATACAACTTGAAATGTTTTTAAAAGCATTTAACCACTCACTTGGAACTTTCTTTGAAAACCAACTTGATCTTTAGTCAAGAAATAATTCGGTCAACTTTTTCTTTCTTTTTAAATCGCTCACAGCTTTTCAAAATGGCAGGGAAGAGAAAATAGAGACTAAGCCCTCCTTTTATACTTTCCTTTTCAGGAAAGTTGGCTACAATAGCCTTTCTCTTCCTCCCCACATGCATGCACACACACACATACACACATACCATACACATACATAACCCTTGTACATATATAAATATCCACACATACATATATACCTATGCATGTACTTCATTATGCATGTAGTTTTACATACTAGCAAGATCAATATAATAATTTATCATGCTGTCACATAATCATTTATCAAATAATCACATATTAATTACCTTGGGTGATAATCAGGACCCGGTTATCACATAATTATTTGAAAATATTTGAGATTTTGGTTATGTGATTATTTTAATCTCATGATGCATGCATACATATATGTATATATGTGAGTGTGGGGGGAGCTTTAAATTAATAAAACCTTCACCGTCCTTTTTATGGAAAGTATATAAGGGAGATTAATTCAATTCATCATACACTTACTGTCATTTTGGGAAAGTTAGAAAGGAGAGGAATTCTGTGTGAATTTGCTAACCTGTGAAGTTGAAGTTGTGATCAATTTAGATCTTTTTGTTGTGTATTTCATCTTCATACATGATCATAAGGTGAGTTTTACAAAAAATTTTGAATTTGGATATGATGTTTTTGATAGTATACTATTCTATATGTTGATAGTTAAGAACATAACTGTTGTATGTATCTTATCAAACATAGAGTGTCCGATAAGAACCTTTATCGGACAAAGTTTTATTCAGTGAGGACTTTTATCAGACAAGACATTGTCCATATTAGGAATTTTATTGCTCAAGTGTTAACCGGATTGAGTGTTTATGATTTTAAGTGTTGACCGGATTAGGTGATTCATCACCCAACGCTTTGTCTGGTAAGGATGTTTATCAGACAAGGCATCATCCGAATTGCATGTTTATCGTTCAAAGTCTTGTCCGCATTAAGTGTGTATCGTTCATAATATTGACTGATGAGGGTGTTTCTTCACCTAAAGTGTTGACCTGTGAGTGTCGTCCGATGAAGTGTTGTCTGGTGAGTGTTTTCTGATGAAGTGTTGACCAATGAAGGCAGTTCATCGCCCACATGTTGTCCGATGAAGGCTAGTATTGGCCATTATGTTTCTTTCAAAAATTTAGAATTGAGGAAGGTACTATTTCTTTCAAAAACTGTTAAGAAAGGTAAATTGTTTTTGAAAGCTGTTTTGAGATGACATTGGAATTGGGTTTGGAACTGTGAAAATTCTTGATATAAAGTTTTTGTGATGAAACTATTTTGATGCCATTTCTGGCTAAAATATCAATTTGATTTTATTTTATGAGGAAATAAGGGTGGCATATCAAGAAGAGGTGTACCATGGGATAAGGGTGGCATATAGATGTATCTTGAGCTAAGAGTGGCAATTGTGAGATCTATGTTATATTTATAACTCTTGTTGTCACATCCATAAGATGCGATAATTCAGAGTTAACATTTCTTTGTGATATGAAGACTTGGAATTATTTCTCTTATTGAAATGATAACAATGATATTATTGAGAAGGGGGAAATGGCTTGTAGCCAGAGGCATTAATTGCTCGTGTTTCGAATAAACAAATGTTTTTAGATATCAGATATTACATTTTAACTATTTAAAAGAGTAAAAACTTGATAAAGAACCCAGAGGGTCTTTGATTATCATTAAGTCCATTTTCTTTTGACTTCAAAACAGTTCTTATTTTAAAAAGGTTTAGTTAATAACCAAGAGCTCTGTTTGATGGTATTTCTGTGTATGATTTTGAAAGTCGAGATTATAAGCTCTGATCTTTATTAGTTTTAAGGGCTTTGGCAATTATGTACCAAATGATTATGAGAACATGAGTGGTTGTATTCCCTGTGTGGTAAGGAACATTTTTAGAACTCTTATTTGTTGTAATATTTGAGTTATCTTTTACAAAAGTTGTTGGATGTTCGTGAAATTTTAAATATGATTTTATAACAGGTTTTGGTAATTTAACCTTGTAATTGCAAAGAAAGGGGATTTCTCACAAGACCTCAAGGTCTAACCCTTATTTTGTGTTTCAAAAATATCTATTGCAGGTAAGGATTTATCCAAGGATAAAGGAAAGGGGAAAATATGAATTTTCCTGTTGTGCTTACTTGATTTTTAAAGATCGGTATGTTATCTGTTGATTTTTTTTGGGAATATTGGTTTCTATACCAGTTATGTACAAGAATGTTATTTTTGGAAAATTTTGGTTGTAAATTTTGTAATATGGCTTCTTGTACTATTGAGACTGAAGATGTACTACTTGTATTTCTTGATATATGAAATACATGATTATATGCAAATGTGAAATGTGGGGTGTTACAAAGTTGATATCAAAACCTGAGTTTAAGAGATTTAGGTATTCAACATGATGCCTAAACTTAAGCTGTATCATTTGTATATTAAGGGTCCCTAACATAGATAGAACCATTGGGATATATATGACGAGTTAACAGAATAGTATGTAAGGTAAATTCGAATTACAACTGGCCAATGTAATTATGAATTTATAGATACATATATGTACTTAGACACCTTATTATATTTGGGAATGTGATTATGTGATTATTAATATTGAAAACCTGCAGATGGCCAGTCATTCTAGAAGGTCTGAAAGGATCGCCCTCCCTAACCCAGATGATAGAGAAAATTCCCCTAGAAATGCTCCAACTAGTTTATCTGAAGGTCGAGGCAGGGGAAGAGGTCGGGGTAGAGGTCATGGAATGAGTCATGGAAGAGGAAGAATCAGTCAGTCTGAGATTCATCCAGACCACGATGAGTCAATTTCTGGAAATATCAATCAAGAACCTGTGCCATAACCAGAATATGTGACCCAGGATGTATTAACGAAAGAGATAAGTAAACTAAGAGAAATGCTAACATCTATTATTGGGGTATCGGCCAAAGATGAAACTGAAAGAGTTGAGGTGAATCCACAACTTCAAGCTACCAACAGCAAAGGGGGTGATATTAAGATGTTTTTTACCTGCAAGCCCCCAATGTTTTTTGGGAAAATAGATCCTGTAAAAGCAATGTGCTGGTTGAAGGAGATTGAATCTATGTTCAACACCAGCAAGTCCAGAAGAAGATAAGGTTAGATTTGTTGTATCGATGTTAAACTCTAATGCTTTATATTGGTGGGATGTGGAATCATTAGCCAAACCGGATATTTTGTGAACTATGTCTTGGTTAGGATTTGTTGATAGATTAAACAACAATGATGTCCAAAAGCTGTAGTTAGACAATAGAGGAGGAATTTTGGAAACTGGAACATGGCAACCAGACGGTATGGGAATATACTAAAAAATTTATCAAACATTCCTAGTTTGTAGAACATTATATATCCACTGAAGCTAGAAAGGTTGAAAGGTATATCTAGGGTTTAAAACCCTCAATTTGGGAGTTTGTAATGTCCATAAGTCCTGCCACTTTTCCATTAGCAGTAGATGTTGCAAAGAGGAGGTCGAGGAGGGGCTAGGGGCCGATCTTTTCAAATGACCAAAAAGGAGGCCGAGGCAACTCCAGATGTGGTAACATATACTTTTCTTGTTAACTCCGTATATGCTAAAGTGCTGTTAGATCTTAGTGAAAACTACTCTTTTCTATCGCCATTATGTGTAGGGTGTTCATACATGAATTTTGTGTCACTTGACTATAATAGTTGATACTGCTAATAATAGTCAAGTATCTGTTAGTGTTATAACCTGGTTTCAGATAACCTGGGTCAAGGTAAATTTTACGTGATTAATTGATAAATTATAAGATGGTATGCTTGAATGTGGCAACAATAATGATACATGAAATAAATGCATACATCTTTGGATAATATGAATATTTTATTAAGAAGGTGGTACCTTAGTAATGAAGCAAATAGGTCTTTAAAATAATAAAATCCACACCGTCATATCCAATTTTATATTATTAAAATCCTTCACCGCCTAGGTGAGGATATTTAAAGAAAAGTTTGGATAAGGTTATCCTTATCACTGTCATTTTTTTAGAAAAGAACCTATGTGTATGTGATAAAGTGTTCTTCAAGAATTATTGCTTCAAAAGTACTTGAAGATTCTGTGTTAGAATAAAACTTTTGCTGTGTGATTATCATCAAGAAATCTGTTTGATAAGGCGAGTGGTTTTGAAACTAAATTCCTCATATATTTGTGTATCAACTGTTGAGTTTTGATATTGGTTTTGAGGTTAAGATAATAAATTATCTTTAACAGTTTTTATGATGTTATTGTTTTGGAATATATTTCTGGATAAATATGAAACAAAGTTGTGTCCGTCAACAGCCTTTGAGAAGTTGTTGTTCGAATCTATTTTTGGGATTGTTTTGGAAAGAATTAAACAGTATCTGGGTTTTTAAACAGTTTGAAAGAAATTTACAGAAAAACAAAGTTTTAAACTATTTTGGGAGAACAGGTTGTCCTTGAGAATAGAAGGTTTTTGAGTATAAACCTATGTTGAAACCATGATTTGGTTTGGGAATTATGAACAGGTTCACTCTGACATATATGACTGAGATCTGTCTTTGGATGAACTACTTCATATGAATTAGTGGGAGGATATAAGGGTGGAACATCATAAAAAGGGGATTATTGGGAGGATATAAGGTTGGTCGTTGTCTGCGCGGCCTAACTCTTATTATGACATCTATTAAAGTTACAGCAGATTTAAGTTCTCATTTCTTGGTGATTTGAGGATTTAGAGATGTTGTCTTTAGTAGAAATGATGGTAATGATGTGATGGGATTGAAGATAATATAGTTCATGACTGTTGGTTGTGAATAAAAGTGCTTTGGGTAAAAGCATTGATTATGAGGAACAGAGGAGCTCTGGTTGTACCTTGCAAGGAACCAGAGGGGCTCTGATTGACCCTCATAATAGAACCAAAGGATTATGGATATTGATTTAAAATGATGCAAAATCTTTTATAAATTATTAGTTTGAAAATAAGYTTTATATCTTTTAGAAGCAAGCTTAGTACTATATTTATAATTTTAAAATGATATTTCAAAAGAGCCTTTATACTTGGAAATTTCTATAAATCAAACCAGAGGGGCTCTGGTTGGCTTTCATAAGTACAACCCGAAGCTCTGGTTGAGGAATCAGAGGCTCTGGTCGACTAACCAAAAGCTTTGGTAGAAAGACCAGAGGAGCTCTGGTCATGCTTATTGAAAAATATTCTAAGTATGGTTTGGAATCAGAGGCCCGATGGACACTTTGGAACCAGAGGCCGATGGACTTAAACATGATGCGATTCTTTTATTATTCTTTATTATGATTAAGAGATTCTTTGATAAATGTTTTTGGTGATCTCACCCTGCATAGCATGAAAAAAAAAGGAATCTCACTAGACTTTTGTCTAACCCTCATTTTATGTTTTCAAAAATATGTGTGCAGGTAATACCAGTTATAATATCGATAAGGGAAAAAGCATTATATGATTACTTCCCTTATGTGCATAAATGTTGAAGACCATATCTAGATGTGTTTTGGAGGAGAGCAATGTTAGTTTACAAATGCATGTATTTTGAAATTTTTATGTTATGAAATTTGTATCGTAAACCTATAGCACAGACTTTTGAAATTTTGGACCTATGTGGGAATCTATGTATCCTATAAATGAATTCTATGTAATATGCAATGTGTGGAGATTGGGGTGTCACAGTTAGCTATGTTTTTTATAACTGTCAAATTGAAATTAAGGGGTGTGGGTTGCCAATCCGATTATTTCTGATGCCTATGAAAGAATTGATGTTGTGGTGGGAATGGATGGTTTAGCAGAAAACCAGACTAGTATTATGTGCAATAAAAAGATAATCAATATTAATTTTCCAGAGAAAGGGCCGATTATGATTTATGGTGATCGGCAGGATCATCATACTAGTTATTGTCTGTTCTGAAAGCCAAAAAGTATATTCAGAAAGGATGTCACGGATAGTTGGCTTATGTAATTGATTCGAAGAAAGAAAAAAGGTAATCAAGAGTCTATTCCTGTAGTCTGTGATTATCCTGAAGTATTTCTAGAGGATTTGACTGGCTTACCACCCGATCGGTCCATTGAATTCAGAATTGATCTGGTACCTGGGGCAGCACCAGTAGCCAGGCACCTTATCATCTGGCATAATTGGAACTGAAGAAATTGGTAACACAATTGAAAGGCTTCATCAGACCAAGTACTTCGCCTTGGAGTGCTCCGGTTCTGTTTGTTAAAAAGTAGGACGGGTCTATGAAGATGTGTATCGACTAGAGAGAACTAAATAAGCTGACTATCAAGAACACATATCCCTTACCAAGAATTGATGATTTATTTGACCAATCGGTTGGAGCTAGTTATTTCTCTAAAATAGATTTACGGTTGGGATATCATCAACTTAAAGTCACAGATGAAGACATCGCCGAAACAGCCTTCCGAACCAGATATGGACATCATGAGTTTTTGGTTATGCCATTCGGTTTAACCAATGCTTCAGCAACATTTATGGATCTGATGAGCAGGTATGTTATGAAAATCTTGATAAATTCGTTATTGTGTTTATCGATGATATTCTTATATACTCTAAATCTAAAGAAGAGTATGTCAAACATTTTCATTTGATCCTTAAACTTTTGAAGAAAGAAAAGTTATTTTCTAAATCGTCTAAATATGAGTTCTGGTCAAGAGAAGTACAGTTTGTGGGTCATGTTATCTCTGAGGTTGGGGTAAAAGTAGATCCAACAAAGATCGTAGCAATTGAAAGATGGGAAGTACCGAGAACTCCTACCGAGATTCATAGTTTCTTGGGTTTAGCAGGCTATTATCGGAAATTTATTCATGATTTTTCAAGAATCGTTGCACTGCTAACCAAGTTAACTAGGAAGAATGTCAAATACGAATGGGAAGAAGATCAGAATAAGGCTTTTTAGTTATTGAATGACCGTCTATGCAGTGCTCCAGTGTTATTGCTACTAGATGGATCTAAAGATTTTGTGGTGTACAATGATATTTCAAAGCTACGTTTGGGCTGTGTACTAATGCAAAGGGGAAAAGTCATTTCTTACACATCCAAACAGTTGAAGGATCACGAGAAACAGTATCCGACGCACGATATGGAGTTTGCACCCGTGGTATTTGTATTAAAGATTTGAGGCATTAATTATTGGGAACTAAATTTCAAATTTTCACAGATCATCAAAGCCTTCAACACTTGTTTAACCAGAAAGAGTTAAATATGCGACAATGACGGTGTATTGAATTGGTTAACGATTATGATTGCGAAATTCTTTACGATTCGGGAAAGGCACATGTGGTAGTTGATGCTCTGTGTAGAAAAGAAAGAAGTGGTACAATCAAAGCAGTTGCAATGAGAATGAATTTGACTTCGGATCTTCACAGTGAAATTTTGAAATGTCAAGCTAAAGCTGTCAAAGAAAACAATTTCAAAGCGTAAAGAGTTGGCAAAATGATTTCAATCTTGGTAAAGAATGATAAGTTAATTCTATGCTTTCAAGGTAGGATTTGGGTACCACGTTTTGGGAATATCCGGGAGTTAATTTTGGATGAAAGTCACAAATCCCGATATTCGATTCATCCAGGTACTAATATAATATATAGAGATTTAAAACCGTTTTATTGGTGGCCAGAATTAAAGAAAGATATCACGGGATATGTGGAATGGTGCTTGACGTGTCTACAAGTAATGATCGAGCTTCAAAGATCGTATGGGAATCTGTAGTGTTTTGAGATTCCTGTGTGAAAATGGGATCATATCACGATGGATTTTGTCATGAAATTACCGCGAAATCCAAAAAGGTATGATGCTATATGGGTTATCGATGGTCGTTTATCTAAATCTGTGTACTTTCTATCGATTAAAGAGAATTATCCTTTAGAAAGATTGATGAAGATTTATATCAAAGAGATTCTGACCTGACAAGGTGTTCCGTAATCCATCATCTCAGATCGGGACAATAGGTTTACCTCAAAGTTTTGTAAGAGTTTTCAAAGAGCCATGGGATCTCAAATTAGATTGAGTACGACATATCATCTGGAAACTGATGGGCAAAGTGAAAGAACAATTCAAACTCTCGAAGATATGTTAAGAGCTTGTATTATTGACTTCGGAGGATCTTGGGAGAATCATCTGCCTTTGATTGAATTTGCGTACAACAACAATCATCACTCCAGCATCCAAGCGGAACCTTCTAAGGTTTTGTATGGCCGAAAGTGCAGAATGTCGTTGTGCTGGAATGAAGTGGGAGAAAGGCGTTTAACTGGTCCAGAGATTGTTCAGGTAACTTCTGAAAAGATTGAACAAATTCGTGAACGTACTAAGTCAGCTCAGGACTAACAGAAGAGTTACGCCGATAAGCGTCGTAAACCGATTGAGTTTCTAATAGGAGATTTCGTGATGTTGAAAGTCTCTCCTTGGAAGGGTATTGTCAGATTTGGAAAGAGAGGTAAACTCAATTTGAGGTATATTGGGCCGTTCAGAATTTGCAAATGGGTCAGGTTGGTGCTTATCAGTTAGAATTACCAAAGGAGCTCAGCTCAATTCATAACACTTTCCATATTTCTAACTTGTGAAAGTGTTTGGCAGATCCGAGTCTGGCAGTACTGTTACCTGAGGTAAAATTGGATAACAAGCTGAACTTTGTGGAAACTTCTAAGGTCGTCACTGACCAAAAAACCAAAGTTTTAAAGAACAAAGTAATCAATCTTGTGAAAGTTAAGTGGCATTTCCGTAAGGGTTCAAAAGCAACCTGGTAATTAGATTTTGAAATTAAAGTAGAGTATCTGTGGTTATTTGATTGATTGAATTCTGGGACGAAATTCTTTTGAAGGATGGATAATGTGATAATCGGGTTCCGGTCATATAGTTTGAGATAATTATTTGAAAATATTTAAGATTCTGGTTATATGATTATTTTAATCTCATGATGCATGCATACATATATGTGTATATGTAAGTGTGAGAGGGGAAGTTTTAAATTAATAAAACCTTCACCGTTCTTTTTAAGGAAAGTATATAAGGGGGATGAATTCAATTCATCCTACACTTACTGCCATTTTGGGAAAATTATAAACCAGAGGAATTATGTGTAATTTGCTAAGCTGTGAAGTTGAAGCTGTGATCAATTTAGATCTGCTTGATGTGTATTTCATCTTCATACGTGTTAGGACTGAAAATCAGTGTATAATTGTATTCGTCTTGAAAGATAAAATTGTCTATAATTGTATAAAAGTCATCGTGTTTGACTTTTCTTAGAGATGTTTGACTTTGTCTTGTAGTTTGACTCTATAAATAGTTTGTCTTAGTGTAAATCTTAGTAGGATTCTCATTGTAATATTCATATACGTATAGAAGAGTTTGACTAAGTTTTGAGCTTTGACTTTTTCTCTCTACTCCTTCTAGGGTTCTTAACAAAAAACATATTATGCCATTGTTGTTTGAAGATTTTATTAAAGATTGATCATAACAGGGATACACAATTGGTATCAGAGCACGTTTTTTTGTCTTAGTGTAAATCTTAGTAGGATTCTCATTGTAATATTCATATACGTATAGAAGAGTTTGACTAAGTTTTGAGCTTTGACTTTTCCTCTCTACTCCTTCTAGGGTTCTTAAAAGAAAACATATTCTGCCATTGTTGTTTGAAGATTTTATTGAAGATTGATCATAATAGGGACACACAATACATGATCATAAGGTGAATTTTACAACATGTTTTGAATTTGAATATGATGTTTTTGATAGTATACTATTCTATATGTTGATAGTTAAGAACATAACTGTTGTATGTATCTTATCGCACATATAGTGTCCGACGAGGACACTTATTATTTTTAGTATTGTCTGATAAGGACCTTAATCAGACAAAGTTTTGTCCGGTGAGGACCTTTAGCGGACAAGGTGTTGTTCGGATTGGGAATTTCATTGCCCAACTGTTAACCGAATTGAGTGTTTATGATTTCAAGTGTTAACCGGATTGGGTGATTCATTGCCCAATGCTTTGTCCGGTGAGGATGTTTATCGGACAAGGCATCATCCGGGTTAAGTGTTTATCGTTCAAATTATTTTCCAGATTAAGTGTATATCATTCATAACATTGACCGGTGAGAGTGTTTCATCGCCTAAAGTGTTGACTGGTGAGTGTTGTTCGATGAAGTGTTGTCTAGTGAGTGTTGTTCGATGAAGTGTTATCCAGTGAGTGTTATTCGATGAAGTGTTAACCGATGAGAGCATTTCATCGCCCACATGCTGTCCGATGAAGGGCAGTTATCGGTTAAGTGTTATCTGATGAAGGCTAGTATTTCCCATTATGTTTCCTTCAAAAGTTGTTTTGAATTGAGGAAGGTACTGTTTCTTTCAAAAACTGTTAAGAAAGGTAAACTATTTTTGAAGATGTTTTGAGATGACATTGGAATTGGGTTTGGAACTGTAAAAGTTCTTGATATAAAGATTCTATGATGAAACTGTTTTGATGCCATTTCTGGCTAAAATATCAATTTGATTTTATTTTATGAGGAAATAAGGGTGGCATATCAGGGTGATGTGTACAATGGAATAAGAGTGACATATTAAGGAGAGGTGTATCATAGGATAAGGGTGGCATATCAAGGAGAGGTGTACCTTGGGATAAGTGTGGCAATTGTGAGATCTCTGTTATATTTACAACTCTTGTTGTCACATCTATAAAATGTGATAATTCAGAGTTAACATTTCTTTGGTGATATGAAGACTTGGAATTATTGCTCTTATTGAAATGATAACAATGATGTTATTGAGAAGAGGAAAATGACTTATAGCCAGAGTCATTAATTGCTCATGTTTTGAATAATCAAATGTTTTTAGATATCGGATATTACATTTTAACTATATAAAAAAGAAAATATTTGATAAAGAACTCGGAAGGTCTTTGGTTATCATTAAATCCATTTTCTTTTGAGTTCAAAACAGTTCTTATTTAAAAAACTTTAGTTAATATCCAAGACGCTCTGGTTGATGGTATTTCTTTGTATGATTTTGAAAGTTGAGATTATAAGCTCTAATCTTTATGAGTTTTAAGAGCTTTGGGAATTATATACAGAATGATCATGGGAACCTGAGTGGTTGTATTCCATGTGTGGTAAGGAACATTTATAAGTCTTATTTGTTGTAATATTTGAGTTATATTTTACAAAAGTTGTTGGATGTTCGTAAAATTTCAAATATGATTTTATAACAGTTTTTGATGATTTTCACCTTGTAATTGCAAAGAAAGGGGATTTCTCACTAGACCTTAAGGTCTAACTCTCATTTTGTGTTTGAAAAATACGCAATGTAGGTCAGGATTTATCCAAGGATAAGGGGAAGACGAAAATGTGAATTTTCCTGTTGTGCTTACTTGATTTTTGAAAATCACTATGTTATCTGTTGAATTTTTTGGGAATACCGGTTTCTATACCAGTTATGTACACGAATGTTATTTTTGGAAATTTTTGGTTGTAAACTATGTAATATAGCTTCTTGTACTATTGGGACCGAATATGTACCATTTGTATTTCCTGATATAGGAAATACATGATTATATGTAAATGTGGAATGCAGGGTGTTACAGAATTATGAATTGTTAATCAGCAAAGAAATCTTTTCAATGTATATGAAAAACAAAGTTAAATACAAACGAGAATATTTTCATCGAAAATAAATTTTTCGTTTTAGAGACGTGATAATAACAAATTAAAAGAACAGCTGAATCATGTATTTAAATTATGTAAGATGAGAAAATACGCAAGTATTGACTCAATGAAATAGTTGATCAAAGATAGTACTCGTTTTAAACAGAAAATAAAAAGATCATTTAAAAGCGCACTTCTTAGAATATTAAAATCATGTTGGGTACAAAGAAGTGGTTTGAACATTTAAAAACATTTTTATATACCTAAAAAAGTTTCTTCTTCTAAGCATGTGAAGATAAAGATTAGAAAAATATACCTGAGAATGAGATCAGATCAGATAAAGATATGATGTGCTCCCCCTTGACAATACAACTTAGACTCTCATACAAGTGGTTAGAATTTGATAGTTAAGAATATTAAGATCAGAATCAGATTTAGACTCATACTCTCCCTCAACATATTGATCAGATCTTCATACAGACAGATTTAGCATTCAAGCTTGCTTACTGAAAATGAAAACCTTTTCCTCATCGAGTGGTTTTGTAAGAATATCAGCAAGCTGGAGATCTGTTTGTACAAAGTGCATTTCAATTGATTTTTATTCAACATTATCTTTGATAAAGTGATACCTGATATCGATGTATTTGGTCTTAGAGTGTTGAACTGGATTATCTGTTATAGCAATAACGCTCTTTGAATCACAGTTGATAGGGACTTTGTTGAAAGTGTATTTGTAGTCTTGTAGTTGTGTCTTCATCCAAAGCACTTGTAAAGAACAACTGGCTGTTGGGACATATTCTGCCTCCGCAGTAGAAGTTGAAACACAGGTCTGCTTCTTAGAAGTCCAAATAACTAGCTTGTCACCTAAGAACTGATATGATCAAAATGTGTTTTTTCTATCCAGCTAACAACGTGCATGGTCAACATCTGTGAGATATCTTAGGATTCTTTTGATTGCAGCAAGGTGTGACTCTTTTGGATTAGCCTGATATCTTGCACAAAATCATGTTACAAACATTATATCTGGTCTACTTGATGTTAAGTATAATAAAGATCCAATCATGGCACGATAATTTTGTTGATATACAAATTTACCAGATAAATCTGCATCTAATAAAGTTCCAATAGCCATGGGAGTCTTTATTGAAGAACATTCAAACATATTGAACTTTTTCAAAACATTTTTGACTTATTTGGATTGATTTATAAATATGCCATTAGGGAGTTGTTTTACTTGAAGAGCAAGAAAGAAATTTAACTCACCCATTATACTCATTTGAAATTTATATTGCATAATGTTTGAAAAGTTCTTTCAAGACTTAGAATTTGTAGAACCAAAAATAATGTCATCAACATAAATTTGTATCAAGATCAGATGCTTACCTTGCTTTTTTCAGAAACAACGTAGTATCAATCATACCTTTCTTGAAACCAAACTTGAGTGTGTCAAACCATGCCCTAGGTTCTTGTTTTAAACCATAAAGCGCCTTGTCTAGGACATACAGATGATCTGGATTTTCAGGATCAACAAAGCCTTCTGGCTGACTCACGTAGACCTCTTCATGAAGAATACCATTCAGAAATCTAGATTTCATATTCATTTGGTATATCTTCAAGTTCTTGTGAGCCGCATACACTAAGACTATTCTAATAGCTTCAATGTGTGCGACTAGAGCAAAGGTCTTGTCATAATCAATTCCTTCTTGTTGATATTATCCTTTTGCAATCAATCTAGCTTTGTTTCTCACAACAATTCCCATTTCATCTTTCTTGTTTCGGAAGTATCTTTAGTTCAAAGTACAAGTATCCAAACTTAGTTTCTATCAAATTCTCGAAGTTCATCTTGCATAGCATTAATCCAATTTGGATCTTGCAGTGCCTCAGATGGCTTCTTTGACTCTATAGCACTGAAAAAGTTAACAAAAAGACACTCGTTTGCGGTCGCAGATCGCGTTCGCACTCTAGAATTCACATTACCAATTATTTATGTCGGGGGATGATCTTTAGTCCACTTGTGAGTACAAGGTAAGGATTGAACATCAATTAAGTTGTTCTGATCATCATACTCATCGGTTACAGCTTGTATTTCAACTTCAAATTTTGCGTGTTTAGCTTCATCAGCAGGTAAAGCAGACTTAGATTGATCAACATCGGGTTGAACAATTTCAGATTGAGTATGTGCTTCAGCTTGAACAGGGTCAGATTCAGTAACTTCAACAGCTTCTGGATGAACATCATTTGATGTTAAACAACCAACTTTAGATGGTCCAGAAAGTTGTGTAACTTGCGGAATCGGGACCACCAGTTCATTAACTTTGGGTAAGTCAGGTATTTCAAAATCTGCAAAAATATCCCAAGTTAATTCAAATGCATATTTAAACAATGAATTTAAATTTGATTTAATAATAGAGTTAGAATTCATTATCCTGTTATTTGGTACAGGTTCTACACTGATTTGTGTAGAAGCTAACGGTTGTAGATCGAGTCCTGAACCGTGTTGTTCAGAAGTCGATGATTCATCAAAGCTAACATTTATGCTTTCAATGACGATCTTTGTTCGTTTGATGTGACTCTAAAAGCTTTTGACTTGAGAGAATATCCAATAACGTAACCTTCATTTGCCTTTTTATCAAACTTTCCGAGATTGTCTCGATCATTCAGCACAAAGCATCTGCAGCCAAAAATATGAAAGAATTTAACATTAGGCATGCAATTATTGATTATCTGAAAAGTAGTTTTATTTTGTTTTTTGACAATGATCGTGCGATTTTGTGTGAAGCATGCAGTAGAAATAACTTCAGCCCATAGATAAAGAGGTAAGCTAGAGTATGCAAGTATTGTACAAGCAGCTTCAACCAATGTTCGGTTTCTTCTTTCAACAACTCCATTTTGATGCGGAGTTCGAACAGCAGAAAAATTATGAGAAATCCCAACAGTGTGAAAAAAAATTTGAAGGGTCTCATTTGTAAATTTTGTGTCTCACTTTGAAGCTTTTGCACAGGAAGCTGTAGAAGAATTTGAATGTGCTTGATAAATGCGATAATCAGCTTTGGCGCATCAGACTTCGCTCTTAGAAACTCTAGCCACGTATATCTAGAATATTCATCGACCATCACCAAAATATACTTTTTACCACCTAACGATTGAGTTCATATTGATCCACACAGATCCATGTGAATCATCTCGAGAGGAGATTTGCAAGACAATGTAGTCTAGGATTTATGAGAACTTCTAGTCATCTTGCCCATCTCACATGCAGAACACAAAGAATTCATGTCAAATCTTAGTGTTGGTAAACCAATCACTAGATTTATACTTACAAGCTTGTTGATATCCTTGAAGTTTTGATGAGATAATCTGCGATGCCATGTCCAATTGTCTTCCTTTGTTGCCTTTGAGATTAAGCAGATAGCCCGAGAAGCAGATAGAGTTGTGAAGTTTACCACATACAGATTACCATGTCTTTCAGCTTGAATAATTTCAATTTCTTCAGAATCAACTATGGCACATCCATTAATGAAAAATCAAACATTAAATCCATTGTCACATAAATGGCATATACTAAACAAGTTATGCTCCAATCCTTCAACATAGAAAACTTTCTTAATTGTAATGGTGCCATTTGACAAAGTGTCATATCCTCTAACAAAACCTTTCTCTTTATTACCAAATGTGACTATTCCTCCAACCTTTTCTTTAAAATCACTCATAAAGTGCATGTGTCATGTCATGTGTCTGGAGCATCCAGAGTCTATGTACCACACATGATAGTCCTGTAAAAACAATCACAGGGATTTAGGTACCCATTTCCAAATGGGTCTTGGTGGGTTAGGAATCACATTAGAAGATATTGATTTAACGCGCCATTCATATTTTTGCTTTGAAACACACTTCCAAACAAATTTAACATTCACAAAATATGGTTCCTCTTTTTGAAATTTTGGATTTGAATTTTTTTTTCTTTGAAGCACTTTTCCTTTTATAAACTTGAGGACCATGGACAACTTTGGACTTATGTGAAATGTTTGATTGAGAGTTAGAGTCCTTTGATCTCAAAAACTATTTGCATTTAGCATTGATATCAAGAGAATTTGAGCCACAATAATTGCAATGTATATGATTATGAGCCACAAACATAAGATATGGATGAGAAAACTTTTGAACAATCTTCAAATCATAATCCAGATTACATTTTCTTTTGAATGAAGTACAATTGCAACTATTATTATTTACTTTTAAATTATTTACAGAAGAATTAACATCTGAAACATTTTGAGATTTCTTCTGTGAAAGACTCTTCTTGCTATCTTTGCCAAACCTTTTCAGATCTTTTACAGAAAAAGATTTTGAATCAGTAGACTGTTGACAGATAAACATTCAGCTTTAACATTTTGCACTGATTTAGCAAGTTTAGTAGTAGTCTTAGAAGCATTTAGATTTTTAACTTTAGAAACTCTCTTATCTCAAATATAATATCAGAAAGATCTAAAGTGTCAAGAACAGTGGATTTAGATTTAGAAGCAATCTGAATAACCTCTGAATTTTTATCATCTGAACTTAAAGGCATTTTGACTTCCTCTTCAAGGTTAATGATTTTACTCATTAGTTGAGTTCGGTCATCAAAACATGAACTCAATTCTTTTTAAAGTTCTGAAATCTTTTCCAAGTTAAACTCATGCAGTTTGTCCTTACAAACCAGATGTATGGTTCACTATGAAATTTGTCTTTCAAAATCACTAGATTTGATCAGATAATCATTTTGAGCACAAAGATTTAATTCTTTTTCAACTTTAAGTTCCTTTTCAAGCCCAGATATTTTTTTCTTTAACATAATTATTTTTGAGTTATAATCAAATTCAGGATTCGAATGCACAGTCCAATCATGTTCAGTGACTTCTTCATTCTTATCAGAATCATAAACCACTTCAGTTTCAGAATCCGAGTCTGACTCATTTATAAGATTTTCAAAAACTTCAAGAGTCATATTTTCAGCAAACTCATAAAGTTTATCAGACTTATCGGATTATGATTCAAAACCGATGAAATGATTCAGTAGGATACAATGATTCAAGCTCAGTATGCGAAAAAGGAATTTCTCTTGTTTCGTAGCTTGAATTCAGATCATTGTATTTTAATCCAACTGATTTAAAAAAAATTATCATAATTTTCTTCATCTGATTTATCGTTATCACTTTTAGTAAAAATAGATGATTCAGATTCCGATTTGACGAATATTTCACGAACGGAAGGAATGGCAAATTTTGCAGATCTCATTGATTAAAATTATACAAGGACTTTGTGGCCTTTTTCAAAGTTTCATTTTCCTGAAAACCTAAACCCTTTTGTGGATTGTAAAATCTTGAGTCCTTGGGTTTATTTGATAAAATCTTCAAAGTTTGTTCATATTGACCTCTTTTAAAAATTATTTCCTCCAACTGTTTGACTTTATCATATATTTATTCTCTTTCTACAAAAATTATGTCAAATTTTAACTGAATATTATCTCTCTCGCATTCTACTTCACTCAATCTCTTCTTAAGTAACTGAAAAACATTTTCAATTTTAGATTTTTTAGATCTTAAGACTTCTTTCTCTTCTCTCAGACCTTCACTTAAGCACTTAAAGCCACAACTTTCTTCTCTGAATTTTAGCATTAAAGCTCTTTCTCCTTTTAGTCTTTCTTTTAAAATATTAAATTTAGCATTCATACTTTCAAGTTCTTTAATTAATTCAGCATTCAGAGAGTTTTGTACCTTAGATTCGTTATCAGATGATGAACTTCCGTCTTCAGTCTTTGCCATTAAGCACATGTTTACTTGCATGTAATGTGCAACTTCATCATTAGACAAATCTATCAGTTAGCTTTCCTCGTCATCAACCAAGGCTTTACCATCCTCAAGAGCTTTAGCAAGATGAGCCTTCTTGAGATAATAGTTAGAATCTTTGAACTACTTGAAACGACAATCCTTGATGAAATGACAGGATTTTCCACAGTTGAAGCATCTGTTATCTTAGACCTTTATCTCTTCCTGATCTCTGGATTTTGCAAATTTCTCATGCTTGACCTCCTTGCCCTTGATCTTATCATATTTGACAAACTTTTTCTTTCCAAACCTTTTCTGGAACTTCTTACTTAGCAAGGCCAACTTCTTTGAAAACTCCCGGATGTCACCATCAGAATCTGCAGATGAATCTTTAGTTGACTCACTTTCTGACTGTTTTGACAATTCAAACTTAGAGTTTTTAGAATCAAATATGCTCTTTCTTTGCTTTCTAGACAATAGAGCCAATGAGTCAGCTACATTCTTCTTTTCATTTGTCAACTCTCTAACAATCTCTTCTTGTTAAAACAAAATACAATACAAATTATGAATATCTTCCTCAGACATATTCTTGTTCATCTGTAAGTTGATTGGAAGAGTATTCCATTGAGGCTTCGGATTCTTAAGAAACTTGTAGTTGATTTCAAACATAGACTTTTGAATTCCATTTTTCTTAAATTATTCAAAATCACATTGAACCGGTTGTAGGATTCAGTGATTGATTCACTTTCTCTTGTTTTGAATCCTTTCATAAGAACTGATGCACTAATTCATTCTTGTCTGAACCGACTTCTCACTTCCGAGCATTTGTTTCTTAAGCTCATCCCAAAGTTCCTTTGTTGATCTACAACTATCAATTCTGTTGAATAACTCATTTGGAATAGCCATTAGCATGTAAGTTAATGCTTTCTTGTCAATTAGAACCTTTTGTTTTTATGTATCAGTATAATACTGAGGATCTTTCTTCTCTTTTGTTGCAGGAACAAAAATACCTTGTTCAGTTGTCTGGGCAGGAAGATCCATATAACTGACATAAGGTCCATTTTTGATGGATTGCATCAACTTTTCATCTTTTTTATCCAGGAAATGAATCATTCTGACTTTCCATTGTTGATATTCACCGACAGAGGCTTGGAATCTGATCCAATGCTTAACATATCTTTAGAAATTTTTGAAAAAGCAGACTTGAATTGATCGTTCAGAAAATTATCTAGAACTGGTTTTGAACAACAAATAGAATTCTTGACACTTGAACAATCTCACCAAAATTTATTGCTTATCACTCAATCAACCAAACTTGAAATGATTGTTTATCGCTCACTCAATTCACCAAAGATATCAGACAAGAAATTATGGTTATCGGACAATAGTTATCGGACAAAGCTTTATCGGGCAACACAGGTTATCAGACACCAAAGATTAGATATCGCTCACAAATATTGGTTATTGCTCACCAAAGGTTATCGGACGCAAAGTTATCAGACACCAAAGAGTTATCAAACAAAATTGAGTGACAAGAGATGGTTCTCGGACAACAAAGTGTGCGATGAAGAATCTTCATCGAATAAGCTTCGACCGATGACAAGGCGTTCGGACAGGCCTTGATCGATGAGAAAGAGTTATCGAACAGACCTTGAGCGATGAAATACAATCAACACTTATCCGCTCAAGTATTGAGCGATGAAGACCAACACTTAGACGAATATCCATAAAATATTGTGTGATAATCGGGTCCTGGTTGTCACCCAAGGTATTTATTATGTGAATTAATTGATTATGTGGATACATGCTTACCTGGGTCAAATACATAAGTATGTGTATTTTATGCATGGGGATATATGCATGATATGAAATAATATATCTGGAACATGTATGTGTGCATAAATTATGAAATGCATATATTAAATATATATTTATATATATATATATGCATGAAGGAATGTGGGAGGTATGTATGCATGGATGAAAAGTTTATGTATGTATGCATGTATAAGGCGGTCAAACCGCCTTTCCTTAAAAGGAAAGGTATAAAAGGAGGGGTGAAGCCTCCATTTCTTCTTCTTGTCATTTTTTTAGAGTTAGTGAGCAGTTTAAAGAGGAAGAAATTGATTGGATTGTTTTCCATCTGAATTTCAAGACAAAAGTATTTCAAGGTGAGGGATTTCTAAAATCTTCTTTAAGTCTTGTTATTAGTTTTGATAGAACTGCATATTTTTTTAAGAAAACTGTGCGATTTGGGTTTTATCCGGACAAGGGGGTGACCGGATTAAGAATAAATCGGACATAGGGTTGTCCGGTTTGTTTTAAATCAGACATAGTGTTCTCCGATTTGTTTTTAAATCGGATATGTGTTGTCCGATTTAGTTGTTAACCGAACAAAGCACTATGCGATTTAGAGAGTTGGTGAGATTTTAACTATGTAAATCGGTCATTGGTTTTGAACGGAGAAGTAGGAATACAATCAAGGGTTGTTCGATTTAGTCTTAAATCGATCAAAGGTCTACCCAGTATAATATAATCCGAACATGTTTTGATCGGACTTTAATTGTGTTGTCCGGATGTTTATATTTAGTGTAAATTTAAAAGTGTTGAGAATTCCTGGAGTTATTATAATTTAATAATTATTATTATCGGGATTAATTATGTTATTGTAAAAATAAGGGTATTTTATATCTTTTAAAATAAAAAGATATGTTTCTACCAAGTGTGGTGACGTATGTCTGTCTTGGTATGGAACTGGATTTTTGGGAATTGTTTCTACCAAGCGTGGTGACATATGTCTGTTTTGGTATGATACTTGTTTTAAGAGGTAGTTCCCCCAGACATGGTGACATTTGTTTGTTCTGGCTTGGAACTGGATAATGGATACTTTTAGATGTGGTGACTTATGTCTGTTCTGATAAGTAGCCCTGATTTGATGGAGGAACAAGGGTGGCATATCAAGGAGATGTACTTGGAATAAGGGAGGCATTGTCATATGTCGATATGTTGGTCCCTTGAGGGTCTACAAGATAAGTAAACAGTTTGTAGAAGGGGGGATGAATACAAACACAATATTTTCAAATTTAAAATATATATTGATAAAGAAGATCAATACAAATTTTACAAGACTGTTTGTGGAATATATAAGGTAAGAAAACATATCTAAACAATCTTTGATTACACACATATTCATAGCAAATGAGAAAAGAAATGTTATAAGAAAAGTTCCTTTACTTAAGCTAGAAAATGCTCAAAGTAAGAATTAGGTTTAGAGAGTGAATTGCACGCACTCTGCATGGAGAAGAAACACTTTTATTTATACCTAGTGCATTAAATGTTCATTTAATGCAAAATGGTAAGGTTAGAGTGTGTGTCAAGCCTTAAGAAGAAGGTTTGTCCTTTGCTACAATGAATAGTACAAAAAGCACTATTCATGAGCAGACATCCTTACCTAAAGTTGGTGGGTAATAGAGTCAACTAGTCGGCTCCATACCGTACCAACGTTTAGAAGGGTATGGGTTTGTCAATTGTGTGTATAAGGACAAGACACCAACAATCGTGCTAAGCAAGCTTCCTTTGATCGCTGAATGCTGGAATAACCTGGAGGTCTCTTCAGCATTCACTGAGGCTTGAGCAGTCTTCACACATATGTAGACAGGCTTGTAATCACTGAGTACCACTTCAGATCACGTACTCGCCAGTCCCTAATCATCAGTTTCAGTCTTCGACATTAGCTGAAGGTTCTTTGATGTGAGTGTTGTCTTCTTGAAGTATCGATGTCTCTGATTGAATTACAATACAAGTTCTTCAGCGATCACTGAACAGACTCAGTGATGATCGCTGGAAGTAAAAAGACATAAACATAAATAAAATGTATAAGTGAAAATGGATTATCATCAAATCACTGAGAGAGAGGATCAACAGGATATTACTATAACTCTTATTATTATTACTAATTAGATTTAATAACTTTGAATCATCATTTCTTTATGACTTGATGAATTAGAGATAATATTCTTATTGGAAATAATAATTTAGATGTTATTGTGAAGGGGAAAATGATTTGTCATAAGAGGCACTCATTGCATAAAATTTATATTAATGTTATATTTCATGTACAAGAGTTCTGATCTTTTGAAGAGGCTCTAGCTTATTATGTGTTAAGGATTTTTTATTATAATTCTATCTTGGGAAATTTGAATCTTTGAACAGGTGTAATTGTATCAAGAATTGATAAGTGATTTTATTACTCATTATATTGTGAACTGCATTATTCGGCTGGAATACAATTAATTCTAGGTAAAATTATTTTATCCAGAAATTGAACAGGCTCAGTGATGATCGCTGGAACTAAAAAGACAGAAACATAAATACAATGTATAAGTGAAAAGGGATTATCATCAAATCACTGAAAGAGAGGATCAACAATCTCCTCCTATTTGATGATAACAAGACAACATAAAGAAAGTTGTCTTATCAAATAATAGTAAGAAAAAGTTACATATAAAATACATATCCCCTTTTTACTATTTTGGGATCTTTTTCAGTGAGTCAGTCCCTGCTTAAGAATTTTTCTTAAGTTATATCTAAGAGAAAATTACAAGTATGGAAACTGAAACTGAAAGCTTATTCGCTGACTTATTGATTGTCAGTGAATGTAAAAAGTAACACTGGAACTCATAGACTTGTAYCCCTATTACTTTTTTCAGGGATCTTTTCAGTGAAGTACATGAAATACTCATTTTATTACCATTGGTAATATTACAAGTAGTTCAGTACATGTCTAGTGCTTACAGACTATAAGAATAATCACTGAAAGTAGACATAGTACAAAAAATTACAAGGAAAAGTAGATTGTTGTTACAAAGAGAAACTATTCTAGAACACTTAGATCTATGTAGCTAGGTACATCTTCACCAAGGTTTCTTCGACGTAGGCATTCCCTTCGTATTTTTCAGATCAATGACTTTTCCAGGCATGCTATCATCTATCCAGAGCATGAGGTAAACCAAATGACTCATTGGACATAGATGTAGCTCTAACATTCTCTGAAATCTGACTTCACCTTCATAGTCAAGGAATATAACTCCTAACTCAGGTTTCAAATGCACAGCATTGGGTTGTAGGGACCCTTATCTAGCAAGTCAAGATTCAACATAGAAATGTATGTACTCTGATGACCCTTCAGGACTTCATCTAAGGAGAACCTTGTTTCATGTTCGTCCCTTAGGAATGGTCCATCATTAGGATCAGAGAGATTGAGTTTCTTCTTCCCACCTTTCTTTAGAGATGGCCTATCAGGGACCGCGACATACCTGGACATCCTTTTGATGAGCTCGCTGATGGTGTCCTCAATAATCGCCTTATGTCTTGACTTGGATCGCTGAATGGCTTGCATGATCTCCATCCATTCGTTGTATCCATATCGGCCAAGGTAGGATGGGTACTCGGTGATGGCATCGAGATTGTCCCTGGTGATGAGCATTAAGACCAAGTGTTCCACTATCTTTTGAACGTCCGTTGATGCTGACGCTGATAATCGGGCGGGGACTGATTCTCTTCTTCAACTTTGCTTCGTTCCATCGTTTGTCCTTTTTCACCAGCTTCAGGTTCTTCTTATGTTCAGCTTCTGCAATAGAAAGAAGTTTATCCGGGGCTTGGACAGCGTTCACCTTTTTCTTGGACTTTCTCTTGGAGAGGACCTTCGTAGCTAGTGACTTGACCAGCTTTAAGCTATCTTCAGTCTGCTTCTTTTGAAGCTCTAGCTCTTTTTCAGCCCGCAATACCTCGAGTCTTTCAGCTTCAGAAAGGAAGTCGAACTCACCACCACTAGAGGTACGAAGAGCAATTTTTACTCTACTCTGGTCGAGTGACTCTTTTAGCTAAGTCATCTGCTGGTCCATAGGAGCATTGGAGACAGGGTGATCAGGGATCCACTCCATTCGACCGTAGGTGGTTGATGGAATTTGAAGTTGATACTTTGAAGTGATTACTACCTGAGAGGTAGAATCTTCAAATAAAGGTTGTTGAGGGATATTGAACAATACCTTCAAGTTTTCTTCTTCAGCGACCGCCTTGCCTTTAGACTTAGGGTCCTGGTTCCCTGATGGAGCAGATTCACCTTCCCTTTGCTCCCCCTGGGATACAGAATCCCTGAGGGTGACTCCCATGGTGGCGGTTGATGGCTTCTGGTACTTGATGATAAAGTCATCTTCATCATCATCGTCGTCGTCACCATCTAGGTCACTTCCAGGGTCAGGGATGGTAGGTTCATCATCTTCATCGTCATCGTCTTCGTCTTCATCATCATCATCATCAGCAATGATGGAAGGAGCATCATCCCTAGGGATGGCATCGACAACCTCAACTGGAATAGCTTTGGTGGTCGGGATTACAAGAGCAGCAACCGCTTCAGCTCTAGGAGCCTCAGCTTCAACTTCAACTTCAACTTCAACTTCAACTGTAGCTGATACTAGATCAACAGCAGAGGAAGGAGTAGCAGCAGCATCAGATGATCCACCAGCATTGGACCTCATCTCCCCCTCTCTGACTAATACTTGAGATAATAGGCCAGAGAGTTCGTCCAAGCGCTGACGCTGGAGAACCATTACCTCCTCTAGCCTTGATAGAGCACCAACTAGAGTTGTCGTTGCCTCACACGTCTCATAGAGTTCAGCACGATCATTGGCAGAGAAAGAAGGTGGGATCACAGGAGATGGTTGACGGACAACATCCAGGATCTGCTGAAGAAGTCCAGTCTGCTGAACGGTGATAGCCTGAGCATCGTCAGCCCTGCTGGACAGAGCAGCAATGGCGTCGGTGTTGGCTTGAACAGCTTCTTGGAGAGTCAGGAGGTGACTCTGAACTTCTTGAACGTCCGCTTGGATAGCGAGGAAGCTTGCATCAAGGTCAGCCTGGCAGGGCATCTTTTGGTGGACTTCGGTTACCCTGCAGAGAACGGAATCAACAGCGAGGAGGAGAATTTTGATATCAGATGCCATATCATAGTCATCATCAATCTCTTCATCCCCTTCATCTTCTTTCTCCCCCCCCCGTCCTCTTCCTCCTCCTCAACATTAGGCTGATGCATAGAAGAAGAACCTGCAAGAGAGGAAGTGTGAGCAAAAGGCTCAAGGTTAGTAGAAATGAAAGGGTAGGAAGATGGAGTACCTGAGAGGCCATCAATGACATCCAAAGTATTGTCACTGGCGTGAGCAAAGATGTCGTCGAGAGGATGGACATCTGTATACTGAGGAGCATCGAAAGGAGCAACCTCAAGTCCAGTGGTGTGTGTCTCAATATCAGGGAGGATAGTCGCTGATACATCATCGACATATGTAAAGACCAAAAAAGGAGGCGAAGAGAAAATGGTTGAGAAGAGACATGGGTGTTCAACGGTGGCGGAGCTGATATTCACACCTTCAGTGATTTGGGTCATTGAGGCGATTGAGGTAGGTACCACTGATACGACAGTGATGGGAGAAATCACTGAAGAGCTAAGAGGGTTAGTTAAAGATGCCTCGAGGTTAAGGCTAGTTTCAATAAATGAAACCTTTCGAGAGGCTTCAGCCAGAGACGTGGTTGTCCCCTTTTTGGACTTCTTGGCTCTTTGAGGAGAACCAAGAGTTGGTTGAGAGGGTCGTTTTGAAGGGGTTTTGGTGGCTTGGCTGGACTCGGGGGGTTTACCTTTGTTCTAGCAACCTGAGGAGAAGAGGTAGTGATGGACACAATAGAAGTTAGCACCACATCACTATCCCTCAGCTTATGATCCAGAATCCTGGATCCAAGCTTGGAAACCTGGAGGTTTCCTTCCGTGGAGTAATGATCTTTAAAGATCTTCGCAAACACCATCGAAAGGAACCTGGTGTATGGCACCAACTTTTCTCGTTGGCGCTTGTTCAGTTTGAGCACCAGGTCATCGAAAATGACTGTAACATAATTTATATTGCGACGCTGAATCGCAGATACGCCTATGGTCAAGGCGATCCTAGAGGCCTGGTCCTGGCATCCAGTTTTTCCACCCATGCACCGGATGAAATGAGAGAACAGGTATTGCTAGACAGCTGACATCCTGTTCTTCTCAATCTTGGACAAAGACTTCATGGGAGCATTTGAGTCCTTCATTGGCCATTGATAGCCAATGGCGTCGAGACACTCGATGATCTCAGTCGTTGTTGGTTCGTTGTCGTAGGGGCCTTTGGGAAGGTAAAGAGTCTTCCTCAAAGTGTTGACGCCCAACTTCACTTCCATGTGGTTGAAGGTGAAGTTGATCTGCTCCATTTGGCGTCCATGCTTGACCTCGACATCGATGAATTCAACAGTGAACCACAACTACTAATGAAGTTCTTTCACCATGATGGGCTCATGGTTGAGTGTGAAGCATAGAGACCACTGCTTGAGGAAGTCAGCCACTTCTTGGTAGTCCGCCTTGGATGAGGGGATATCCAACAAGGCAATGTGGTTGTTGGCCTAAAAGATTACCTCATCGAGAGAGAAGTTGACATTCTTTGCAGCCATCTGGTTAATAATAAGAATAAGATAAACAGATTGTTAGTAAAAACCAAGATTGTTAGGGAGAATATAGAAAAGTTTTTGAAACGATAAAATTCTTAAAGAAGATTTAGGGTTTTTCAAGTAAAATATGTATACAGAAACAATATTATAACCAAGAAAGAGTTGATTAAATAATCTTTGTTGTTTAATGTATTAAGAGAACATGGTTCTTAAAATATATTAAACGTTTCTTATAACAGAAAATAAAGAAGAAAATATTGACCTTAATAGATTAGAGAGAAAAGATCGAAAGAGTTTGAAGATTGAGAGAGTTCTTGTTTTGGAGAAATCTTAGAAGAGGTTTGTCTAAGAATTTTGAAAGCGTAAAGAGAAAAGTGGAGAAGAAGTCTCATATTTATAGGTAGGAGGAGAGAGAAGGAATATGAGAGGGTAAAAAGGCGACGGTTCAGGAAAGTGGTCATGATGAAAAAGACCACGTTCTCATCCATGATTGGATAGCATTAAATGAGGTAGCGTAATGACAAAACCTTTTGTGCGTCTCAAAGCGTTGCGCATAGTAAATAGAAAATGTCGTCATTAAGACGGTTCATTAACTATTTTCTTTAAAAAACAAAGAGTTTTTAGGAAAACAAAGAGTCATACAGTGTTTAACTAAACACTGATAAGACCGTTTAAAACATTTTATCACAGAAGATGAAAGACTCAATGAGGGTTTTAAGCCATCAGTGTCAGTGATAAGAGAATTACTGAAACTGGCATTTAAAAAGAAACTTTTTAATCACTGATAGAGAAAGGTTCAGTGATCGTTTTTTATTTTAAGAGAAGTATAGAGATATACTTATAGATATGGTCAATGATAAGAGAATCACTGAAACCTTTTTTTTAAAAACATTAGTCACTGAAGAAGGAAAGTTTCAGTGAGGGTTTTAAGTCGAAGAAAAGATAAGAGTAATCATACCTGAGAGAGAATAGATATATTTACTCAAAAGTTCAGTGTTAGAGATAGACCACTGAATCATTTCACTTACTGAGTAATGTTTAATGGATGAAGATTAATCTTCAGTGTTTAACATCCCCAATTCGCTGATCAAGATGATAAATCTTGTCTCATCAAGAGGCTTGGTGAAAAGGTCAGCGAGTTGATACTCAGTTGGAACAAAGTGAAGTTCAATATCACCATTCATAACATGATCTCTGATAAAATGATATCGGATCTCAATATGTTTGGTCTTGGAGTAAAGTACAGGGTTGTTTGCAATAGCAATAGCACTAGTGCTATCACAATAGATAGGAACCTTTGAAAACTGAAGATCTTAGTCCATCAACTGGTTTTTCATCCAAAGGATTTGGGCACAGCAACTACCAGCGGCTATGTATTCAGCTTCAGCTGTTGATAAGGACACTGAATTTTGCTTTTTGCTTGTCCAGCTCACCAACTTTCCACCTACAAGCTGATAGCCTCCAGTGGTGCTTTTCCTATCAATTTTGCAACCTGAAAAATCACTATCCGAATAACCGATTAGGTCAAAACCTGAACCTTTAGGGTACCAAAGACCCATATTAGGAATTCCCTTAAGATATCTGAATATGCGTTTCACAGCGACCAGATGGGATTCCTTTGGTTCAGCTTGATATCTTGCACATAAACAAGTGGAGTACATGATATCAGGTCGGCTAGTTGTTAGATACAGTAGGGATCCGATCATTCCTCTGTAAACAGTAACATTTACAGGCTTTCCATTTGGATCCTTGTTGAGAGAAAGTGGAGGAGGCATTGGAGTCTTCATAGATGAACTGTTGGATAGATCAAACTTCTTCAGCATGTCTCGAACATACTTACTTTGATTGATAAAGATACCTTTATCTGTTTGTTTGATCTGGAGACCTAAAAAGAATGTTAGTTCTCCCATCATGCTCATCTGATATTCCTTCTTTATGCGTTCAGCGAAACGAAAACATAAAGAGGGATTAGTGGAACCAAAAATAATATCATCAACATAAATTTGGACTAGAATGATGTGACCCTTAACTTTCGTAAGAAATAAGGTCTGGTCAATCTTTCCATAAGAGAATTTCTCAGAGATGAGAAAAGAGGAAAGGGTATAATACCAGGCACGAGGAGCCTGTTTTAACTCATAAAGAGCTTTATCCAACCTCTAGACATGGTTTGGATACTTAGGGTCAAGGAACCCTGGACGTTGTACAGCATAAACTTCCTCTTGAAGTTTCCCATTAAGGAAAGCGCTCTTTACATCCATTTGAGAGACTTTAAGGTCTCTATGTACATCAAAGGCTAGAAAGAGTCGAATTGCTTCGAGTCTAGCCATTGGTGCGAAGGTCTCGTCATAGTCGATCCCTTCTTCTTATCTATAACCCTGAGCAACAACCCGGGCCTTGTTACGGGTTACTACACCATCTTCATCCAACTTATTGCGATAGACCCATTTGGTACCTATCACTGATTTGTCAGATGGACGTGGGACAAGGTACCAKACTTTGTTCCTATCAAATTCAATGAGCTCCTCTTGCATGGCAAGAACCCAACTAGGGTCAGAGATAGCATCATTGATTTTCTTGGGTTCAACTAAAAAAAGAAAGTTGACAAAGAGACAGATATTACCCAAACCACGACGTGTCTTGATACCTGCATCTGGATCACCAAGAATTTGATGAATTGGATGGTATTTTGTCCATCGATGAGCTGGTAAAAGAATTTCATCTGAATAAGCGAGTTCAAAAATAGAATATGAGGCTTTAGCTGCAGTATCTTCAGTAATAGGGACTATCGCTAAAGGAGCCTCAGATTCAGTGACTGAAATAGGTTCAGAAACTAAAGGCATTTCATTCACTGATTGATCAGTATTTGAAGTAGAAGGAGGAACATAGCTAATGGGCACGACAGGATCTCTAAAGAAGATGCGTTGGGGTTACTAGCTGTAACTGGAATGATAAGTGAATCATCTTCAGCTTCAGGAGATTCAGTGTTAAGAGGAGCATTGTAGGAAGCTTCAAGTTGTCCATAGTGAGAGAACATCCAATTTTCTAATTCATCATCATCATTTAAGATGGGTTTTGAATTGGCTGATTGAGATTCGTCAAAGGTGACATGAATAGATTTCTCTATCATCTGTCTTCGTTTGTTAGATACTCTGAAGGCTTTGGATACATAAGAATATCCAAGAAAGATTCCTTCATCAGCTTTGGGATCGAACTATCCAAGTTGGTCGCGATTTTTGAGAATGTAACAAGTACAACCAAATATATGAAGAAAACTTATAGAAGGTTTTATTCCATGAAAAAGTTCATAGGATGTCTTCTTGAATCTTTTCACGATCAGCAATCGATTTTGAGTGAAACAAGCGGTGTTGACAGCTTCAGCCCAGAATTGAGTAGGGAGATGGGATTCGCTGAGCATTGATCGAGCAGCCTCAANAGTGCCATGGTCACTTCTAATAGATCGTACTTTAACATTGTTGAGTACTTCTATTTTCTTGATGAACGAAATGATTTCTTCAGGAGCTTCATCTTTGGATCTGAGAAAGAAGACCCAAGTGTACCTGGCATACTCATCAACAATGACGAGTGTGAACTTCTTTCCAGCTAAGGATTACAAGTTGACTGGACCAAAGAGATCCATATGCAATAGCTGAAGAGGTGCAATCACTAAAGAGATTTGCTTAGACTTGAAGTTAGCTCTTGTATATTTTCCTTTTTCACATGATGAGCAAAGATAGTCCTTTGCAAAAGAATGTTGAGGAAGACCAGTGACAAGATCGTTTCTTGACAGCTCACTGAGTGTCTTGAAGTTGAGATGAGAAAGCCGTTTGTGTCATAGCCAATTAATATCTGACGAGGCTTTAGAGAAGAAACAGTTATTCTCAATGAGAGAGGAATTCATATTGATGATATATACATTCTCTAGACGAGAACCGGTTAAGGCAACCTTATCATCTTTGCCAAAAATGTGACATGAATTCTTCGAGAATTTAACTATAGAATCTTTATCACACAGTTGACTGATGCTAAAAAGATAGTGCTTCAATCCTTCAACATATGCAACACGTTTGAAAGTTGATGCACCATTGGTTAATATACCAAAACTTGTGGTATATCCTTTTCTGTTACCACCAAAGGTTACGGAAGGTCCTCTTTCTTCCTTGAAATGAGTTAGCAGGGATTTATCTCCAGTCATATGTCTTGAACATCCGCTATCAAGATACCATATACCTTTGACGTCCTGCACAAGGAAACAAATTAAGAATGCTATTGGTACCCAACTATTGGGGTCCAGCTTTGTTAGAGGCTTCATCCACTGGAACTGAAGAAWCAGTATCAGTAKATRRCATCACTAAACCTRAAGAGGTTTGAGTGGAGAGAGGAACAACCTCTGACACTACTAAAGTAGTTTCAGTGGAAGTCTTCACTGAGCCTGACGAAGAGGCTTCAGTGGTAGGAACTACAACGTCTGATGCTGAAGACTTTTCAGCAGGAGTTGTCTTTGTGAGCTTGAAGAAGAGGCTCCAGCGGTTTTCTTCACTTTGGTTGCTTTTGCAGCTTTTGTGGATGATTTCGCCTTGGTTGATTTCTCAGCCTTGGCTACTTTCTTTCACTTAGCTGGTGAACCAGCCTTGGCAGCAGAAGGACACTTGCTGGCAATATGTGTTTTCTCACCACAGTGTTTACACTTCCTAAAGCTTGGGGTAGCTTTTGGGCCAGGAAGTATCATATTTGAAACGGGACCAGCTCCAAGGATTCAAATCTCATTGGTTCTCGGAAGAACCTTTGAGGAATTGGATTCCTTAGGTGAAAAGTTCACCTTGAGCTGAGACTTAGATTTCTGAGAGGGTTTAGATTTCCTAGTCCCTGAAGAGGAAGAAGCTTTATAAGTTGAAGGAATAGACCTTGATCTATTAGACTTGTTAAACTTCTTAGGAAGGGGTGCTGTGACAATGGATTTACCTTTATCTTTGCAACCAGAATTCGAAGGAGTTTCTTCAAGATGACTCTAAAAAAGAGAAGACTGAAAGGAAGAAGTGTAGGGAATAGAAGAGACAAATGTGCCAAATTTAAGCATGGACCTATCTGTAACACATTCTTCCTGATCATAGGAGAATCCTAGACCAATCGTTATCTTGGCGGGGATCTGAGCGTTAATGATCTCATAGGCTTTGATGGAAGCTTTACACCACCCTTCAATGGTAGCTTTCTCAGCCTTAAGTTCAGCGATTGCTCGCTCACGCTCAGCAATAGCCTTCTCACGTTCAACGGTGATGGCTTGGTTTACAATAACCTGATCCTTAAGATTTTCCTCGACAGAGGTCAGTTCTTTGATCTTAGAATGGCACATCTTCAATTGCTCTTAAAGATCAATGTTAAGCATTTCTGATTTCGATTTGCCATTGAGGGCATGGTAAAGGTCAATCGTCAACGTATTTAGTGTAGAAAGACTATAAGAAGAAGAAGAGGGTTCATTGAGGGAACATACCTGAGTAGTAGAAGAGGTGGATGACTCAGAGGAAGTAGATGCTTCTGAACATCCTTCATCTGCATCTATGGCCATCAAGCAGATATAGGCTGATTCAGCCCAGTCATGCTTTTCAGCGACAAGACCCTTAGCCTTTCGCTAGATGTTCTTCATCTTCTTGTATGTCTCCTTCAGTTTTAAGTACTTTTCATCTAGTCCTGAAGGACGAGGGAGCTTTAGACGATGGCGTTGTAGCTTTCTTTCATCTGCATTCACCTGCAAAATGTCTGGGCTGGTGACAATTGTAGCAGACAGCTGAAGCCTTGTCTATTCTTTCAGACTTTGGTTTTTCCCTGAGGGACAGTTGAGGAGATCTGCGAAAGTTGATTTTGCTGGTGAATCTCCTGAAAGACTTAGTCAGGAGGGCCAGGGATTCATCAAAATCTGTTAAATCAGATTCTAGAATATCCTCAAAGATAGAAGAGTCTATCTCTGTAATAACAACAGAAAGAAGAGGAGACAAAAGAGGTAGAATAAGTTTCAGCTGAAAAAGCTTCAGAGATAAAAGCTAAAAGAGAGCTTTTCATTTCTCTGGAATCTTTTACAAGATTCCTCTTCAGTTGACGAGATTGCTTATGGTTAAGAAGAATCCCGTATAAAGTAGAGAGAGAAAGAGTGGACATGTCATTGGACATTCTGAGACACATGGAAAAGGTGTCCCAAGACTCAGGAAGATATTCCGTAAACTTAGTTAAAGTTTCAGAATTTGAATATTCTCTGCCGATAGCCCTAAGATCTATAAGGAGACAATTAAAAAGTTGATGTACTTCAGACAGCATCTTAGACTTTCCACAGAGAAAGCTTTCGTACTATCTTTACTAAATTGATCTTTTTGGTTTCTTGAACCTGATTGGTTCCTTCATATTGAACAAAAAGTGTGTCCCACATGGATGTAGAAGATTTGAGCTTTGTCACGGAGTGATAAATCTCATCAGGAAAAGACATAGCTATTATAGACCGAGCATGCGTGTCTATAGCTATCTTTTTTTTGTCTTCATCGCTCCACTGATGAGGGATCTTTGGAATCTGCCATCCAGGAATCACGACAGTCGTAGCTGTTGCTGGAACAGCTGGAGCAATAGCAAATGGAATATATGGTCCATTTTTTATGTAATGTGGAATTTCAGGATCCACACCTTCAAGAAAGATGGACATTCAGTTCTTCCAGAGACTAAAGTTGTCACGGACACACCGGGGAGGTTTGGCAAAAGAGCCATTATCTTATGTGTGTGTGTGTTTGTAATTTGTAAAGTCATTTGAAAGCAGTAAAGTTATCTAAGGAAAGAGATAAACTAATACAGAAAAACAACTAAACAGATTAGAGAAGAGAGAACACTGCTCTGATACCACTTGTTGGTCCCTTGAAGGTCTACAAGATAAGTAAAACAGTTTGTAAGGGGGGGATGAATACAAACACAATATTTTCAAATTTAAAATATATATTGATAAAGAAGATCAATACAAATTTTATAAGACTGTTTGCAAAAAGATAAGGTAAGAAAACCTATCTAAACAATCTTTGATTACACACAGATTCTTAGCAAATGAGAAAAGAAATGTTGTATGAAAAGTTCTATTACTTATGCTAGAAAATGCTCAAAGTAAGAATTAGATTTAGAGTGTGAGTTACGCGCACTCTACATGGAGAAGAAACACTTCTATTTATACCTAATGCATTAAATGTTCATTTAATGCAAAATGGTAGGGTTAGAGTGCATGTCAAGCCTTAAGAGGAAGGCTTGTCCTTTGCTACAATGAATAGTACAAAAAGCACTATTCATGAGCAGACATCATTACCTAAAATTGGAGGGTAATAGAGTCAACTAGTCGGCTCCGTACCGTACCAACATTTAAAATGGTATGGGTTTGTCCTTTGTGTGTATAAGGACAAGACATCAACAATCGTGCTAAGCAAGCTTCTTTTAATCGCTGAATGCTGGAATAACCTCGAGGTCTCTTCGGCATTCGCTGAGGCTTGAGCAGTCTTCACACATATGTAGACAGACGTGTAATCACTGAGTACCACTTTAGATCACGTACTCGTCAGTCCCTAATATTCAGTTTCAGTCTTCGACATTAGCTGAAGGTTCTTTGGTGTGAGTGTTGTCTTCTAGAAGTATCGATGTCTCTAATTGAATTACAATACAAGTTCTTCAGCGATCACTGAACAGGCTCAGTGATGATTGCTGAACTAAAAAGACAGAAACATAAATACAACGTATAAGTGAAAAGGGATTATCATCAAATCACTGAGATAGAGGATCAACAGGATATTCCTATAACTCTTATTATTATTACTGATTAGATTTAATAACTTTGAATCATCATTTCTTTATGACTTGATGAATTAGAGATATTATTCTTATTAGAAATAATAATTTAGATGTTATTGAGAAGGG
>NC_037529.1:47462081-47467178 GCF_001531365.2 Cynara cardunculus var. scolymus
ATTTTCTGTTTTAAAAATATGCAATGCAGAAACTACGGAGTCCAGGGATAATAATAGGAAAGGGAAAATGTGATTATTTTCCTAATCTGATATATTCTTTTGAAGATCTACATGAGATTGCTTATTTTGGAGGATACTTGTTATTATACATGTGATAGTACAGGATTTTCTTTTAGAATTTTTCATATCTATATTCTATACATATAAGAATCCTTGTGCTAATGGGACCATTGTGGTGTAAACTGTATTTCTATGTAATGAAATATGTGATATATGCAAATTTGTTGTTCGGGGGTGTTACAGAGTGGTATCAGAGCCTTAGTTTAAGGGATTTAGGTATTCAAAGCATGATACCTAGACTTAAACTGTCATTTGCATGTTAAGGGTCCCGAACATAATTAGTATCACTGGAAATAAAATATAATGGGTTAAAGAGGGTAGTATGTAAGGTAAATTCGAATTACAAATGGCCAATGTAATTATGAATTTACAGGTACATACCTATACTCGGATACTATATTATATTTGAGAATGTGAATACGTGATATTTAATACTAAAATATCTGCAGATGTCTAGTCAAGGGGAATCTATTTCTGGGAACATACACCAGGAACGAGGGCAGCAACCCGAGTTTATAACTAGAGATGTTCTGGCAGAGGAAATAGGAAAACTGAGGAAAACTCTTATATCCATAATGGGATTGTCGGTTAGAATAGAAATGGAGCAAGTTGGAATTAATCTCCCAGCTCCTTCAGCAAATAGCAATAACGGAGGAGGAGACATAAAAATGTTCTTAACACGTAAACCTCCAACATTTTCAGGAGAAAGAGATCCAGTAAAGGCAATGTGCTGGATAAAATAGATTGAATCAGTATTCAACACCAGTAGATGTTCTGAAGAAGATAAGGTTAGATTTGTGGTATCTATGCTCAAATCTAATACCTTATATTGGTGGGATGTGGAGTCCTCAGCACAACCAAATATACTGCAAACAATGTCTTGGGAAGAATTTGTGAATAAATTTAAAACAAAATTCTGTCCTACGACGGCAGTAAGGCAGATGGAAGAGGATTTCCTAAAGCTGGAGCAAGAGAATAGATCTGTATGGGATTATACTGAAAAGTTTATCGAGTATTCTCGTTTTGCAGAACATTATGTTTCTTCAGAGTCCCGAAAAGTGGAAAGGTATGTTTGGGGTTTGAAACCTTCTATCCGGGAGTTTGTGATTGCTATGAACCCTGCTACCTACTCTTAAGCCGTAAATATTGCAGAAGTTACCGAAAGAAACAAAAATCGGCAAGGTGAAGAGAAAATAATGGAGAAAAGAAAATGGGAAGGGTCTTCAGTCAGTTTTCGAAGACCCAAGTTTGTAAAAGCAGATGATCGTACTCCTCAGCCACTCTCGGTTAGAACTTGTCCAAGGTGTCAGCAGGTGCATCAGGGAAGTTTTCCCTCTGAGCCAAAAAGATGTTATCATTGTGATGAGGCAAGGCATTTGTCAAGGGATTGCACTACGCCTAAAAGGTGTTTTTAGTGTAATTCACTTGATCATATCCGACCAAATTGTCCACAATTATGAGCTCCTCGTTTGAGAATGGGAGGAAATGCTCCCATTAACCATGGAAGGCCTAGTGCACCGAGAGGAGGCCAAAATGGAGCAAGGGGTAGATCATTTCAAATGACGAAAAATGAGGCTGAAACAACCCCATATGTGGTAACAGGTACCTTTCTTTTGAATTCTATGCATGCTAAGGTGTTGTTTGATTCTGGTGCAAACTTTTCGTTTGTTTCACCATCATTTGCTCAATCTGCATGTTTGAATTCTGTGCAACTTGATGATGAATTAGTAGTTGATACTGCTAATAGTCAGGAATCTGTTACTAGTATATTCAACAACTGTGTTATTGTTATTGAGGGGTGTGAGTTACCAATTTGGTTATTCCCAATGCCAATGAAGGAATTTGATGTAGTAATGGGCATATATTGGTTAGTAGATCATCAAGCCAGTATTGTTTGTAATAAGAAAATGATCAGAACCATTTTTCCAAACCGAGGAACAGTTGTTATTTATGGTGATCGTCAGAATCATCATACTAGCCTTTTATTTGTGATAAAAGTTCGAAAATGTACCTGGAAGAAGTGTCAGGGGTATTTGGCGTATGTGATTGATGCAAAGAAAGAAAAAGTAAAACAGGAATTAATTCTGATCTTTAATGAATACCCAAAAGTCTTTCCAGAAGATTTGTCTGGTTTACCACTGGACAGGGTTATTGAGTTTAGAATCGATCTTTTACCTGGAGCAGCACCAGTAGCTAAGGCACCATATCGGTTGGCTCCTTCAGAATTGAAAGAACTGGTTACTCAGTTGAAGGATTTAAATGATAAAGGATCATTCGACCCAGCACTTCACCCTGGGTGCTCCGGTCTTATTTGTTAAGAAGAAAGATGGGTCTATGCGAATGTGTATAGACTATCGAGAATTGAATAATTTGACAATCAAGAATAAGTATCATTTGCCAAGGATTGATGACTTTTTCGATCAACTGGTGGAGCGAGTTATTTCTCCAAGATCGACCTAAGGTTAGGATATCATCAGCTTAAATCCAAGGAGGAAGACATCACTACAACAGCTTTCTAAACTAGGTACGGGCATCATGAATTTTTAGTTATGCCGTTCGGTTTAACTAATGCACCCACAGCCTTTATGGATTTAATGAATAGAATATGTAAGGAGGATCTTGATAAATTCATTATTGTATTTATCGACGATATTCTTATATACTCTAAGACCGAAGAGGAGCACGCAAAACATCTTCGCTTGATATTGGAACTTCTGAAAAGAGAAAAGCTATATGCAAAGTTGTCCAAGTGTGAATTCTGGTTAAGGGAAGTTCAGTTCTTGGGTCATGTCATATCAGAAGCAGGGGTGAAGGTAAATCCAGCAAAGATAGAAGCAGTTGAAAAGTGGGAGGCCCCAAAGACTCCTTCTGAAATCCGAAGCTTTTTGGGATTGGTAGGCTATTATCGTACAATTATTCAAGACTTTTCTAAAATAGGCGTGCCATTGAGCAAACTGACTCGGAAGAATGTTAAATTTCAGTGGGAGGAAGAACAGCAAGAAGCCTTCCAACTGTTATCTGTAGTGCCCAGGTGTTAACTCTACCAGACGGATCAGAAGATTTTGTAGTATATAGCGATGCTTCGAAACTGGGATTAGGATGTGTTTAGATGCAAAGAGGAAAGGTAATTTCTTATGCGTCAAGGCAATTGATGGATCATGAGAAGCAGTATCCAACTCATGATATGGAACTGGCAGCTGTAGTGTTTGCTCTGAAAATTTGGAAGCATTATCTTCTGGGAACAAAGTGCCAGATTTATACTGATCATAAAAGTCTGCAGCATCTGTTCAGCCAGAAAGAATTGAATATGCGACAGCGTCGATGGATTGAACTTGTTAATGATTATGATTGTGAAATCATCTACCACTCAGGGAAAGCCAACGTGGTAGTTGACGCTTTGAGTAGAAAAGAAAAGAGTGGAACTATTAAAGTCGTGGCAATGAGAATAAACATAATTCGTGATATTCATAAAGAAATTTTGAGATGTCAGACGGAAGCCATGAAAGAAGATTTTATCAAGTCAGAAAGGTTGGGTAAGATGATTTCAATTTTGGAATCGAACAATGAAGGAATTATGTGCTTTCAAGGACGAATTTGGGTACCATGTTTTGGGGATACCCGGAAAACTATTCTGAATGAAAGCCATAAGTCTCGTTACTCTATTCATCCAGGTACCAATAAAATGTACAAAGATTTAAAACATTTTTATTGGTGGCCCGGATTTAAGAAAGATATAGCCAGGTATGTGGAATAGTGTATAACATGTCTACAGACTAAAATCGAGCATTAGAAACCGTATGGAAATCTTCAATCTTTGGAGATTCCTGTATGGAAGTGGGATCATATTACGATGGATTTTGTCATGAAGCTACCTCGAACTCCAAAAGGGTATGATGCAATATGGGTAATTGTTGATCGCTTGTCTAAATCTTCGCATTTTTTACCTATAAGAGAGGGTTACTCTTTAGAAAAGCTGGCTCAGGTTTATATTAAAGAGATTGTAACCAGGCATGGGGTTCCACTATCTATTATCTCTGATAGAGATAGTCGCTTCACTTCAAGGTTTTGGGAAAGTTTGCAGAAAGCTCTGGGGTCTGAAATCCGAAGATATTTTGAGAAGTTGTATCATTGATTTCAAAGGATCATGGGAAGATCATTTGCCACTGATAGAGTTTGCGTATAATAACAGTTACCATTCCAGCATCCAAGCAGCACCGTATGAAGTATTGTATGGACGTAAATGTCGAACGCCGTTGTGTTGGAACGAGGTAGAAGAAAGGCAGTTGACAGGCCCTGAGATTGTTCAAGAAACTTCTGAAAAGATTGAACAGATCCGCAAAAGAATCAGAACAACACAAGACCGCTAGAAAAGCTATGCTGATAATCATCGAAATCCGATTGAGTTTTGTGTGGGTGATCTTGTAATGTTGAAAGTTTCTCCATGGAAATGTGTTATCAGATTCGGAAAGAAAGGTAAGCTCAATCCGAGGTATGTTGGGCCATTCAGAATATGTAAACGAATTGGACCAGTGGCTTATCAGTTGCAGCTACCAGAAGAGCTTAGTCTGATCCATAACACTTTTCATGTATCCATCTTGCGGAAAGGTTTAGCTGATCTGAGTTTAGCTGTACCACTTCCAGAAATTAAACTGGATAGTAAACTGAATTTTGTGGAAACACCAAAAGCTGTAACCGACAGAAAAATCAGGGTGTTGTGGAATAAAGAAATCAGTTTGGTTAAGGTACAGTGGCAGTATCACAAGGGATCAGAAGCAACATGAGAATTGGAATCGAAAATGAGAACAAAATATCCATGGTTTTTTAATAAAGGAATTCCGGGACGAAATTCTTTTGAAGGATGGATAATGTGATAACCGGGTCCTGGTTGTCATCCAAGGTATTTATTATGTGAATTAATTGATTATGTGGATACATGCTTACATGGATCAAATACATGAGTATGTGTATTTTATGCAT
>NC_037529.1:47467528-47468874 GCF_001531365.2 Cynara cardunculus var. scolymus
ATATATATATATATATATATATATACATGCATGAAGGAATGTGGGAGGTATGTATGCATGCATGAGAAGTTTATGTATGTATGTATGTATAAGGTGGTCAAACTGTCTTTCCTTAAAAGGAAAGGTATAAAAGGAGGGGTGAAGCCTCCATTTCTTCTTCTTGTCATTTTTTTAGAGTTAGTGAGCGGTTTAAAGAGGAAGAAATTGATCGGATTGTTTTTCATCTTAATTTCAAGACAAAAGTATTTCAAGGTGAATGATTTCTAAAATCTCCTTTAAGTCTTGTTATTGGTTTTGGTAGAACTGCATATTATTTTTAAGAAGCATGTGCGATTTGGGTTTTATCCGGACAAGGGGGTGACCGGATTAAGAATAAATCGGACATAGTGTTGTCCAGTTTGTTTTAAATCGGACATAGTGTTGTCCGTTTTGTTTTTAAATCGGATATGTGTTGTCCAATTTAGTTGTTAACCGAACATAGCACTGTGCGATTTAGAGAGTTGGTGAGATTTTAACTATGTAAATCGGTCAAAGGTTTTGAACGGAGAAGTAGGAATACGATCAAGGGTTGTTCGATTTAGTCTTAAATCAATCAAAGGTTTACCCGGTATAATATAATTCGAACATGTTTTGATCGGACTTAATTGTGTTTTCCGGATTGATAAATTGGACAAGGACCAAGAGTTGTCCGGATTTGTAAATTGGACAAGGGACAGTGTTGTCCGGATAACTTGTTCGGATGTTTATATTTGATGTAAATTTACAAGTGTTGAGAATTCCTGGAATTATTACAATTTAATAATTATTATTATCGGGATTAATTATGTTATTGTAAAAAAAAGGGTATTTTATATCTTTTAAAAAATAGATATGTTTCTACCAAGCGTGATGACGTATGTCTGTTTTGGTATGGAACTGGATTTTTGGGAATTGTTTCTACGAAGCGTGGTGACGTATGTCTGTTTTGGTATGAAACTTGTTTTAAGAGGTAGTTCCCCTAGACGTGGTGACATTTATTTGTTCTGGCTTGGAACTGGGTAATGGGTACTTTCAGACGTGGTGACTTATGTCTGTTCTGATAAGTAGCCCTGATTTGATGAAAGAACATTGGTGGCATATCAAGGAGAGGTGTTCTTGGAATAAGGGAGGCATTGTCATATGTGGATATTACTATAACTCTTATTATTATTACTAATTAGATTTAATAACTTTGAATCATCATTTCTTTGTGACTTGATGAATTAGAGATAATATTCTTATTAGAAATAATAATTTAGATGTTATTGAGAAGGGAAAAATGATTTGTCATAAGAGGCACTCATTGCCTAAATTTTATATTAATGTTA
>NC_037529.1:47469179-47480054 GCF_001531365.2 Cynara cardunculus var. scolymus
ATTTTCTGTTTTAAAAATATGCAATGCAGAAACTACGGAGTCCAGGGATAATAATAGGAAAGGGAAAATGTGATTATTTTCCTAATCTGATATATGCTTTTGAAGATCTGCATGAGATTGCTTATTTCGGAGGATACATGTTATTATACATGTGATAGTACAAGATTTTATTTTGGAATTTTTCATATGTAGATTCTGTACATATAAGAATCATTGTGCTAATAGGACCATTGTGGTGTAAACTGTATTTGTATGTAATGAAATATGTGATATATGCAAATGTGGTGTTCGGGGGTGTTACATATTGAGCAATGAAAATACAAGTCCTTGAGCGATGAGAGTAAGATATCAAGCGATGAGTGATGAAGACTATTATCGCTTATCAAATGAGAGATGATCACAAAAATTCAGGCGATGGAATTTACACTTTGAGCAATGAAAAAAATACTTGATCAAATCAAAACACGTGGGCGATGAAGCTACAAAATGAACGATGAGACTTCAAGAACAGATTAAATGGGTGTTGAAGAACACTTATCGCTTGTTGAATATTCAACTTCCGATGAGTAACAGTTCGAACCAGAAATTCAAGAATTGCACCAAATTCACTCAAATATCGCAAAAAGATTGAAATTTCCTGCACAGATTAGTGCAAAAATATCACAGAAACAAATTGAGCACAAAAAAACTCACCAAAAATAGATTAAACAAACCCAATTTGATCAAAAACAGTAAGAACAAACATAGAAAACTTCGAACCAAGAACTCAAGAAATCAGCATAAGAAATCGATCCAAAACCAACCCAGATTTCTCTATTTAGCTCTGATATCAATTGTGATCCCAGTTTCAGGTCTTAATCAGCAAATCAAACAAGAATCGATAACACATAATTGAATCAGTCGGCATGTATATTGATGTCAAATATGATACAGGTGTTCTTGATACAAAAAATCTCTCTCAATCTATTTAGGCGCACTTGATTGTTAACTATTTGCTTAACCAACAAAACTAACTACAACTACCTATTTATACCCAACAAATACAAAGAACAATCTAATCTACAAAGCATGTAAAACACTTTAAGCTTGAGATTTGAATACAACAATTAGACCCAACAATCCATCTCTCGGGGATTCTCTCATCAAAGGACCAAGTCTCTGTTTGTCGACAAAATCAAGGAATTTGTCCTTCCATTGAGGATAATCCCCTATGAACAGGACATGAGGTTTTGTGTACGAACCGATAGCCATTACCTCTCGAGATGACATTGTTCTTAATAATCAATTGATTGTAGATCAACTAGTTGAAATACTCAAAAAAATAACTCAGAAAACACAAACTGATAATTTGTGTCGCACCCAATTGTTTGTCACACCCCACTTGTGGAACTTGTCACACCCTGATACTTGTCACACCCTACTCCTTTTCGCACCTTAAACTTGTCGTGTCCACCTTGTCGCACACAAACTTGTCGGGACAAACTTTTTGCACCCAAACTTGTTGGATCCAAACTTGTCGCATGAAACAGGATATGAATAGTAACTTATCGCATATAAAGGATGTAATAAAGTGTTTATGTCGGGTCAAACTGATGCGATGAATGGGTTTTATCGGGTCAAGCTAATGCGATAAGTCTAGGTTGTCGAGTCAAGCTTATGCGATAACAAGAAGTTGTCGCATGAAAGTGATGCGATAAAACCTAGTTGTCGCACACAACTATGCCTGACAATGAATAATAAGGATGTGATAACTTGGCAATTCTTAAGGTTCTTGGCAGATTTCGAAATTTTTCACATATATAGTCCATAACCTTTCAGTTAAGGACATAAAGGCTCGAAACTCAAAGCCTTACAACTTTAGTTCTCGAGATACAACCTAGAACTGAATAAAATCCAATAAAACAGTGAACTAGAACTCATAGACGTGGTTTTCCAAGAAATGAGGCCGAGTCTTCTTTCAATGTTGATCTTCTGCTCTGATACCAATTGTTGTTTTCCTAGATAATTACAAGAAACAATAATATAACATTAACACGATGGAAATAGCAAATCAGTCGAAATTCTAATGATTCAAGATATGGAGTACAAAATACTGGTTTTGCCTTTGGCGGTGCTTCTAAATAATAAGTTGATAAACAATAAAGATTTAACCTACTTTAGAGACTAGGAAGCTATATATATACATTGAAGGTATTTAGATATTTGGTCCCTACACTTTATTACAAACAAAATATAAACCTAACAACATTGTTTTCACCGTTCCACAACAAGTTACATTTTCTGCAAATTTACATTTTTGTTGCTTATGATTTCTGCAATTTACTTTTCATGGATTTTTACATTGCAGTACTTTATGTTTTTCGCACTCTACATTTCTCGCAAGTTTATGTTTCTCGCATTTTACATTTCTCGTAAGTTTACTTTTCTTGTATTTTACCTTCAAACACTTTACTTTTTATGTCATTTCCATTTATGTCTTTACTTTCACCAACAATGATGGGCTAAAATCCCTAGCTTGGGTGTGAATAAGGGGTGAAAGAGTAAGTTTAAGTGTAGGTAGATAAGTGCTTTTTCCATGATAATTGACTCCCTTGTACACTTGTTGTACCAATATTACATATAAGTAATCTTTGACCTAGTGACCCAGACACTTTACTTAGATAGAGTTGTTTAATATAAATTTCAAGTGTTGTAAATAGCCATTTGTGCTCCCACTAACCTAATTGAAGGTTGCAACTACATAGTGAGAATGGTAGGATCTACATCATTTGCTTGGAGTTGTATTATTTAATATTTCCAGTAGGGGTGTTCCTTCTTATCTTCAAAAGAAGGATGTTCAAACTAGTAGTAGGAAGTTCAGAGCTATACTTCAACATCAAAATTAGATGTTGTAGCAGGGTTCTACTGCACTTGCCTTCATGAAATCTCAACCTAAGCTTGCACCCATGCTTTCTTTTATTATTGTCATATCTTACTACATTGTTAACCCAAACCAAAGATCATTCCTTCGAAATCACCTTCTCGAAATCCTGTTTTTAGATCAACTTGTTGGAAACTCTGACTTTCATTATCCCTGAGGAACGATAATCTGGTATTCTTACAATTGCTTGTTTATAGCGACATGGGATGAGTATGTATACTTGTATCATCCCATTAGTTCTAATAGTTTGAGCTATATCCTCAATCACAATAGTTACACGGCTAAGGCACAACACCACTCAGGCATGACCACGACACGATAAGATTTGGGTCATAGGACCAGGCACGACAAAGCCACGACATGGCGATCACACGACCATGACCGACCAACGCATGGCGTAAGGTTCAAAAACCCTACCAATCGGCACCTTACGCAGAGGGGTTTGATTTCTAATTTTTCAATTTTTTCTGACTATTCGGTTAATTTGTCAAATTGGCTCCGATACCACTGAAGAGTTTCATAAGTAACCTTATCAAAAAGTACAACATAAATTAAAATTTTATTTAGTTAGGTTACTTTATTTAGAAAACTCTACACCAAAGAAACCCTTAACGAATCCAATGACACAATTAAAAATGAATTAAACAAACCATAAGGTGTTTAGAAAAGTATTTTTAGGTTTATAGGAAGAAATCTTGCAGCACAAGAAACCAAGTGAGGTTTCTTCTAAAGTAGTCCATACACGAACACGCTTTGACTCCAATAGAGTGCTAGCCTAAAGCCCTTCTATTAATCTAGTATGTGTTTAACATAAAAGAACAAGGTTTCTTTTCTGTTTATCTAGTAATCTAAAATTATCATAATGGATTGAAATCTTAGGCATCGACCCTATCACCTTATTTTTAGGTTAGGCATGAGAATTATAAATAAACCATAACTTCCAAACATGGGCTAGGCCTACCTTTATCCTTAAGCCCATGATGCTAAGCTAAAAGCATAACACAGTTGTGGGGTAAAAGTGACGCTAAAATCCAAATATGAAGGCAGGAGTTGTTTACAATAAAAAGTTCTTCTTACCTATTATCCGAGGTTATATTGATAAAAATTACATCTCTTGACAAGTTGATAATTGTTAAAAATATTAAAATGTGATGGACTTAGAGATAAATCACCTTGAACGGGGATCATCTTAGATGATACAAAGCCATACTTAAGGAAGTTTTTTAGTTACAAAGAGATTTGTTTTCATTCTATTTGAGTTCACCAAGGTAAAGTGGGTTCCATCCCTAGACTTCAACTTCGTATGGTGATATGAGAGTTAGTTTATGGATAAGTTTCTAGCTAAATTTCTTGCTAAATCTTAAGATAGTATCTTACAAGTTACCACAATAGTTTAATGTTATAATCTTACTTCCACCAAAATTCATGTTTTAAGCCTTAACTAGTCCCCACACCTTCGTTTTTTTACCGGGCTAGGTAATTGTTGCTTCTTCGTCAAGCTTTCGAGCAGAATATCCATACCTTTCTTCCCCCCCCCCCACCGGTGGGGAATCCGCTCCCGGATCACATGCATATCAATAGTCATAATCACACCCACAAATATTTCTTTGAATTCACCATCTGAAAATTAATCTTTTAGTTCGACTTTGAAAGTCTTTGACATTCGAATTCACATATGTTCATCAAGTATTTTGTCAGTTTTTTTTTGGTATTTTATTGATTAAAACACATAAAGACAACATGGGTTTTTGTTTTGTTGCAAAAAATAATGGAAAAACATAGTAAATTAAATGAAGATGAAATAAAAATAGTGGTTATGGAAGTGGCACTGATGGTATTCGAGGAAGGAAAAGGAGCATAGAGGAGTAGAGCAGTTGGGTTAGATTTTTTTTTATTTTTCTATTGCTTCAAATGCTTCTATAATCTATTCAAGGGGAAAAAAGATAAGAAGAAGAAAACCAAATATGGGCAATATTACCGGTTACCTCTAATATAAGTAAGATGATGCCTCTTTTTGGTATAAGTTATGTTATAAACCCCTAAACTTGTATTTTGAAAGTAAGGGGGTGTTTGAGATTGTTTATTAAAACAACTTATGTTTTTGTTAGCTCCACTATTCCTATCTTGTAAAAGTATAGAAAAAGTATATAGTAAGATTTGATAGAAGGTTAACTCCACAGAAGACTACAGAGGACTAGCGACAGAAGCCGTATGATCGATCAAGTAAAGTGTGGTAGAACCTCGGATGTCTCTCACAAAGGTTCTGGAAAATAGTCCTCTGTCAATAGAACATGCAAGTCACTTACAGCAGAGCCTCTGAGATGGCTCACAGAGGGTCTGCGGTTTTCGTCTTCTGTGAAGTTTCTGTTCTAACTGTTTTTCGAAGGTTGTTAGCCGCATGTGCTTCTCACGTGACTAGGGAATAATCGACTTTATTAGGATGTCTCAGATGAAGACTCGCGTCAAAATCTTGTCACTAAGGTCGTTAGGAACTAGTATAAATAGCGGATAGGACCTTTGTAATCGGTGGTGCTTCCAGTATTATAATTGTCAAAAAATTTCAATTGAATCAACTGAAAATATTTGGAGCAATCTTCCTGCATTCATCTTCTTCGTTGAAACTGTGTGTTCTTGGTGTGTTTAGAAATTCTAATCACTTACTCTGTTTTGCTCTTATTATTATTTCCGCTGCACTTCAATTGTTTTAGAGCTTATTTAGAGTATTAGATTAATACCAAAGTCGAATCAGATCCAACAGTTTTTTTTGGTGTTTATTAACTTATGTGGTATCAAACTGGAGTTTTATAAAAAGTGTTTGGATTAGCTTATAGCGGTACCAAAAAGCAATAAGTTGATAAGTTGTTTTTTAGTGTGTGGCAAATTTTGCTTGTATATGTAAAATGACCATAAATGACAGTCTTCCATATTATTGACTTATGGGAGTGTTTGAGATTGCTTATTAACTTATTTGATTTTTNGTGTGTTTAGAAATTCTAATCACTTACTCTGTTTTGCTCTTATTATTATTTCCGCTGCACTTCAATTGTTTTAGAGCTTATTTAGAGTATTAGATCAATACCAAAGTTGAATCAGATCCAACAGTTTTTTTTGTAAAAGTGTTTATTAACTTATGTGGTATCAAACTGGAGTTTTGTAAAAAGTGTTTGGATTAGCTTATAGCGGTACCAAAAAGCAATAAGTTGATAAGTTATTTTTTAGTGTGTGGCAAATTTTGCTTGTATATGTAAAATGACCATAAAGGACAGTCTTCCATATTATTGACTTATGGGAGTGTTAACTTATTTGATTTTTAAACGTGTAAAAATTTATTTTTCATCATTTATAATAATATCTTTGACAAAATTTTATATCAATAAGATTAATAATTGATATCAATAAGGTTAATAATTTATATCAATAAGATTAATAATTAACAAACATTTATACCAATACCATTAATAATTTATGACAAAAATAATAGACCTGTACAACAAAAGAATATTAGATCGTCTTATAATGTAATATTTTTATAACCAAAATATAAATAACATGAGTAGATTGTCATTTATAATAAATATTCATCTGGATCCACCTATTAGATCTCCTGCAATCATATCTCTTACCACACTCATATATAGATCGTCACTCCTGCGATGTGAACTTGTGTTTTCATGTGTTTCATTATTGCTACCACATCCTTCATCATCAACATCAATATGAGGGTTGTATGGTTCTTGTTGCGCCATGTCAGATGCTTCGTCAAAACTACCGTTCATTCTAATATAATTGTGAATTGCCATCGACGCTAACACAATATTTACGTGTGTCTCATAGTTGTAACTGACATCCATATCTTTTAGTATTTGCCACCTAGCTTTCCATACTCCAAAAGTTCGTTCAACAACATTGCTCAGTGATGAGTGATAATAGTTAAATGTCTTTTTTGCTTCTTTGGGAGCACGTATTGTTGCAGTTTGTCCACGACGGAAATCAGGTATGTGATAACGAATAATTGTTCCTTTGTAGGGAGCAAGATAACCTTTAGTATTTGGATATCCGGCATCAACAATATAATACTTATTTGTTATGAAAAATAAACAAACTTTTGTTATTCGTTTCAAATGGTATGAGAACTTAAACGTTTTCATTACCGATTGGATGTAGAAATTTAAGTCCAGTTCTACGTAAGGCTTCAAAAGATATATGTGTGTCATGTGCAGTTCCTCCCATCCAGTCCATGCAAACGTAAAACACATATTAAAATCACAAACTGTCATGATATTTTCCGTCGCATATCCTATTCTACCAATGTATTTTTCTTGCTCATGCTCTCGAACCGATGCCCTTACGTGTGTCCCATCGATAGCACCAATACAATCCTATGCATATAAGTAAAATAATTTATTAATCTATTAAAATGATACGGTCAAATACGAAGCAAGATATAGGAAGTACCTTGAACATTGGATAATAACGAGAGTTATTTAAAATATGTGCAAGTACATGTTCATTGTAATTTGCATTTGGCTTTATGATGTCCGCACTTAACTTAAGCACAGCTTTCAAAACAGCATGGAAATGTCTATGAATAGTCTCTCCAGAATGATTAAGGGTTTCTTGAATTAACCTATTCCTATACCCATGTGCTAAAGTCATCAAGAAAATGCCAACAGACTCCTCAATACATATATTACGTGTTGGCTTTAACCCGTAACKTGYAGCAAGATCTGAACATACATTTTGAATACTGTGACATGTAATCTGAAATCTTCACAGCAACGTCTAGGATGACCGTTAAGTACTTCATGAATAAATATGTTTTCTGTGCGAGAAGATGTGCGGCAAGGCATACGCGTGCTATTCAATTTATGACTTATTAGTATCCCTTTGATAGCTATTGCAAATGATAGTACCCAATAGTTCTTCTCTTCCACCCAATTTATTTCATTATCATAATTCGAATCAGAGTCATCACTATTCATCCTATTAATAGATAATAAAAAAATCAAACATATTAAAAACGCATATAAAAAGGATAGATAATATCAAACGCCACACATAATGTCAAACGTCATACATAATGTCAAATGATAATACAGGATATGAAACCAGTTGAAAACGTAATATCACAATATTAAACAATAATGTGAAACATCATCCTAAAAAGGGATAGATAAAATGAAATGGGAAAAACACGATATGAATCATTCTTCCATAAGTAACTTAAAAAACTCCATCCTTGCCATGTGTGTCTTTGGAACCATAAAATTTTCATGGACTTGCTTTGTTAGGAAGATGTGTAATGCTTGGCTATACATCCTTGAACCTTCTTCAAATCCTAAAAAACATGTCACAATGTCCATGCATTCTTGTGTCGTTGGTGAGTAATTATTATGTGATGAAAAAGTTTGCRTGCTTCGTGATGATAGTGCCTCCATTACATTATCTAGTGTATCCTCAAATGAGGAAGTTACAGATGATTTTCCCTTGGTTGAACGGGTAGGTGCGACATTATTCKGCTTCTTCCTTTTACTMRAACTACTTTGAGGGAAAAGATGTTTATCATCGYCGCCTAAATTCACTTCATCACTATTTCCTTTCCCCTCATGATCTTCTTTATCTTCAACATTAGTTGGACCACTATTGTTTTGACATTCAACGGGAGCCTTAGTCTTATCTTCAATGGCAACGGAATCCCGAAATAAAGGCTCATAATACACTTGATAAATCTCCAAATTTAAGTCCCTAAACTTGGCAAGATCTTTATCGCCCTGTGTGTTAATGGCTCTTATTAGCAAATTTCACTAGGAAATCATGAAGAAGTAATACAAAACAAAAGAATATATATAAAATAGTATTACCTTTATTTTTTCGTCCCACCACTCTGGTGATGCAACAATTGTCTTTCTCACGGGATCCCATCCAATGCCAGATTCAATCCTCATTAAACGATCATACAACTTCACTTCTTTCTTCATAGTGTCCCATTTGTTTTTAAGTTGCTTCTTGTCAAAAGATTTTCCTGTTCGTTCCTTAATCTTCTTATCTATGTTTCCCCACCCCCAAGCTTTTTGAAGTGACTACCAGGTCTATTCCCATTTTTAACCTCATTCATGCACCAAATCAATGACACCATAACGGTAGTATTATCCCAAACAAGTTTTATCTTATTCTTTTTCGATGTATCACTAGCAACAAAGTTAGCATTGTTTGTGTACATTGCCTGAATGTAACATCCCATTCCACATATTGCGTGTAACACATATTTCATACATAAGAAATATATGTTTGTACACCACAAAGGTTCCTTAGTACAAGAATCTACCAGTATAAAATGCATGGTCCAAAAATTTAAAATACAATTCTTGCACTAATCCAGTTACATATATCAAAACTATACATGTCGTCAACAAATCTTCATGTAGATAAGCATATAGGGAAATTATTACAGTTTTCCCTTTCCCTTACYTTCTGCACTTCYTGCAATACATATWTAAAATCACAAAACRAGGGTTAGACCAAAAAGGTCTAGTGAGTTACCCTATTTATGTTATTGCAGGATGATAAACACCAAAAACTTATGTAAAATAACTTTTCAGATATATAACAAATACAATAACAATACCTTTCACTTTCTAAACCAAAAACTCAGCTTGTAGCTAATACATCAAAACCAAACAGGTTTACATTATTCATTTATCAGAATGCCACTTTTAAACCTCTTGAATCAAATATGGTTTAATCAAAGTTTCAGGCCAAATCTGTTATCTCCTCTTCTATAACATCCAGACTATGATTTCCATTAAAAATCTTGATTCTAAATCTTTAAATCACAAAGAAATAAAGATTCCAAATCACAGTAATCTTAAGGGATATAATAGTAAAAGTTTTATTACAAAATACACATATACAAATGCCACCCTTATATCCAAATGTACACCTCTCCTTGATATGTCACCCTTATCCCATGGTACACCTCTCCTTATATGTTACCTTTATTCCATGGTACACCTCTCCTCGATATGCCACCCTTATTTCCTCATCAAAATATTTCATATAACAATTTCATATAGAATAGACCGCAGTCAATGGAATTATTATCATTTTAATTCAATTTTGTTAAAATTCCCATTTTATTGTTCCAAAAGAATCATATTTTTATCAAGATAACACTTAATCCGGTCAACCTCGTCCGGATAACAAATCCGGACAACACTTCCACAATTTGTCCGATTTAACTAAACTGGTCATCACTTAGAATTATTTCTAACACTTTTGTTCAGATTACAAATCCGGACAACACTATGCCATGTCGTCCGATTTAGAATAAGTCGGCCATCCCATAGTCTACCCTGTTTCACTCACTGTAAATCAGTTTCATCTTGTTCTTATTTCTTCTTCAAATTTCAATGGCGAACATGGCTAATACCTTGTTCATGAGCACTGGATCTCAATCCAAGCCTCCCACACTTATCCGAGAGAAATACCCACAATGGAAAGTGCGCATGATCAACTTCCTGGAGGGAATTCACCCTAGAATCTGTGAATTTCTCTACAATCCACCATACGTGCCAATGAATTTGATTCCACGAGTTCCAGCAACTGGTACAACCCCGAAGTTCCTGAGCACTATGAGCCAAAACCAATTGCAAACTGGAGCGATGAAGAAAAGGTATTGGTTGAATTGGGAAGCGAGTGTAAAAGGTTGTTAATCATGGCTATACCTCATGAGATTTTAAAATGTATTGATCACTACCATCTATCTATGGACATTTGGGCATAATTGGAGAAACAGATCGAAGGAGGGAAGAAGACTCTCAAGAACAACCGAGCCATTTGTATTGATGAATATCATAGCTTCAAGGCTAAGGAGGGTGAATCCCTGTCAGACACATACTCCAGGTTCAATACCTTAATTAGCAATTGCAAAAGATATGGAGTGATGAGAACTACAG
>NC_037529.1:47480154-47481500 GCF_001531365.2 Cynara cardunculus var. scolymus
TTAAAATCTGAACGGTTTTTGACTTTGACTATAAATAGTCGACTCATTTTTACTTTTTACTTTTTATCTCCATTAACTATTCATCGTCGTCTCCGCTCAACTCTGGTTCATCGTTCATTTCTCTGTCAATCTCTTCTACTGTTCCATCTTTGCTAATCAAGGTCTACATCATTTGATTTCTTATTCATATATCTTGATCGTATTGATTTACATTGAACTTGTGGACTGTTTGGACTTAATCTGAGTGTTACCTTCATATTGAATATGAAAATGAATAATAAAAGGATAATCATAAATAAAAAACAGTTTATCTTTGTTTGATTGTGTATTTTGATTTCGTTTTGTGTGTATTTTGATCGTTTAGTGTGTATTTTGTTTTTTTTAGTGTGTATTTTGAAATTTTACTGTGTGTGAATTTTTGTCTGTTGAACGGATATTTCACCGGACAAGGTGATCGAAGTTCAATCCGATCAATCTTAATCCGATTGATGATTGTCCGATTTAATTTCTTTTCATTTTAGACTTAGTAATTTTTGTGTGAATGCTTTGTTGTCCGGATTTCTAATCTGGTCACAACCGTTTTTTTTCTTCTAAGTGTTAGGTTGTTCGTATGTTGTCCGGACTTCTAATCCGGTCAATAAGTTTAATTTTTTTTCTAAGTGTTTTTGTCTTAGTTTTTGAATTTTTGTTTTAATTTTTTTTAGAGTTTGATATTTTTTTTTGTGTGTTATATTTTGTTTATATAAAATGGTTTCTAACATTTTAGATTTTTTACAGGTTAATGGCGGAATACCGACATCAATCTGACGAGGAATCTCATGTTCCTTCCATCATATCTCATAATATTCCCATTCACCCGCCCAACCAACCTATTCCCTCAGAAACCCTTTTCCCTCAGATAAAATACCTTGACATAAAACCCAATAACCATGTCTTTTCTTTTGCTATGCCAGCTGAATACCCTATCATTCTAGAAATCCTGAAAGGCCATCCTATATCATATTCTTTATCTGCAAATACACCTGTTCCGATGGTGTATTTACAACAATTCTGGAGCACACTCACTTTGGAAAAAGACGGGGACACCATTTACTTTGAAGGAGAATTTGACGAATATGTCTGTCGTCTGACATTGTAACGTCTAAGAAGAATTCTTCGTCTGCCCGGACCAGGCTTTACTGGTTTTGAAGACTTTATATCAGATGAACAACTGTGCTTGGACATAAAACGTCTACGATACTTGGCAGAATTGAATAATCCAACTCAATTCAAAAGATGATTCCTACCTTCAATCTGGCACATGTTATTCTCAATTCTGAATAGATGCCTGACGTCAAAGACAGCGG
>NC_037529.1:47481945-47490056 GCF_001531365.2 Cynara cardunculus var. scolymus
CCCGCGGATCACCCCATGTCTCAGATGTGAGAGAGCAGTTAGAAATAGAAGAGAGAGTTCAGGAACAGGGGTTACCTGAACAGGGAACTGAGTTGAGAGAAAAAGAATTTGAGAGGGGTGAACAGGCGGGGGGAGCGTCTGATCAGCAAAGTACTCCAACTGTCAGTACTTTCTCAAGTTCGGAAGCTACTGAATCTGATAATTTGGCAGATTCTGGTGATGATCAAGATGATGATAATGATGGAGCAGAAGATCATGATCAATCTATTTCTGCTCAAAATATTGCAATTGGGACTATTCTTGATGACATTGATGACATATTTCCTGAATATTCAGCACAACAACCTTGTCCAAGTTTGCATTCTTTGTCATTCAATGTTGAAGAATGTGATGATTACGATCACATACTTCAAGATATACCTGATGATGGAGGAAATGAGGGTGTTAATGTCGAAAATAAAGAGAGGTTGAGAGAAAGGGTAGAAAAAGAATATGGAGAGGGTGAGAGTGGAGCAGAAAAAGAAGATCAAGCTCCTTTCCAAACTGAAACAATTAGCCGGGCAACCACATCTGCTACTGACATTCATTCGTTGAATGTTAGTATTGAACAAGACATAGCTAGCCCAGCTATGCCAATGCACACCCAACCCATCCACTCAATTGGTTCTCAACAATCAATTGTTTCAATTTCACAAGGAGATAGAGCTCACATGCTAACTACTTCTCAATTGGAGAATGTAGTTATTGAAATAAGTAGGTCGCTGCCCCAGCCTACGACTTCGATTCTGTGCACCTCGAGTATAGAGCCGATACACTTAGGTACACATGAGTCAGGAGCATCTGTTGCTCCAAGTGYAGTTCTTAGTGAACTTGCTGGAACGACCAGAGTGGTGTCTTATGACATTTCACAAGGACAGGTCGGAAGTCCTACCAATGCTAACATTACGCCAACATTGAACGTAGGCACAACAGTTTATTCAACTGTTGTTACAACTGATATTTTAAGTGAACCGGTAGTGAGTTTACCCGACTTCATGTCAAGGGAATACCTGGACGGCGCCCTAAAGGTTGTTCAAGATAATTTGGATGCTCAAATGGCCAGTCTTAAAAGACTTTTGAAGGGAAAGGAAGTTGTAGAAGAAGAGCCACCATCTGTGCCATCACCACCACATGTTCCTGAACCGTTAGTACCAAATCAATCGGTGGATGAACTGAAATCGTTGTTATATGCAAAATTGATGGCATCTCAAAATCCAGATGCTGAGGATGCAGATTTGGTCGGTCTCTAACGACAACAATTAGACGTAAACCCTTTTGTTAGAGCCTCAGAGTTTTTGGCTTTTCAAGATGTGGTTACTTCTAACTTCTCCAAAGTTAGCAAGTTGATCACATCTAATACCCAAGATCTAAAAAGTTCAATGGATGCCCTAGCTAAACGGGTGTCTACCTTAGAAGAAACTTGCAGGTCTCAGGCCATATCTCTCAAACGAAGGCATGACGATCAGGATGATCCAGATAGTCATGAGGGGGAGAGAAAGAGGCAGAGATTGGCCGAGACATCTGAGCAAGGTGCATGGGTTAGTGAGGAGCCTTCAACTCAAGATGTTATTGCTTAAGCTTCTGCCCTGAAATCAGTTCGGGAAAGAACAATTGAGGCCATTGAAGCTGAAGATGAAGATATGGAGACAAGTCCTACGATCGAGCCAATGGTTGAAAAGCCGGCAGACTCCACAGTAGGAACAAGGATGTTATTGGACTTGTCTGCCAACGTAGGATTCAACGAGGTGTTCTCTACTACTCTGGGTGGAGAGCAAGATTTTGGAGAGGACATTGACAACATCTATGAGTCGACTGGGATCTATTTTGACTTTGAAGCTGATATAGATGATGAAGATCCAGTCTATCCTGTTCAAGAAGAACGTCAGTCTGTTCCAGAATCTTCCACAACAGTTTTACCTGCTCAAAGAGAATAAGTTGATCCAACTGAAATCTTCACTAGAGATTATGTGCCATTCCATATTAGAGAAAATTTTCCTGGATATTATCGTGCAAGGATCTGAGAGCCATATCTAGAAGATGTCTACGTTGGAATCTTCATCCGTCATAGAAAAGTTCTGAGCGGCGACAAAGTTCTGGGTATTCATAAGCAGACAAAAGAATACCGTATTGAATACCGACATCTTTTGAAAGCCAAGTGCCTGTCAATAAGTGAAGTGCGTACAAAGCATCAGATTGTAACGATTAAACAAATTGATGCTCATAAGTTGTTAAGAATCTGGTATCCTGTTTTTACAGTCACTAGGCAGGATGGTCAGATTTGGAGGTTCAGCGAAGCAAACTTTTCAAACTTATATTTGGATGACCATGAATATATGTACTTTGAACTCAAAAACATGACGATCAGAAAGGAAGGAGAATTGATTACTCTTGAAGCTATCAAGAGATTTATGTGCTGTCATGTAAAACTAGCGATGGTCATTGATGGGCAAATGGGTCTTGAAGACAATCAACGAATCATCAATCTTAAAAGACCAAACCAAGAACTAGAAGATATTGAAGGCTATCCAGTCTATATGGTTCTTGAAAGTCCAGAGTTCGGGGTCATCTACTTCGGTCAACTTCAAGTTAAGAAATTTACGAGATTTAGCGAGCTGAATAAATATTCTGATGGCACGATAAAATTAGTGAGAAGGGCACTTGACTTAAAAAGGGTGATGAACGATAAAGCTGCTGAATCAGAACGGATGAGCTCCAAGGAAAGATATTTGCTGGTCAACGCGATAAATTTGCTCGAGGAGAAAATTCAATATAGGAATGCTCTGAGAAGATTGGAGAAAATTCTTGGACTGCGAAAAATGAAATTCACAAGAGTCCAAACTTGAATCCAAAGGGGGAGAATGTTGGGTTTAAGTAAGAGCGTTAAAGTTGTATTCAAGTTTCTCCTTAGTGTAGTTTTATATTGTAATAGTGTAGCTTTACTAATTCCTAGTATAAATAGTATTTTCCTTGTAATTTGTCATTACAAAGTGATTAGCAGAATTGTAATCAAGGTTAGAGCTGTAAATTTCTCTCTCTCAATCAAATCAATCTTTGATGATATTCTCTCTACTTTTCTATTCATCTTAATTCTTGAAGATCTTATCATGTTTGTATGATTTTTGGACTTCACAGATTATGACGAAACCTTCGCACCAGTGGCTAGACTCAAAGATATTACTCTTTCTAGCCTTTCCTGTCCATAGAGACTTTAAGGTGTTTCAAATAGATGTAACGAGTGTTTTCCTTAATATAAAACTTCAAGGGTTTCTTGACCCTAAGTATCCAAATCATATCTACAAATTGGATAAAACTCTTTACGGGTTAAAATAGGCCCCTCGTGCCTGATATAATACACTTTTTTTATTTATCCTCTTTGATAAATTTGTTCGTGGAAAGATTAACCAAACCCTATTTCTTAGGAAAACTAAGGGTCATATCATTCTAATCTAAATATATGTTGATGATATAATATTTGCTTCCACTAATCCCTCTTTGTGTTTTCGGTTCACTGAATGCATGAAGAAAGAATATCAGATGAGCATGATGGGACAAACTTACTGTCTAGATCTTCAGATTAAGCAATCAAATAAAGGTATGTTTATTTGTCAAAGTAAGTATGTCAGAGATATGCTGAAAAAGTTTTATCTATCAAATAGCTCATCTATGAAGACTCCAGTGGTTCCTCCTCTCCTACTGAACAAATATTCAAATGGAAAGCATGTAAACATTACCGGTTATAGAGGAATGATCAGCTCCCTACTGTATCTCACAACAAGTCATCCAGATATTATGTACTCTACTAGTTTATGTGCATGACATCAGTCTGAACCTAAGGAATCCCATCTGATTGATGTAGAACGCATCTTCAGATATCTGAAGAGAACTCCTAACTTGGGACTTTGGTATCCCAAGGGTTAAAGTTTTGAACTTATTGGTTATTCGGATAGTGATTTTGTAGCTTGCAAAATTGATAGGAAAAGCACCACTTGAGGTTCTCAGTTGCTAGGTGGAAAGTTGGTAAGCTGGACAAGTAAAAAGCAAATTTTAGTGTCCACATCAACTGCTGAGGCTGAATATGTTGATGCTGGAAGCTATTGTGCCCAAGTTCTTTGGATGAAAGACCAGCGCAATGACTATGATCTTAAGCTCTCTAAGATCCCTATCTATTGTGAAAGCACTAGTGCTATTTCTATTGCAAATAATTTTGTTCTTCACTCCAAGACCAAACATATTGAGATCATACATCATTTTTGCAGAGATCATGTTGTGAATGTTAATATTGAACTTCACTTCATACCAACTAAGTACCAGCTCGCTGACCTTTTCACAAAGCCTATTGTGAGACAAGATTCAACATCTTGATCAGTGAAATTGGAATGTTGAACGGTGCGGATTAACTCCTTCAACTATAAGCAATACTCAGCAAATGAAATGATTCAGTGTTCTTACTCTATCAATGAACTCTTGAGTAATAAATATATCTTTCCTCTCTCTAAGGTATGTATATTTATCGTTCTTTCAAAACTTAAAACTATCATTGAATCTTTCCATATCCAGTAATCAAACTGTTTTAAAAGAAATGTTTCAGTGTTCTTTCTACCACTGAACCTTTTAAGCAAGTATATCCCTAAGGTATACTTAACATTTCTTAAAGCAAAACAATCATTGTGTTAGGAATGAAATCCAGTGTAAAATTGCATTCATCTTGAAAGTTAAAATTGTCTATTATTGTATAAAGTCATCGTGTTTGACTTCTCTTATGAAGTTTGACTTTGACTATAGGGCTCAAGTTTGACCCTATATAAAGGCATTGTCTGAGTGTAATTTGGTAGAGATATTCATTTGTACAGTATGTTCACATCTGGAGAAATATAGAGCTTTGACTATTTTGACTTTCTCTCTCAAATCTCCTCCCAATGTTCTTGATTGTTAAATCATTTCTGCCATGGATTGTTAGAATTATGATTGAAGATTGATCAAAGGGACTCATCAATTAGTATCAGAGCAGATTTGCAGGAAATATGATTGAAGAAATCTTCACGAATTACACAAATTTTCTAGAGATTCATCTTTGTGTTCTTGATGTTCATAATAATTTCTAATTGTTCATCTTGTTCTTCATAAAATTTCTCTTAAATCTCTCACCTTTGGATGTATTTCTGTTAAAATTATGATCATCATGTTCGTTTTTACATAGTGATTCAGTTTTATTCTTTTGATTTTGCAATTTGATCAGTGTTTTTAAAGATCTGGAGAGATTTGTGTTTTTCTAAAAAACTTTGTGTTCTTTGTAAAACTCATAAAATCCTGTTTTTTGATCCATTTGTGTATGAGTTTTCTGTAAATTTTGTGTTTGTAACGTGGTTTGATCTTAGTTTGATTAACCTACTGTTTGAATATTGTTAGAATTTTTTTTACACAGAAAGTGAGCGATTTAAACATCATGAGAAGCAGGTATTGACCGGATATTGATCTTGTTGTGAGCGATTTATTTGAGGGGATAAAGACTAGCTTGACAAGTTTGACTGTTTAGAATCTGTTTTGACCATGGTTAAGAAGCTTATTTTGACTGGATTTTGATGACAGCTTTAATCAAATTCAAGCATAATCCTTAAGCAATATATTTCATGCACGTGTTGAGCAGATTCATACTAAGTGTTGAGCTGTTTTGAGCGATTTATTCTTCAGTCTTGAGCGATTTATAAAGCATCCTGATCAAGTTAGACTGTCCTAAGCGATTTACTGCTTGTTTTGAATGATTTACTGCATGAGTTAAGCAATTTTCAGCATATCTTGAGCAATGTTGATCGGTTAAGGAACTAGTGGTGACCGGACTTTGAATGAAATAGTTCATGTTGTGAGCGGTTTAGCCTTCTCCTTGAACAGACCTAACTGTGTTAAGAAACTCATGAGCGGATTCGTACATCTCTTGTGTGGACTTGATCAGATTAAGAGATAGCCTTGAGCGAGCTAGACTTGGTCCTTGAGTAGTTAATAGTCTAAGTGTTGAACGGTTTAACTTGTGAGTTGAGCGGACTTGACTGGATTAAGCTTCATACAGTACGCGATTTAGTGTTTGTAATGAGCGGATTAAGATTCTCTTTGATCGTTTTAGTGAGCGGATTACATCTTGTAGTGAGTAGACTTTGAGCGAATATAGGCTGTTTGTTGAGCGATCTTAATCGGATTAAGAAACCTCTTAAACGATTAATCTTTATGTGGTAGGCGATTTAGCAAGTTATCGTACGCCTCTTGACCGAATTAAGACCATGTGGTGTGCGATTTATACTTGGCTTATCTCATAGCCTGAGTGATTTACAGCATATGTTGAGCGATTTAGGCAGGATATTGTTATTTGTAGTGAGCGAATTAGTGAGCAGACTTGAGCGATTTACAGTCTAGTCTTGAGCAGATTAAGAGTGAGTGTGAGCGATTTAGTTAAAGTCTTGTGCGTACTTAACTGGAGTAAGATTTAGCTTTGAGCGGATTAAGATCACATCCTTGAACGGATTCATACATAATTCCTTGAGCGGTATAGATTCATGAGGTATGCGGTTTAAGTTCATAGGTTGAGTGATTTAGTGTGACATTCTGTCATTTCTGAGCTTCAGGTTAGCACCTTATTATAAGATCTTATATTTAGAATTATATTTTTGATTAGAGTTCATCTGTCTTAGTTCCAAAGTTTAGTTCGAAAGATCACACCTCAGCGGGTAACTGATGAAGTTAACTCGTGTAATGCCAAATATTTTAGAAATGCTCCAAAGAAAATAAAGTTGATATTATAAACTTTTAAATTAAAATACAAAGACCCCAATTGAATGTCCAAATAATTTTATAAAAAGGTGGAGTTTTGGAATTAATAGTGTCATTTTATAAATGTTTGGGTAAATTATATAGTGGGTTATAAATTTAAGTGGGCTTATTCTTATTTAAGAAAAATAAAAGTTTTATTGGGTTTGGGCCTTTAGAGGCCAACCCATTTCCCTCATTAAAATCCACATATAAATACCCCACATCCTTTGAAAACTCTCATTTCCAACTCTCTTGTTCGCTAAACCATATCATCTCTCTCTCTAAAAATCAACCACCTTCCAGTCGATTCCATCATCAAGCAAGTCTTTAAGAATTCCGTCAATCTTGAAGAATATTAAAGATTTTAAGAAAAATGTATGATACTAGTTATCTTACTTTTATTAGAATAACAAAAGTTTTCATCTTCCTACTCCCACTTCTTGATCTTGTAGTTAAATTTTTGGAGAATTAAAGAGGGGAGATTATACATTAAAGATATGAAAATGTCTTCAAAAAGGATGATAATCTATGATCCATGTTCTTTGAACTCTAAAGTAGAAGAAAACCCATTGCATGCGAAGTTTGAGCATGTAAAGTTATGCTTTGAAGTATGGTAGAATCTTGCATGCATCTTAAATCGGTCCTATCATCTTCAAAATTTAATGGAATCGGGAAATATTTTCTGGAGACTGATCATATTTGTTAGTTTGAAAATAGAATTAAGATCCTTGAAAAATGTTGAGTTTAGACCCCAAATGGCTGTCACTCGAAGAGTATGCCATATGTTTTAGGGGCTGTGTAACTCAAGGTTGTAGGGTAATAATGAGTGACTTAAACCCACTCAAATTTCTTGATATTGGAAAAAGTCTCCTGATCTCATTATTGTGGATGATGTGAAAAGTTGGACATAAAATGACTTCTGGAAAGTTCCTATTTATAGTGATTTGTGAAACCCAAAAATACCTATAATAGAATTTATAATCTGTCCAAAAATCAGCTTTTGAGTAAAAGATTTTGATTCCTTTTAATATATACTAGTGGTGTACCCGCGCGATGCAGCGCGGGTGAACCACAATTCTGAAACATTAGTTTAGCCTTGAATCATGAGTTTATGTGGTTATTTTGCAGGTTAAATAATTATGAAGTTAAAGATTAATATGGCATATTCGCAAGATCGAATGGAAAAATAATTTCTCATATATTGGGTTTCTAATCCAATATACTTATAACTCATTACAGAACTTGAAATCCGTATATCCAAACTGTTGTTTAGTTTT
>NC_037529.1:47492718-47494066 GCF_001531365.2 Cynara cardunculus var. scolymus
TTTGATTTTCTTCATTAATGGCTATTTTGGTGAAATTCTTGATTATTGATCTTGTAAACAATAATATAAACATGGTTAGATGGTATTTTGATTGTTAGAATAAAKATTGAATCCAAAATATGGRTTTTAGCCTATTTAGTGGTGAATTTGACAGCACCGAATCTATCCAAGATGTTGTTTTGAATGTGTGATAACTCTTTAACCGTAGCTCGGATTGCTATGATTCTAGACATTTTAGAAAGCTTATATGTAGCTCTAAACCTGTCCCTTAGACACATTTTAGAACTAAGGCTTCTAAGTTGGTTATATTTGCGTCTAAAAACTGATAAAAAATTGATTTTGAGCTGTGAATTATAGGAACTAAAATGAGTTTAAATTAAGTTTGGTTAAGTTATTGTTGTCGAATCTTTATGAAACTTTGGATCCATATTACAGGTGTTAAATAAGAGCACTTGGTTCTTCCAGAGTGACCGTTGGACGACGTTTAGACATATATGGATGTAGAGCCTAATTTGGCTCGATTTTTAAATATCGAATCAAACCAAACTGCATTTGCAAGCACCTGCTGTGCACAGAGGTGATATCCGCAGTTTAGTAACCATATGTCTCCACCACAGAAACAAAGGCCTGCCTTTCGAAAATGAAGAACATAGGTTGAACTTTGATTTTCTTCATTAATGGCTATTGTGGTGAAATTTTTGAGTACTGATCTTGTAAACAATAATATAAACATGGTTAGAAAGTATTTTGATTGTTGGAATAAAGATTGAATCCAAAATATGGATTTTAGCTTATTTAGTGGTGAATTTGATAGCACCGAATCTATCCGAGATACTGTTTACAATGTGTGATAACGTTTTAACCGTAGCTCGGATTGCTACGATTCTGGACATTTTAGAAAGCTTATATGTAGGTCTAAACCTGTCCTTTAGACACATTTTAGAAATAAGGCTTCTAGATTGGTTATATTTGCGTCTAAAAACTGATAAAAAATTGATTTTGAGATGTGAATTATAGCAACTAATATGAGTTTAAATTAAGTTTGGTTAAGTTATTGTTGTCGGATCTTTATGAAACTTTGGATACATATTACAAGTGTTAAATAAGATCACTTGGTCCTTCCAGAGTGACCGTTGGACKACGTTTAGACATATATGGACGTAGAGCCTAATTTGGCTCGATTTTTGAATATCGAATCAAACCAAACTGAATTTGCAAGCACCTGATGTGCACAGAGGTGATATCCGCAGTTTATTAACCATATGTCTCCACCATAGAAACAAATGCTTGCCTTTCGAAAATGAAGAACATAGGTTGAACTTTGATTTTCTTCATTAATGGCTATTTT
>NC_037529.1:47497911-47501043 GCF_001531365.2 Cynara cardunculus var. scolymus
GACTCTTATCAGTTATCACGGTAAGCACTTACCGAGTAAATTGTTGCATACAAAATTGTTTTGGTGGACTAAAATCTTACTCAATAAGTAAATGATAGTGTTCAATTTTACCGGTAAGCGCTTACCGGGTAAGTGTTTGATAAACGGCCCCTAACTTTCATTGTTTTGGTGGACTAAGAATGATCTGAAACTGGGATGAGAGGGGGATACCAACAGAGATTGCACTTTGGATCTCAGTACACTTGAACAGAAGTTGATCAGAGTCAACACCAACCTCCTGGTCATCTTCTTTAATCAACCTATTCCGCTGGATGAGGAAAGTTCATGGCAGTTGTTACATCTGCATTTGTTAATTAATTAAGACAGGTAGGAGCTCAGAACAATGTTATATTGGTGATTTGTTCTTTGTTTATAGTACATAGTTTCAACAGCAGGCAGCAGGCACATTCCATCACTGTTTTGTCCAACATATAACAGTTGCTATCATGATCATTTTTAGAGGGATGCTGGGAATAATGCTTGAAGTTCATGTTGCCTTTTGCTTCACTTGTCCCATTTTCACATGACATAAATCAGCTTTTATATAATCTTTCGCAACACAAATTATATGTTCTCCAAGATATGTATTGAACGAACAGACCAAAAATCATGTACTAAATTTTACAAGGAATGTGTTGAACCATGGCCACAGCCCAAGCACTGTTTTGTCACATTATTCATAAGAATGAACAAAAATATATCAAGGTATAGAAGGCAGAGTCAAAGTGCAATCAGAAGAGATAAGTTTACAGATTATAACACCATATTTGTTTAGATTCGTTCTAATGAGAAAGGGCATATCAAATATCAATTATATAGGTACATTCTGAAAAGGAAAGCATGGTTTTTGTTTGAGAAGAAAGGGCTATGATGAAACCAAAGGTGCATTCTAAATTAATATTACTGCCATGTTGGTAGTATTGTAAAGAAATGTATCTGTAGTGGCACACATTAAGCATTTCCTAACTATATCCATGGTTAACATATCAAGATTACTTAAAAACTATCATGATGGGATGAGAGAAGATGAAACAAAAAACCGACCAGTTTTAGGACCTGTCTCCTCATTGATTTGATCCAGATGAACCTGTCAGCAGACATAACAGATAATTGGTCAGTGATCCTTAATATTGCCTTCACCAACAATACAATATTATAATACATTTAAAGTATAACCAAGTCAAGAGAAACAACATGTGCCAAACTTTCAAACCTAAATATGTTACAGACATGCTCTTCCTGCAATATATACATTATTACATACAGAACAGGAGGATGCAAGTTAAAAGCATACAGGCCACTGGATAAATGGAGGAAGAAACAAAAATCCATTATACAGAATCAGACAAATGTGCAAGACCAGTATAAAATCAAATAAACCCCAATCATGTGAGTAGCATAAGATAGACGACAATAAATGAAACWTRAAAAATACAGTTGAAGAAAGAAAGAGAATCAAACAAAACTAAGAGCTTGCCATCACCCTGAAACAACATTTCAAGTTATCATGTACCSCATAAGGTTAAAAAAATTAACGTAAAATTTTGGTTTGGTTAGCAAGTCCCTAACCTAATAGCTAGAGTAAGAGGCTGTTTACTAAACGTTTACCCGGTAAGTGCGATAAAAAGGACACTGTAGCTTAGTCGACAAAGGGTGAAAGGGTGTAATTCCAGCCAAAAACCTTCTATATTTTTCAGATATCGAACAAAGATAACCAAATTACAATAAATAAGAACAAGAAATATTCCTACCCGAACCAATAGTAAAAGTAAATACTTTGAAGAGCTTCAAACTCTATAACCCTATCAAGTCTGTAACATTTTGTACAAAACCTAATAAAAAACAGTTAAGTGCAAATACAAGGGAATAGAGAAATCTTGACAAAATCTTCAAAAATTTTGATACAGGAAGAAACCTAAGTATAGAAGACAAATTACCTACTTTTCATGATAAATGTCTTCCACGTAAAAAGTTTGTATATCATGTTGCTTGTTATCCCATAATATATAGTTAATTGATGTTGAATCTTCCCTAAACCTTGATGATGCCTTAAGTTATTAGTGTACTRAATTTATCAATTTTCAAATTATCATGTCTATACATCTACACACCATTTCCATGCTCTTCATGATCATGAATTATGATTATTGCTAGTTATCTGTTACTTTTAGGCTTAAAATTAACATAACTTTCTGATTTGCCTTCATATCAATTGTTGTAATAACATCCACCTTCAAATCATTCTAACATATTGCCACGAAAGATTAAGAACTTACCCGCAGCAGCTGCAGATAATAATAACTACCCAACATCAAGCTTCAACCAAGGATGATAACAACTCCATGAGAACAGGCACARCTACCGGTTGCGATGAAAACCATCTGTGGCATCAATCATCAACTGGTTTTAAAACACAATATGAGCATCAATCTTATATAATGGAACATACAATGCCACATTTCATAAATTAGGAGGGCAAGAAAAATCTTTGGTTTGGTTAGCAAGTACCTAACCAAATAGCTATAGTAAGAGACCTTTTACTAAACGATTATCCGGCAAGTGCTTACCGGGTCACTTTACCTTATCAAACTAACATGACAATTATTCATAATCTTACCTAGTAAGAGCGATAACAAGGACTGAGAGTCTTACCCGGTAAGTGAGAGTAACAACTTTACAAAAATTATTCACAAGCACTTAACTATTGAAACAAAAATTGCAAGTTATCTTACCATTTTCCAATTTATCCWTCAAGTAAGGTTCAAGTTACCTACACCTTATGCACAGGTTATATATCTTTGTGTGATACAGTAATCATATAAGTTTCAACAAAAACAGATTATTGAGTCCCTTCGAGATTAGATTTTTAATTATCCGAGTCGCTTACAGGAGCTGATAGATCTCAAACAACAGYGGCGCAGTGGAACACAAATTGTCATTAAGGGTTAATATATCAAGAACCATCTGGATGAGGAAAGTTCATGSCAGCTGTTACATCTGCATTAGTTAATTAATTAAGACAGGTAGAAGCTTAGAACAATGTTATATTGGTGATTTGTTCTTTGTTTATATTACATAGTTTCAACAGCAGGC
>NC_037529.1:47502495-47504536 GCF_001531365.2 Cynara cardunculus var. scolymus
CATTGCAGCAGGCTGCTGTTGCAGCATGCCATTGTTGATGGAGGAACCATATTTTACTACTACACACTTTAGTAATTATATCCGTTAAGATGATGTGGTTTTAATCGTAAAGAAGACGAAGGAGAATCAGACAAGTTAGGCATTTTACAAACACCTGGCATACAAGCTGTGATGATAGGCTTATATGCATAGGCAGAACACAAAGAGAACAAAGTAGGCAAAACAACAAAATCGAAATCCCAGTTCATATGGTAAGCAAACGGTAAAATTCACGGAACCAAAACACATAAATTTTAATAACAACCAAACAACATATAAATCTATTTCCAAGAATACAAACCACACACAGTACCTCAAATTTTCAAAGCGATATAAAAGAGGATTCTTACCTATAACTTGTAAATAGCGTGGGGCTTCCTTCATCGATCGTTAAACCAGAAAGAAGATAGAAAGTTATAATCTCATCAGAAGTGGTTGCATAAATCAAAATTTAAAGAGAGCATACCAAAATGAAGAGCATACCTCCAAATTCTAGGGTTTTGAAGAACCTGTGAAATTAAATCAACAGGGAGGAGGAAGCTGTATGTATCAATGAGGCTTTGATACATCAAATGCCTTTGATACATGAAATCGGTTCTCTGATCGAGGTGATACATCCACACCACCATTGTTATGCCAAATGAGGTCTGTGAAAAAGAAAGACCTTTGCTTTCAAACCCAAAATGTTGTTGGTTGCAGAGAAAGGATACGTAAGAGAAGAAATTTTTTGGTCTTGGTGGTCGTAGAGGTAGGAGAAAGAAGAGGAAGAAACCGGAAGAAGAAACCGGCCCAAAATGGGTAATTTTTGGTGTTTGAAAATCATTGCATAAACAACTTGTACATTATGCATAATAATTTGTAATTAAGAGTTTTTTAAATTTGTTGCATAAAATGATAGTACCCTAAGCTTTAATACTTGTACTTAAGATATAGGTCTAAATGTTTATATATGTAGTATAGATAATTTTTGAACTATTTTTAGAATAAATAATAAAATATCAACTTTAATTTATAAAAATCCGATGGCATTACATAAGATACAACTTAACTTTATCCTTGTCTAGAACCCATAGGTGATCTAAATTCTAGATGTTGGTCTGTTTAGGAAGGTTAGGGCGGACGTTGAGCACTTCAAACGTCATCTTCTTGGATATTCATCATCAAACCAGGGAGTTCTCACGGCCCCACTTTTTTTATGCTTTTTGTTATTTAACTGGGGGAAAAGCATGAGATTAAGCAAACTATACTGTTTATTTATTCAACCATTGGACTAAAGAACTATTTAGTCAAGTTTTGTTTGAAACCATCAGACTAAAGAACTGTTTAGTCAACTTTATTATGTCATGAAATATTGACTGTTTTTGCACTATAAAATAAATGCTAAATTGATATGATTGGGAGTATGTTTCCAAATAAAGTCCCCGTCCGTAAACGCTACTTGTTAACTCGGGCACGTCCCCGGACCGTGGCATTGTGGATAGCCGCTATTGTGTTGACAGTCCCACCCAGAAAGGGGTGCACATTACCTATTTTTTTTTGTCTAATCATGTGGAAAAGTTTACGTATAAGTTTGTAAATAATTAATTTATGCATTGTAATATTTTGTGCATGTGAAAACCCGTGAGCTCACCAACTCTATGTAGTTGACGCTGTTTTATTTTCCATGCTTTTCAGGTAATAAGTAAGAAATGGAACATTTTGGGAGCATACTTGTGGCAAGACCGATTAAGTTCGCATTTGAAGTTTTTGTAAAAGAAGTACATTATCCCGTTTTGGTTATCGGTGTTAAACTCAATTTAATTTGTAATATTGAAAGGTGTTATTTATTAACTGTTGTTGTGAATCGCTTACCTGTTACATCTCGTGTTTCCGCTTTAGTAGGGTGTGACAGATTTTGCTATCAGAGCTTCAGTTATAGAGAACGCTGGTTTTCCTTAAAAACCATCGACTATAACCAAAAAATTTCAAAATGGTTTTCAAGTAATTTAGAAACATATGATTT
>NC_037529.1:47505351-47510815 GCF_001531365.2 Cynara cardunculus var. scolymus
ATCATGATAGACCAGAAGCTCTGGTTAGAAGGACCAGAGGCCGATGGACGTATTACCTAATACTTTTCTAAGTATGTAAGTTGAACTAGAAGCTCTGGTGGTGCAACCAGAGGCTCTGGTAGTGCAAAGTGTGAGAAACCAGAGACCGATGGACGGGAGATCCATTGCGAGGTGTGAGGAACCAGAGGATCGATGGACGAGAAATCCATTACATTTCTAAGTAGGGATGTTGAACCAGCGGTCAATGAAATAGAATTCCATTGGTTTGCCAGAGAACCGATAGACGAGAAATCCATTACTTTTCTATGTAAGATTGAATCAGAGGACCGATGGATGAGCTACCTAATACCTTCCTATGTAAGATGAACCAGAGGCTCTGGTCATGTAACAAGAGGCTCTGGTCATACAACCAGAGGCTTTGGTCATGCAACCAGAAGCTCTGGTAGTGCAACCAGAGACTTTCTAGATAGAAATTCTAGCTAGATTGCCACCTTTAAGTCTTGCTTAGAAGCTTCCATTGTATCACCAAGCATTTGTTAGATGGTACTTTTAGTAACTAAGATTATTGATGTCGCAGATCACTATGGCGTCATCCGATCCTAGTGAATACTCGGCCGACGAATCTGGTTACGTGGTTCGCCGATCTAGAAGAAACTTATATCACAATGAAGAGATAGATCCATATGAACAGGAGGACACTGCGACTAGTGGAGCATCTGTTTCCCCACCAGCATCCTTGTTACCCCCATCGAAGCCAGTACCCGATGTCCCACCACAAACTTATCATGGTTCCAGGATTAGAGTTACACCGAGGAAAAGTGTTCCACTGCCTTGACGAGTGACATTTGAGAATTCCTCTAGAGTAAGGGGATAGTCATCATGACCACAGCAGGGGAACATGATATCTCAAGTAGTGACTAGAGTGCCTGCATCCTACGCCCAGGGCATGAACCCGGCTGAACGAGAGTGGGTGCAGAGAATTTGATCAGATACTCAGACTCACCAGACTCGGCTGGGATATCATCACCACATTCTAAACAATTTATCCGATGTGATGGAAGCAAACCATCAACGAATGATGAGAAACACAGATGCTGTCATTGCAGCGAGGCGAGAGATTAGAAGGTTGTACAAGTGTTTGGTGCTGAGTGGAATGTTGATGTTGTTGTTAGGAATGCTGATAGGCTGGTTATTATTCAAGAAACATTGTCTAGTGATAGGATACCACTCTTTTGCGTAGAAACTCAAGGATCTGTTTTTGTAGCTACAACCATCTATGAATGCATGTTATCTTTTTGAGAAATACTTAATTTGTTAGGACTGAAAATCAGTATTAATTGTATTCGTCTTGAAAGTTAAATATAGTCCATAATTGTAAAAGTCAGCGTGTTTGACTATCTTATAGGAGTTTGACTTTGACTTGTCTTTAATAGTTTGACCATATAAATAGTAGGTGGTCTTTGTAATTTGAGGTAGGAGAGCTTAATTGTAAATGATATTACGTAAATGAAAGTTTGAATATACTGTGAATGCATTGACTTTTCCTCTCAATGTTCTTGATGTTCTTGAATGTTATATTCTGATCTGCCATGATTGTGAAGATAATTGAAGATTGATCAGTGAATTTAGGGACACACAATTGGTATCAGAGCAGAGTTTGCAAGAAATCAGAAGAGAAGAAATCAGATTTGTTGAATATTTTTTTCTGAATTTTTTTATGTTCTTTGTGTTCTTCATTTTTTTTATGTTTTGATCCGATTTTTGTTAAAATTCTTGTGGTTTTGTGTTTAAATCATGATCAAAATGCTCGAAATAGCATTGTAAATCTTTGTTATTCACAAAGTTTTGTGATTTGATCATTGCATTTCAAGATTTAATCGGATTTTGTATTTTTAATTTTTTTTTCGTGTTCTTATTTTTTCTTAAAAAACCAGTGTTTTGATCCAATTTTTATAATATTTGATTTGTCTTTTGTGTTTTTGGTAACAATTGGTAACAAATTGATCAAAGCCCAAGTCCCATACGGTTTTAGCCCATACAACATCTTCATCTTCACCTATGATTGTATTAACAGGATATCGCCCAATCTGTGTTCAAGAACTACTCATACGGAGACTTCATCGGATTACTTATTCACACAAATCAAAAGGTAAAGTTCTCTGATTTTTTCTAAGTCTTAATCGCTCAACTTGTGACCGGATACTTGAGCGATTTAGGTTAACCTTTGAGCGGTTTATTCCTAAACCGATCACCTCTTGACCGGTGTTCATATAAACCGATCAACACTTGACCGAATAAGTGACCAGATAAGTAACCGGATAGCTAAATCATTTGGCTTAATTGAATTTGTGATTGAGACTTCATTGCTTGAGCGGAGAGTTATCAGCACACATTTTGAGCGGATTATAAACCGGACAGAAGCTTAAATCGTTCAAGGACTTCACAGTTTGAGCATTAAGATCAATCGGAGTCTTAATCGCTCAGGTAAGTATTTCAAACTCATCAATCGGATTTTGAAGTTCAATCTTGCTGTCTCTCATGTTCGATTTTAGTTGATTTGTACACTGTGTATATCGTTCACTGGTTCTTAAAAGATTCAACTAAATTGTTGACTGGATTGAGGTTAATCGCACATTTCACTATTTTGATCATACACTATATCGTTTAATCTGTGTATCAAATTTAGTTGTTTATCACAATCTGTCAAGTTTCATAAATCGCTCAGTGTTCGATTTACATCAAAACAGGAGCTAAATTGTGACATACAACAACTGTTTAAAGGTTCTATGTTTGTTCTTGGATTTAGTCTTGGCTTGAGCGATAAAGAAGCAATTGTGAGCGATAATTTTGAGCTATTAAGAGACAAGATTGATTGTTTTAGGTTGTATTGAGCGATAACTGTCATTTGTTTTGCTTATTGTGATTGCTGTCATTTTTTTTAAGTTGTGCTGGGTTGGAATAGTAACTGTTCCTGCAGTAAGTTGCTGGTAGAATTTCACAGCAGACTGTTTGCAGTTAGTTTGTTATTCAATTCATTGATTTGAGTCCAAATCAGTTGTCTTGCATCACTTGCATCACTTTGATTGTTTCAAGGTTTAAATCGCTTGTTTCAAGGATTCAAGGTGAAATCGTTTTTTTCAAACAGGTTCATTAAATTTGAAATTGACAGCCACGAGAGTTCCTTTATCTTTCTCTTAGTACAGTTGCTTCTCATTTCTGACAGCTTTTATAAGCTACACAGTGAACTGTTTTAAGCAGAATTGAAGCAGCTGTTGAAGTTTGCTTGGAGAAAAGAAAGTGACTGTCATCATGCCATACAATTGAAGGCTGTTGAAATAAGAGCAGAAAAGAGAAGAGGAATTACATGTTGTTTAGAGGTGTTTTCAAGAACTTCATGAAGAGGAATTACATGTTGTGGTAGGCTTATTTGACCATTCTGTCTATGGACAGCTGAGACCTGCTGCAATTGACATAGGATCTAGCTGCTGTCRTTTTGTTGATACTCCAGCCAAAGCAAAGGAGAAAAAGGGCTCAAGTTCTTGTTGATTTATTGTTTTTATACTGTTGCTGTATGTAATTGCTGTGTTTTGAGTTTAAGGACCGAAACAGCAGCAGGTTTTGTAAATTGTTTTGAAGCAGATCTACACCAACTTTCCTGTCCTTCAAATAGTTTTTCTGTCTTGGTTGATTTTCTTGTTGTTTCTTTAAGGTTTTGAGGACTGTTAATACTGTAGCAGCAGCAGCAATAGCCCAGGTGGGACAAAGGGTCATCGAGAGAAGATAGCTTCATTTAAATTGCTCAGGACTGGTTTAGAAAGTTTGCTTACTGTCATAGCACTATAATGCCCAGATATTGCAGAGTTTGAGGTTTGCTTACTGTCTACATTGCAGAATCTGTTTTTGAGTTCCATTGTTTAAACTGAGTGCTTTAGCTTGCTGTCATAACACAAGGGTTGTATATAGCTGTATAAATCATCTGTAGAGTTGGAATTTCATCTAACTGCAGCCTGGTAAAGCGTGTGAAAGGATTGTTCATCAGCTGTTCAAACTTGTCAACAAATTCTAAGGTCACACGATCATCAGCATTTGCAGCAATTGACTTGCACAGAAGACTCCGATAGTCTGAACTTCATTGGATAGTAGCACACACTGATCATTTGCTCTCAGACTCATTTGCATTAAAGGAGGATCAGAAGTCAACTGCAGTTAGAGGGAAGCTAAAAGTTGAAGATAGTAGACTGAAGTGAAATTGTGTGTCTGAGATCAAGTCTAAGCATACTCTGAAGAGAGTTCATATCAGTGAAGCTACATTGTAGTTATATTTAGATTTGTGCTGTAATTGTATCTTTTTTGGACTTGGACATTTGTTTCATTTTGGGCTTATATTTGTTGTGTTTTTGGTGTTTAGTTTTAATTTTTTTTAGATTTTAATTTTTGGATCATCGTTTATCTGTTAATTTTGTGTTTTTAAACTGTTTGAGAATCTTTGAACTGTTTTCTGTCGTGAAAACTATTTTTCATTAGTTTAAACTGCCTTTAACTGTTTTTAACAGTTTTTAACTATTTTTAACAGTTTTGACTGTTTTTACTGATTTCTTACAGTTTTTCGTCGAAATTTTTTTGAATTCTCATCATTTTTAGTGTGTTTTGTTTGTATTTTGAGCTTAACTGTTTCTGATTTTCTTTTACTGATTTCACTGCATAGATCCTTAACTTATCAATTTTTTTGTTAATGGCAAATATATAAAGGAGATGAGAGAGAAGATTGTTCAGTTAGAAAAGAGCATTGTCAACCATAAAGAGCATTACAGAAATTTATACGTTAAAAATTATGGTAATAAGGATTATATCCAAAACTTAAAGAAAGATCATAAAAACGAGTGTGAACAAATCGAGAAGGAATTTGAATATAAGATTGAAAAGATTAAAAAAAATCTGAGTTCGGATCGGAAAAACTATGAAGATGATTTGAAAAGGTTGACTAAGTCTAATATAGATTTGTCAAATAAACTTCAAAAAGTTCAAATTAAACTAACTGCTGAGAGGAACTATCCAAGGAACAATATTGAGATAAAGAATTTAACTGATCTGAGTGAGTTAAGGAAATTATTGGATTTAGAGAAGGAGAAATTTCTGACAGCCGAAAAGAACTTAAATATGGAAAGAGCCGAGTTTGAGAAGGAGAAGAAGAGATTAATTGGAGTTGAAGGAAAGTTTGGTACTGAATGAGAATCTTATGAAAATAAGATTAACTCTCTCGAACTAAACGCAAAGATGCTTCTAAAACAAATCTCGGATTTTGAGCAGCTTATCATTCTGGAACGAGCCAAGAATGATAAAGAAAAGAAAGACATCTCCGAAGATTGTCAAAGTCAACTACAGAAATTGTCTGAAAGCATTGATTTAAAACAAAAGGCTTTAGACGATGAGAAAAAGCAATTTGCTATTGAGAAAAGAAATACTT
>NC_037529.1:47511055-47512687 GCF_001531365.2 Cynara cardunculus var. scolymus
TAGAAAGAGACCAGCTTTTACAAAAAGTCAAAGACTTTTCGTGTGCTCAAAACTCAAATGGTTCTCCTTCTCAGTGTAAAACCAGCTTTTATAATTGTTCTTATTCGAACAGTTATTCAACTAGTCCTAAATCTAATGTTTCTAAGAACTATTCTCGTTCAAATCAGCACTATCAAGGGTATGTCATTAGATCACCCAATTACTCTTCCAAGATTAAAAGCATTTGGTTAATAAGTCTGAATCTGTTTTATCTCATACACCTGTTGGTACTAACAATCTTCCTTGCATTGTGAAGTCTACTAATGATTTGATTAATCTTAGCAAGAGAAGGATTATGTGCTCAACATACTGAACCAATAATTTTGTCAATAACAAAAGGTTCAACAGGTGGCATGGAGATAACAGTTATCAGAATAATTGGAAAGGTAAGAACAGGTGTGATTATAATAACTGGCATGAATCATATCTTGTATATAATCATCCTGTTAATAGTACTGAAAAGAAAATATCTTATCGAAATAAATGGTTTCGTAATTACAACATACCCCAACCCAATACTAACAATATAGGACCGAAGTTCGTTTGGGTACCAAAATCTACTTGATTTGATTTTGCAGGTGTGTCCATCTTGTGCTGATCAGAAAATCATTTCAATGATACACCGATGCAGGGGGAGTTGTAATTTATTCCAACCGAGGCTTCTGAACATTTCTGTTCAGGACCCGTGCTTTACCGAGTGTGGTTTCTAAACACTCAGTTTAGAACCCGTGCTTAAAATGTTTTCTTTTTCATTTTTGAGCTTAAATGATTCATTACTTTAATCTACTTTCTAGGGGGAGTTTCCTAGAAAGTTCAATAAATGGTTTTGAAAAATGTTTTTTTTGGGAAAACGAGTTCTTTTTCTGTATTTCCTGAGATTTTACTTGCATAAATTCTCATCGTACATAACTCTAATACCTGTTTCAGCTATTTTTCAAACTGTTATTATCACGTCTCTTATACGAAAATCTTTTTCGGTGATAATACACTCGTTTGTATTCAACTTTGTTTTCTGATATTTTTTTACATTAATACATATACATTTATTTTTTTAAATATCAGAATCTGTAAACTTGTTCTTACAAATCTTCATTCATTTCTCTCACATACCGAATAATCGAATCGTTGTCACATCACTCTTTATTGATTGTGCTTAAAGCCAAATTACTTGATCAATTTTTTATATGATCATTGTGCTTTAAAGAAATAATATTTTGATAAATCTTTGTGATCATATGTTCAGAACGCTAAATTTTAGGAGGGACTGAGTGCTTATCAGAAATACCTCTTTGGAATGTCAAAACCGACAGACCTACCCAAGAGGACAACCATATCTGAGTGAGTTTAAATCAAAAAGGGTTTGTGTGCTGAGATTAAAATGAAAAAGAGAGGGTAGTTGTTGTGAGCTAAAAGAATTGATGAGAGTTGTGTCAGGATTAAAAGAATACGAATATCCTGTTCCAAACTTACATAATCCGGGTATACCACATAATCTATTAGTTCTCGATTCTTTGGAGACTAATATTGAAAAAGGCAAAGCCCAGGCCAATTCTTGTCACAACCCCACCAACTACTCATTTATCTCTCAACAGA
>NC_037529.1:47513247-47526826 GCF_001531365.2 Cynara cardunculus var. scolymus
AGTATATGTAATAATGAATGAAATATTCATTTCCGAACATTTTAAAGGGAATTTGATGCAAAGATCAAGGGGGAGTAACTTCAGTGTTGGCAAAAGACTCAAAAGAAGCGCGACTGAAGATAATTACAGAAAGATTATTTGTGTGCTACAACGACTGAGAGATGTTGAATGTGAAGATCCTTTGAAGATCACATCTTGTACAGTGTTTCTGAAAATTGTTTTTGAATCTGTTCTACATTGTTAAAAGAGAAGATCACCGTGATTCTACATTCGAGGGATAGAATGCTAGAAGATCTTTCTCAACAGATGATTACTTGAAGATTTCAAGTTGAAGATTTCTTTTGAAGAAGACATATTGTGCTTAAAGTTTCAAAGTTCAAACAAGGACTCAAAGTGCAGAATTTTCTTTCAAGTCTGAATACAAAGGGGGAGAATGTTAGGATTGAAAATCAGTATTAATTGTATTCGTCTTGAAAGTTAAATGTAGTCTATAATTGTAAAAGTTAGCATGTTTGACTTTCTTATAGGAGTTTGACTTTGACTTGTCTTTAATAGTTTGACCATATAAATAGTAGGTGGTCTTTGTAATTTGAAGTAGGAGAGCTTAATTGTAAATGAGAGTTTGAACATACTTTGAATGCATTGACTTTTCCTCTCAATGTTATTGATGTTCTTGAATGTTATATTCTGATCTGCCATGATCGTGAAGATAATTGAAGATTGATCAGTGAATTTAGGGACACACATAATTACATCAAGTTATGGTAAATATAGGATTATTCTGTTTGGTCATATAAATGCTTAAATGTTTTCCGTACGATGAACATCATTGGCATCGTTTAAATGACTGGAAGTTATCATCCTTGTTATTACAATAAAAATGATGAAATTCCCTTCTGACTTAGGCATTAGAAGATGCCGCCAAGAAGAGAAAACCCTGAGGTTGCACGACTTGTGTCAGAGCAAATTTTGGCCGCACTCCCCAACATAGTCAGTCAAGTGGCTGCTGGCTTAAATGCTAAACAACCAAACAATCCAGAGCCGAGGGCAGCTAGGGAATGCACTTATAAATCTTTTAGATCATGCAACCCGAAAGAATTCCATGGAACCGAAGGAGTAGTAAGATTATTATCATGGCTTGAGAGCATGGAATCTGTTCTTCAGATTAGAAAATGTACTGAAGGAAATAAAGTAGAATATGCGGCATGTTTGTTACAAGGAAGGGCACTTACCTGGTGGAATACATTGATACAAACGAGGGGGCGGGAAACGGCTAACCAGCTTTCTTGGGAAGAATTTAAGAAACTACTAAAGTATGAATATTGCCCAATAAGTGAACTCCAAAAGTTAGAGATGGAGTTATGGAATCATGAAATGAAAGGGGAAAATATAGCTACCTATACAGCCCGATTCCACGAGTTAGCGAATCTAGTACCACATCTAGTGACACCGGAGGAAGTCCACATTGAGAGGTATATTTGGGGATTGTCTTTAGAAATCCGATGAAACATCACCTCGGCCAACCCAACTACCCTTAAGGAGGCAATATATATTGCCACCAAGCTCACGAATAATGCGGTTCGATCCGGAGAATTCGCCAAGGGAAAAAGAAAAATGGAGGAGCATGGGAATCAAAGATCTGGGGGAAAATTTGACAAGAATAAGAGAATGGTAGGAAAGTTTGGGCCACAGACTCAGGCGGTAAATCAAGGCGGCAAGTCTAAGTGCAATAAACGCAAATATCCGCACTGGGGAAACTGCATCATTTGTCAAAGATGCCACCTAGGGGGTCATACAGCAAAGGATTGTCGAAGACGATTATGTTACGGTTGTGGGAGTCCAGATCATATGAGGAATGTTTGCCCAAAGAGGAATCAAGGGGCAACTTCAAACCAAGCTCGACAAGCCAGTCAAGGAAACCCAGAAAGTCAGGCACGGGGCAGATAATGGAGCTAACAATAACCCTGAGCAACAAGCCGATCCTTGTTACGGGTTACCACACCATCTTCATCCAACTTATTGCGATAGACCCATTTTGGTGCCTATCACTGATTTGTCAGATGGACGTGGGAAAAGGTACCAGACTTTGTTTCTATCAAACTCAATGAGATCCTCTTGCATGGCAAGGACCCAACTAGGTCAGATATTACCCAGACAGATATTACTCAGACCACAACATGTCTTGATACCTACATCTGGATCACCAAGAATTTGATGAAAGTGATTTACCTTTGTCTTTGCAACCAGAACTTCGAAGGAGTTCCTTCAAGATGACTCTCAGAAAGAGAAGACTGAGAGGAAGAAGTGTTGGGAATAGAAGAGACAAAGGTGCCAAATTTAAACATGGACATGTCTGTAACACGTTCTTCCTGATCGTAGGAGAATCCTAGACCAGTCGTTATCTTGGCAGGGATCTAAGCATTAATGATCTCAGAGGCTTTGATGGAAGCTTTACACCACCCTTCACTGATAGCTTTCTCAGCCTTAACTTCAACGATTGCTCACTCACGCTTAGTGATAGCCTTCTCACGTTCAACGGTGATGGCTTGGTTTACAATAACCTGATCCTTAAGATTTTCCTTAACAGAGGTAAGCTCTTTGATCTTAGAATGGCAAATCTTCAATTGCTCTTGAAGATCAAGGTTAAGCATTTCTGCTTTCGATTTGCCATTGAGGGCATTCTAAAGGTCAATGGTCAACGTATCCAGTGCAAAAATACTAGAAGAAGAAGAGGGTTCATTCAGGGAACATATCTGAATAGTAGAAGAGGTAGATGGCTCAGAGGAAGTAGATACTTTTGAAGATCCTTCATCTGCATCTATGCCCATCAAGCATATATAGGCTGTATCCTCTTCATATGAAGATGATTCATCGGATTCAGCCCAGTCATGCTCTTCAGCGACAAGGCCCATAGTCTTTCGCTGGTTGTTCTTCACCTTTCTGTACTTCTCCTTCAGTTTGAGTACTTTTCATCTTTACTCCTGAAGGAGGAAGGAGCCTTAGAAGATGGCGTCGCTGCTGTTATAACCAGGTTTGAGACAACCTGGGTTGAGGTAATTTATACATATTTATTATGTGGATTACGTGAAATATGCATATCTAAGTAGAAATACATGAACTATATATGTGAAATGTGAACATGATATTGTGCATGCATATATGTGAAAAGATGGCATGATATGTATGTAATTTATACATATATGCATGTGGTGTGAAGCATACATGAGATGGTGCATATTTGTGATACGATATCCTGGTAGAAACATTATTATAATATTTAAAAACTTATACCTTCATGGTTAAGAAATCATGAATTTTATGATAAATAGACCCACCACCCAAGGTTATTTCTATTGGATAAAGGATTCACCGTCTATGAGTTTTATAATAATTAAAATAATCTCCACCGTCATGGTGAGAGTATTTAAAGAAATAAAAAGATAAGGTTCTATCTTATCATTTCATTTGAAGAAAAATCTGTTGAAAGAGAAAAAGAGTGTTATGGCGGTGAGAAGTATTCTTGATCAAATCTTTTGTTCAAAGCTGTTTGAAGAGCTTGTGATTTGCTGTGTGTTTTAAAACTACAGAATATGTGATTGTTAAGGTGAGTTTTTAAAAATACTGTTGATTGTACATTGTGAGTTTTTGATGATTAAAACTTTTATATATATTGTTATATAAACTGTTGGGTTTTGAGGTTGGTTTTTAAGAAAAGATGGTAAAAACTATCTTCATAATGTAAAGGTGTTATTGTTATATATTTGAGTATTAAAAACTGTTTTGGAAAAGATAAATAAGAGATTGCTTCTTTAAAAAAGTTTGGTAAATGATATCCTGTTTTGAGGATTTAAAAAGGGATACAAAGTTTTGGAAATCTTTGAAAGATAGATTGTTCTTGAGTTTGAAAGGTTTTAATGATAAAAYTGTTGGTTGAAAACTATAGAGAATATTATTTTGAGACGATTGTGATTTTGATCTGTCTTCAATTGGAATTAATCTATAGATTTTATGGATAAAACTATGAATTGAGGAAACGATAAAATAGTTGTGACTGCGGTCGTTCATCTGAACTAATTCATAGATTTTGAAGAAGAAATAAGGGCGACATATCAAGGAGAGGTGTCTTTTGGAATAAGGGTGGCATATGAAGGAGAGGTGTCTTTTGGAATAAGGGTGGCATATCAAGGAGAGATGTCTTTTGGAATAAGGGTGGCATATCAAGGAGAGGTGTACTTTTGGATATAAGGGTGGCGATTGTGTGTGAATATTATAGCGCTCTTATTATTATGTCTTTTAAGACTACAATAGATTTGAGTCCTTACTTCTTTGTGATTTGAGAACTCAAAGATATTGTTCTTATTAGAAATAATAGTATTGACGTTATTGAGAAAGGGAAAACTTGGCCTATGGCCATTGGTATTGGTTAATAATATTTTGGAACAAAATGGTCATTTTATAAGGAATCAGAGTGGCTCTTGTTGTTTCTTGTAACGAACCAGAGGGGCTCTGGTTGGTCCTCATTATTGGACCAGAGGATTCTGGTTATTAATTTGGAGAATGAGCAAGCTTTTACTAAATGTAGTAATTGGATCAGAGGCTCTGTATCTATTGATAAGAGCTTCTATGTCAAAATTATATTTTTAGAGGTTTTTAAGAAAAGAATTTTATATTTAGAATCATTTTATGATAAATAGACCAGAGAGGCTCTGGTTGGCTTACACGTTGAACCAGAGAGGCTCTGGTTGATCATGTCTTTTGAACCAGAAGCTCTGGTTAGTACAAGTAGAGGCTCTGGTCGAGGAACCAGAAGCTCTGGAAGAGAGACTAGAGGTGCTCTAGTCCTAGTTATTGAAATATATTCTAAGTATGGTTTGGAACCAGAGAACCGATGGACAGAAACAGTATTATTTTAGTTTTGCTTCATAAGATGAATTATTTGAAATAAATATTTTGGTGATCTTCACCCTGCATTACATAAAAAGGGAACCTCACTAGACATTCATGTCTAACCCTCATTTCGTGTTTTCAAAAATATATGTGCAGGTAAGGATAATAAGGGAAAGATCATTATGTGAATTACTTCCCTATGTGCTTAGCTGTTTTGGAAGCATAGATGCTAGGATGCAAGAACATGTACTTTTGGAATTTTTGGGTTGCGTATTTTACATTATAGACTCTTGTATCAAGGACCTATGTGGGGAACAACATGTATTCTATATATGAAATATGTGTTATATGCAATGTATGGATTTGGGGGTGTTACAGAGTTGGTATCAGAGGCTGAGTTTAAGGGATTTAGGTATTCACATGCATGATACCTAGACTTAGACTATTTCATTGCATATTAGTGTCTCATGCATAGTTAGCACCTTTGGAATAAATATAATAAGTTAAGAGATCAGTGTGTAAGGTATTTTCGGATTACATYWKRCCAATGTAATTTTGAATCTACAGGTACATAACTGAACTTAGACACTTTATTATATTTGGGAATGTGAAAAATATGTGTTTTAACTTTGTTATCTACAGATGGCTAGTAGATCAAGAAGGCCAGAAAGGATCACCCACCCTAATGAAGAAGAATCCCCTGTTTCTCCTATTGGCACCTCTGAGGGAAGAAGCAGAGACAGAGGTAGAGGTAGAGGTAGAGGTAGGGGGAAGACAAGAGGCAAAATAAGCCAGCCAGAAATTAATATGAATCAAGCAGAATCAAACTCTGAAAATATGAATCAAGAACGGATGTCTCACCCAGAATATGTAACAAGAAACATATTAGCTGAAGAAATGGGAAAGCTAAGGGAAACCTTGACTTCTATTTTGAGGAATCTTGCCAAAATAGAGACAGGCAGAATTGAAGTTACTCCATCGATTCCAATTCTCAATAATAGGGAAAGAGATATAAAGATGTTTCTAACTTGTAAACCACCAACCTTCTCGGGAGAAAGAGATCCAATTAAAGCAATGTGTTGGGTCAAATAGATGGAGTCTGTATTCAATACCATCCGATGTTTAGAAATAGATAAAGTCAGATTTGCAGTATCGGTGTTAAAATCAAATGCGTTATTTTGGTGGGAAGTAGAATCCTTAGACAGAACATATATTTTGCAAACTATGACATGGCTAGAGTTTGTCAACAAATTCAAGGAGCAGTTTTGGCCAAAAGCTGCCATTATAAAAATGGAAGAAGACTTTCTAAAATTGGAACAAGGAAACAGAACTGTAAGGGAATATACAAAGAAATTCATTGAATATTCAAGATTTGCAGAACATTATATTTCCTCGGAATCTAGAAAAGTGGAAAGGTATATTTGGGGATTGAAACCATCAATCCGAGAATTTGTGATAGCCATGAATCCGGCTACATGTTCATTGACCGTTGACGCAGCGGAGGTAACAGAAAGAAACAGAACAGACAAAAAGAAGGGAAAGCAATAGAAAAGAGGAAATGGGAAGGTCCATCAACCGGATACAAAGGACCAAAAGTTGGAAAGCTTGGAAATAGGCCCATACAAAGATTCAATGGAAAGACTTGTCCCCGATGTCATCAAGTTCATCAGGGAGAATGCAAGATTGAGCTAAGGAAATGTTATAAATGTGGTGAAACAGGTCATTTGTCGAATGTTTGCCCAACAGTTAAAGGGTATTTTAATTGTAATTCTGCAGATCACCTCAAACCAAATTGTCCACAATTGAAAGCCCCACAGTTAACCATGGGGAGCAATACATCAACAGGCTGAGGAAGACCAAATATGGGCAGAGGAGCAACGGGTGGGGGGTGGGGTCGATCTTTTCAAATGACCAAAATGAAGCAGAAACTATACCCTATGTAGTAACAGGTACATTTTTCGTGAACTCCTTACATGCTAAAGTGTTATTTGACTCGGGTGCAAACTTCTCATTTGTATCCCCATCATTTGCCTTTTGTGCTCGTATGAATTCTGTGCCACTTGACGATAAGTTAGTAGTTGATACTGCTAACGGTCAACTATCTGTGAGTTATATGTTTAAAAGCTGCACTATCATGATTGAGGATTGTGAGCTACCCATCCGATTGTTTCCCTTGCCTATGAAGGAATTTGATGTGGTAGTAGGAATGGATTGGTGGGCAGAAAATAAGGCCAGCATCGTTTGCAATAAAAAGATGATTAGAATTATGTTACCGAACAGAGGGACACTCGTAATTTATGGTGATCATCAGGATCATCGTACCAGTTTGCTATTTGTGATGAAATCCAGAAAATGTATCCAAAAGAAATGCCAAGGATTTTTAGCTTACATAATTGATGCTAAGAAAGAATGGAGTAAACAAGAATTAATTCTGGTTGTCAGTGAATATCCTGAAGTCTTTCCAGAAGACTTATCAGGGCTACCTCCAGATCGAATTATTGAATTTAGGATTGATTTAATACCTGGAGAAGCACCTATAGCAAAAGCACCGTACATATTAGCTCCATCAGAATTAAAAGAACTGGTTACACAATTAAAGGATTTGTCAGACAAGGGATTTATCAGGCCAAGTACTTCACCATGGGGAGCTCCAGTTCTGTTTGTGAGAAAGAAAGATGGCACTATGCGTATGTGTATTGATTATCGAGAGTTAAACAAACTAACCATAAAGAACAAATATCCATTGCCCAGGATCGATGATTTGTTTGATCAACTAGTAGGAGCCAGTTATTTCTCAAAGATTGATTTGCGATAAGGATACCATCAGTTGAAAGTTAAAGAAGGTGATATAACAAAAACAACATTTCGAACCAGGTACGGGCACCATGAATTCTTGGTTATGCCATTCGGTTTAATTAACGCACCTGTAGCTTTCATGGATCTGATGAATCGAATATGTAGAGAATACCTCGATAAATTTGTCATTATATTTATCGATGATATTCTTATATACTCCAAAACCCAAGAAGAGCCTGTAGAACATCTTCGATTGATCCTTGAGCTTTCGAAAAAGAGAAAAGTTGTATGCTAAACTATCAAAGTGTGAATTTTGGCTAAGAGAAGTCCAGTTTCTGGGGCATGTTATATCTGAGGATGGAGTAAAGGTAGATCCAGCAAAGATTGAAGCCGTTGCAAAATGGGAGGCACCGAAAACACCATCTGAAGTTCGAAGCTTCTTGGGATTGGCAGGCTATTACCGCAAGTTTATTCAAGATTTCTCTAAAATAGTCGTGCCTTTGACGAAATTAACTCGAAACAATGTTAAATTTCAGTGGGAAGAAGAACAGTAGAAAGCCTTTCAGTTATTAAAAGATCATCTTTGCAGTGCTCCGCTACTATCATTACCCGATGGAACTGAAGACTTTGTGGTATATAGTGATGCATCGAAGTTGGGTTTAGGCTGTGTCTTGATGCAAAAAGGGAAAGTCATATCATATGCATCTAGACAATTAAAAGATCATGAAAAGCACTATCCAACTCACGACATGGAATTGGCGGCCGTGGTTTTTGCTTTAAAGATTTGGAGGCATTACTTATTAGGAACGAAGTGTAAAATTTATACGGATCACAAAAACCTACAACACTTGTTCAACCAGAAGGATCTGAATATGAGACAACGATAATGGATTGAATTAGTTAATGACTATGACTGTGAAATTTTGTATCACCCAGGAAAGGCTAATGTTGTAGCCGATGCTCTGAGCCGTAAARAGARAAGTGGAACTATCAAGGCAGTGGCGATGAAAATAAGTTTAAACTCAGATTTGCGTAAGAAAATACAGAGATGCCAAACAGAGGCTGTCAAGGAAGAAAACGAGAAATCAGAAAAAGTGGGTAAGATAACTTCCATCATGGAGCCGAATGGGGAAAGAATATTATGTTTCCAAGGTTGGATATGGGTACCAAATTATGGGAATGCACGAGAAACCATCCTAAATGAATGCCACAAGTCCCGTTATTCCATCCACCAAGGTACCAACAAGATGTATAAGGATATGAAGGCATTTTATTGGTAGCCAAGTCTCAAGAAAGACATCGCAAGATATATAGAACGATGCTTAACTTGTTTGCARGTTAAAATAGAGCATCAGAGGCCCTATGGGAATCTACAATCATTGGAAATACCGATCTGGAAATGGGATCATATTATGATGGACTTTTCATGAAATTACCCCGAACTCCAAAAGCTTATGATGCAATATGGGTAATAGTGGACCGTCTATCAAAGTCTGCACATTTCCTACCAATGAAAGAGACTTATTCATTGGAAAGACTGGCTCAAATCTATATCATATAAATTGTGACTAGACATGGAGTTCCATTGTTCATCATATCTGATAGAGACAGTCGTTTTACTTCAAAATTCTGGGAAAGTCTGCAAAGAGCTTTGTGATCACAAATCAGATTAAGTACGTCTTATCACCCACAAACAGATGGACAAAGTGAAAGAACCATCCAAACTCTCGAAGATATGTTGAGATCTTGTGTCATCGACTTCGGGGGATCATGGGAAGAACATTTGTCGTTGATAGAATTCGCCTACAATAATAGTTATCACTCCAGCATCCAAGCGACACCTTATGAAGTCTTATATGGAAGAAAATGTCGAACACTGTTATGTTGGAATGAGGTAGGTGAAAAACAGTTAACAGGTCCCGAGATTGTGCAAGTAACGTCTGAAAAAATTGACCAGATTCGAGCAAAAATCAAAACTGCCCAGGATCTACAGAAAAGCTATGCCAACAAACGAAGAAAACCGATTGAATTTAACATAGGTGAATTTGTAATGTTAAAGGTATCTCCATGGAAAGGTGTTATGAGATTTGGGAAGAAAGGTAAGCTTAGTCCAAGGTATATTGGACCATTCAGAATCTGCAAAAGAATTGGACCGGTAGCTTATCAGTTGGAAGTACTAGAAGAACTCCGCTTAATTCACAACACCTTTCATGTATCAAATCTACGCAAATGTTTGGCAGACTCAAGTTTAGAAATACCACTTTCTGAGATTAAACTTGACAATAAGCTGAGTTTTATCGAGACACCAGAGGCAATAACTGACAAAAAGAACAGAGTATTGAGAAACAAGGAGATCAGTTTAGTAAAAGTGCAATGGCGTTTTCATAAAGGTTCAGAAGCAACTTGGGAATTAGAATCTGACATTAGAACTCAATATCCGTGGTTATTTAAAGTAGTGAATTTCGGGACGAAATTCTTTTAAGGGGTGAAGAATGTTATAACAAGGTTTGAGACAACCTGGGTTGAGGTAATTTATACATGTTTATTATATGGATTACGTGAAATATGCATATCTGATAGTCCCACTTTAATGATCAATCTTCAATAAGCTCCATAACAGTGGCAGATTTGGATATTTCTTTAAGAACATTCATATAAGATTTGAGAGAGAAAGTCAATCATCAAAAGCTCTGGTCAAACTCTCTTTACGTAATATGATTTACAATAAAGCTCTCTTACAAAGATAACAAAAGACATCACCCTATTTATAAGGTAAAACTTCTAAACATAGTCAAAGTCAAACCTGTCTAAGAAAAGTCAAACACAATGACTTTTACAATTATAGACAATATTTAACTTTCAAGACGAATACAATTTAATACTGATTTTCAGTCCTAACATTCTCCCCCTTTGTATTCAGACTTGAAAGAAATTCTACACTTTGAGTCCTGATTGAACTTAGAAACTTTAAGCACAATATGTCATCTTCAAAAGAAATCTTCAACCAATCAACTGTTGAGAAAGATCTTCTAGCATTCTCCCCCTCGAATGTAGAACAGCGATGATCTTCTCTTTTGACAAAGTAGAACAGTGATTGTCAGAAACAATGTACAAGATTTGATCTTCAAAGAATCTTCAGACAACAAATCTTCAGTAAAATGTTTTAAAGATGATCTTCACATTCAACATCTCTCAGTCGTTGTAGCACATGAATAATCTTTCTGTAATTATCTCCAGTCGCACTTATTTTGAGTCTTTTGCCAATTTCGAAGTTACTCCCCCTTGATCTTTGCATCAGATTCCCTTTAAAAAGATCGGAAAAGAATATTTAATTCATTATTACATACTCCCCCTTATGATGAAATGAGAATCATTCCAACATACATAAGATGAATGAAATCCTCCGCGTAAACCATCAAATCATGAAACTGTAAGTAGATATTTGAAAATCCAGTTTTTTTAACTTTTCAGATTAAGGGAATGGGAAGGTAACATCCAATTTCAACATATGAAATTGTTTTCAATCTTATAAAAAGACTGGCCTGTGAGTATAATAGATATACTCAGTACAACGGATGTACTATATATATGAGACTTTTTTATGCTCATCTCACCAGGTCTTCCATTCAATCATTGATAGCTAAAAAATAGCATATCTATGAATGTTTTGGCAAATTAACATATAAAATGCTAAATCTGTGTAGTGTAGAAAGATAAAGCAACTAATGCTTCTTTTTAGGCTCAAAAAGATAAATCGTGTGGACTACACAAATTTATTAGACTCAATATGTGATCAAAAACACTTGAAGGGGGGGACATATATCCTTCTGATTTCAATATCAACTTTCTCCGAATGAGAAATTGATAGATGATGAGCTGCGTGGCCCAAATGTTATTGAAACATTTATCTGTTGAGAGATAAATGAGTAGCTGGTGGGGTTGTGACAAGAATTGACTTTGGCTTTGCCTTTTTCAATATTAGTCTCCAAAGAATTGAGAACTAATAGATTATGTGGTATGCCCGGATTATATAAGTTTGGAACAAGATTTGTGTATTCTTTTAATCCTGACACAACTCTCGTCAATTCTTTTAGCTCACAACAACTACCCCTCTCTTTTTCATTTTAGTCTCAGCACACAAACCCTTTTGTATTTAAGCTCACTCAGATATGGTTGTCCTCTTGGGTAGGTCTGTCGGTTTTGACATTTCGTAGAGGTATTTCTGATAAGCACTCAGTCCCTCCTAAAATTTAGCGTTATGCACATTTGATCACAAAGGTTGATCAAAATATTATTTCTTTAAAGCATAATGATCAGATAAAAAAATTGATCAAGAAATTTGGCTTCAAGCACAATTAACGAAAGAATGATGCGACAATGATTCGATTATTCAGTATATACGAGAGAAATGAATGAAGATCTGTAAGAACAAATTTACAGATTCTGATATTCAAAAAAATGAATGTAAAAAAAAATATCAAAAAACAAAATTGAATACAAACAAGTGTATTATCACCGAAAAAGATTTTCATATAAGAGACGTGATAATAACAGTTTGAAGATTTGCTGAAATAGGTATTGTAATTATGTATGACGAGAAATTACGCAAGTAAAATATCAAGAAATACCTGTTCAGAAAATGTACTCGTTTCAGAAAACATTTCCATTTCCGAAAACATTTATTCAAAAATTCTAGAGACTCCCCCTAGAAAACAGATTTAAGTAAACCTCAAAAAAATTAAAAAAATTGAAGAAAACATTTTAAGTACAGGTTCTAAACTGAGTGTTTAGAAACCACACTCGGTAAAGCACGGGTCCTGAACTGAAATGTTCAGAAGCCTCGTTTGGAATAAATTACAAGTCCCCCTGCATTGGTGTATCACTGAAATGATATTCTGATAAGCACAAAATAGACACACCTGCAAAACCAGATTAAGTATATTTTGGTACCCAAACGAACTTGGGTCCTATTTTGTTAGTATCAGGTTGGGGTATGTTGTAATTTCCAAACCATTTATTTCTATAACATATTTTCTTTTTAGCACTATTAACAAGTGATTATATACAAAATATGATTCATGCCAATTATTATAATCATACCTGTTCTTACCTTTCCAGTTATTCTGATAGTTGTTATCTCCATGCCACCTGTTGAACCTTTTGTTATTGACAAAATTATTGGTTCTGCATGTTAAGCACATAATCCTTCTCTTGCTAAGATTGATCAGATCATTAGTGAATTTCACAATGCAAGGAAGATTGTTAGTAACAACAGGTGTATGAGATAAAACAGATTCAGACTTATTAACCCAAATGCTTTTAATATTTGAATAGTAATTGGGTGATCCAATGACATACCCTTGATAATACTGATTAGAACGAGAATAGTTCTTAGAAACATTAGATTTAGGACTACTTGAATAACTGTTCAAATAGAAACAATTATAAAAGCTGGTTTTACACTGTGATTGAGAATCAGTTGGGCTTTTAGCACACGAAAAGTCTTTGACTTTTTGTAAAAGCACTCTTTCAGCAATAACCAAATTATATTTATTTTTCAGTTCAATTCAGTTTCAAGGTCTGTCTTTAGATCAGACAATTTCTTTGAAGTATCCAAAACTTACTTTCTAATTCCTTCTTTGACTTTTCAAAAAATTTCCGTTCTTTCTCAAAATTTTTCTCTATTCGTCTGAACTTCCCTTCTTATTTTCGGAAGCAATGTTAAGCCATTTCTTTTTCTCTGTAAGCTCTTTGGCAATTGCAGCATTTTTCTTGACAGTGTTTTTCTTTTCAAGAATAAACACTCTCTTCTCTTCATCTAATTCTTTCCTTTTCTGAACAATGCTGTCCGACAATTCCAAATTCTTTCTTTGACATTCTTCTTCATACTCTTTCT
>NC_037529.1:47526961-47530900 GCF_001531365.2 Cynara cardunculus var. scolymus
AAATTTAGCATTCAGCTCAAGAGAATTAATCTTATTTTCTTAAAATTGACGTTCAATACAAAATCTTTTCTCAATCTCAATAATCCTCTTCTTTTCTTTCTCCGTATCTTTTTTTCAGCATTTAAAAACTTTTCAGTCTCTAAAACCTTATCCTTTTCTATTTGTAATAATTTCCTTATCTCAATCAAATCAGTCTCATGCTTATGAATTTTCTCAGTAAAGTCCCCAATCTATGTATTTTTCCTTTCAGCATTTAATTCATTTTGAACTTTTTGGAGTTTATTTAACAAATCTTTATTAGACTTACTCCATGTTTTTATCTCTTTGTCACATTCTATTCTGACATCATCCAAGGATTTWTTAAGTTTATTAATCTGATACTTGGATTCATTCTCAACTCTTTCTAATATTTCTTTATGCTMCTGATTCAAAATTTTAATACTTTTCTCATTAGCATAATTCATAATTTTATACTTCACAATGCTCTTTTCCAGCTTAGCAATCTTCTCTCTCATCTCCTTTAGAATATCTGTCATTAAAAAATATTGATCAGTTATAGGATCTATGCAGTGAAATCAGTAAAAGAAATCAAAAACAGTTAAGCTCAAAATACAAACAAAAACACACTAAAACTGATGAGAGTTCAGAAAATCGACAAAAAACTGTCAAAAATCAGTAAAAACGATCAAAACTGTTGAAAACAGTTAAAAAAACTGTTCATAACAGTTAAAGACAGATAAAACTGATGAAAAACAGTTTACGCGACGAAAAACAGTTCAATGATTCTAAAACAGTTTAAACACACACAAAACAGAAACAAATAAACGAAATGATCCAAAATTAAAATCTAAAACAAAAAAAAATTTAGTATTGAATCAGACTTCTCCCTTGATATTCAGTGCCTTGCCGTTTGATCAACTTCTAACAAGAAACTTTCCAAGCCTTCCTCTCCTCTCTTCCACAAAACAACCTGTCTTTTTGCAATCACAACAGCAATTACAACAAACAGAATCTGATACCACATATAGCAATCAATTCATAACCTCTCAAGTCCACTCAAAGCTACCTAAACCTGTTGTACTTTGCTAAACCACCTCACTCCACAAACTGTTAAAACAAAGAAATCTAAAGCTCTAATTCACAGCCTTCTGCATAACTCTGATGAAGTTGTCTTCTCTCGATGACCCTGAAGAATTTTACTGTGTATGATGAAGCTGTGTATGCTGTAAGGCAGCCCAAAGATCTGCAATATCAAATTGGTCACATAAAATTCTTCTAATGAAACTGTGTGTAAAATAAAGACTGTGTGAGAAATTCAAATCAGTTGCTGTCACAAATAAAAGTGAATCTTTTTACAACCAAAACTCACAACATTCTGAACTTGATTACACAAGATCCAGCTGCAGTTAAATGAAATTCCAACTCTGCAAATGATTTATACAGCTATATACAGCCCTTGTGTTATGACAGCAAGCTAAACCACTCAGACTGTTTTTAAAATAGTTCAAGACTGCAAAGTACTAACAGTTAATATTTGTGTGAAGCTCAAACCCAGTTTAAACAGTGTCTGATGTGGAGTGGCGTTTTCCTGAACAAGAGAGATCGATTGAACGTATCCATTTTCTCCTTACCAACACCCTCAAAGCTAACTTGTAAGCATTCACAAATAACATAATGTGTTATAACCAAAAACAGAAATGATACTACATATAGAAATCAACAATTAACAGAAGCTCCTTCTGTGGAAATTCATAAATCCACAAAGCAATTAAGAGTGGATAAGAAACCACAGAACCTGTCTTTGTACAACCTTAACGTAGTCTACCTTTTGTGCGATTTTGAGAATCCGGTCAAACCAAGTCGAGGAATAAACCAACAATTTAGGTGAAATCCGGTCACCAAATCAAGTAACCAAGCGATTTACCAATTTATCCGGTCACTGTGAGCGATTTAGCGAAATCCGCTCAAAACCTAGTCCGCTTGAGCTTAAATTCGATCACTAGTCCGGTCACTAGTCCAGTCACTACTATAACAAAATCCGGTCACTAGTCCGGTCAAGAGTGTGAGAATCCGGATATTTATCCGGTCAAGGCTTCTACGATTTAGACCTTAATCCGCTCAAACTGAGAAAACCTTGAAATGAGATGAAATCGATTAGAACAGCAAACCTGTTGAGCGATTTAGACTTAAAATTATCGAATGGAGGTTGAGCGATAAACTAATCTGATCAAACCCTTTGAGTGTGAGCGATTTATGTTGAAACTTTGAGCGATTTACAGATTCCTTGAGCGATTTATGGACCGATTTAGAAGCAACTTGGTAAGCAATGAAGAAGATGAACCAGATATGAGAGCCTTCTTAAATTGATTGGGCCTTGGCCGATGTATACTTATCCGGTCAAGATGGGCCTTGAATGATTTAAAGAAGAAAAAATATCAAAAACACAAAAACAGTAAAATTTTAACAAAAAAACAGATCAAAACACTGGTTTTTTTCAAGAAAATTTTAAGAACACGAAAAATTTAAAAACACTAAAACCGATTAAATCTTGATATGTAATGATCAAATCACAAAAATTTTGTAAATAACAAATACTCACAATTCAATTCCGAGCATTTTGATCACGATTTAAACACAAAAACACGAGATTTAAAAAAAAAATCAAATCAAACTCTAAAAATTAAGAACACAATGAAGAACACAAGAAAAATCAGAAAAAAAAAATTCGAAAAAATCTTCAAAAACATGATTTCTTATCTGATTTTGTGCACTCCTGCTCTGATACCAATTGTTAGTTCCACTTTAATGATCAATCTTCAATAAGCTCCATAACAATGGTAGATCTGGATATTTCTTTAAGAACATTCATATGAGATTTGAGAGAGAAAGTCAATCTTCAAAAGCTCTGGTCAAACTCTCTTTACGTAATATGATTTACAATAAAGCTCTCTTACAAAGATTACAAAAGACATCACCCTATTTATAGGGTAAAACTTCTAAACATAGTCAAAGTCAAACATGTCTAAGAAAAGTCAAACACGATGACTTTTGCAATTATAGACAATACTTAACTTTCAAGACGAATACAATTTAATATTGATTTTCTGTCCTAACAATATCTAAGTAGAAATGCATGAACTATATATGTGAAATGTGAACATGATATTGTGCATGCATATATGTGAAAAGATGGCATGATATGTATGTAATTTATACATATATGCATGTGGTGTGAAGCATACATGAGATGGTGCATATTTGTGATACGATATCCTGGTAGAAACATTATTATAATATTTAAAAACTTATACCTTCATGGTTAAGAAATCATGAATTTTATGATAAATAGACCCACCACCCAAGGTTATTTCTATTGGATAAAGGATTCACCGTCTATGAGTTTTATAATAATTAAAATAATCTCCACCGTCATGGTGAGAGTATTTAAAGAAATAAAAAGATAAGGTTCTATCTTATCATTTCATTTGAAGAAAAATCTGTTGAAAGAGAAAAAGAGTGTTATGGCGGTGAGAAGTATTCTTGATCAAATCTTTTGTTCAAAGCTGTTTGAAGAGCTTGTGATTTGCTGTGTGTTTTAAAACTACAGAATATGTGATTGTTAAGGTGAGTTTTTAAAAATACTGTTGATTGTACATTGTGAGTTTTTGATGATTAAAACTTTTATATATATTGTTATATAAACTGTTGGGTTTTGAGGTTGGTTTTTAAGAAAAGATGGTAAAAACTATCTTCATAATGTAAAGGTGTTATTGTTATATATTTGAGTATTAAAAACTGTTTTGGAAAAGATAAATAAGAGATTGCTTCTTTAAAAAAGTTTGGTAAATGATATCCTGTTTTGAGGATTTAAAAAGGGATACAAAGTTTTGGAAATCTTTGAAAGATAGATTGTTCTTGAGTTTGAAAGGTTTTAATGAT
>NC_037529.1:47531211-47546798 GCF_001531365.2 Cynara cardunculus var. scolymus
ATTGTGTGTGAATATTATAGCTCTTATTATTATGTCTTTTAAGACTACAATAGATTTGAGTCCTTACTTCTTTGTGATTTGAGATCTCAAAGATATTGTTCTTATTAGAAATAATAGTATTGACGTTATTGAGAAAGGGAAAACTTGGCCTATGGTCATTGGTATTGGTTAATAGTATTTTGGAACAAAATGGTCGTTTTATAAGGAATCAGAGGGGCTCTGGTTGGTCCTCATTATTGGACCAGAGGATTCTGGTTATTGATTTGGAGAATGAGCAAGCTTTTACTAAATGTACTAATTGGATCAGAGGCTCTGTATCTATTGATAAGAGCTTCTATGTCAAAATCATATTTTTAGAGGTTTTTAAGAAAATAATTTTATACTTAGAATCTTTTTATGAAAAACAGACCAGAGAGGCTCTAGTTGGCTTACACGTTGAACCAGAGAGGCTCTGGTTGATCATGTCTTTTGAACTAGAAGCTATGGTTAGTACAAGCAGAGGCTCTGGTCGAGGAACCAGAAGCTCTGAAAGAGAGACCAGAGGGGATCTGGTCCTAGTTATTGAAATATATTCTAAGTATGGTTTGGAACCAGAGACCCGATGGACAAAAACAATATAATTTTAGTTTTGCTTCATAAGATGAATTATTTGAAATGAATGTTTTGGTGATCTTCACCCTGCATTACATAAAAAGGGAACTTCACTAGACATTCATGTCTAACCCTCATTTCGTGTTTTCAAAAATATGTGTGCAGGTAAAGATAATAAGGGAAAGAGCATTATGTGAATTACTTCTTTATGTGCTTAGCTATTTTGGAAGCATAGATGCTAGGATGCAAGAACATGTACTTTTGGAATTTTGGGTTGCGTATTTTACATTATAGACTCTTGTATCAAGGACCTATGTGGGGAAAACATGTATTATATATATGAAATATGTGTTATATGCAATGTATGGATTTGGGGGTGTTACAGCTGTTTTCTTCTATCTGCATTCACCTTCAAAATGTTCGGGCCGGTGACAGTTGTAGCAGACTGCTGAAGCCTTGTCTATTATTTCAGACTTTGGCTTTTCCCTGAGGGACAACTGAGGAGATCAGGCATATTTGAACAAAAAATGTAACTAAGCCCTTATCAAAAACAATTATTCCAAAGAACTTGCTTTTGCTGGCGAATCTCCTGAAAGACTTAGTCAGGAGGGCCAGGGATTCATCAAAATCTGCTAAATCAGATTCTGGAATATCCTCAAAGATAGAAGAGTCTATCTATGTAATAACAACAAGAGGAAGAGAAGAAACAAAAGGGGTAGAAGAAGTTTCAGCTGAAGAGGCTTCAGAGATCAAAGCTAAAGAAGAGCTTTTCATTTCCCTGGAATCTTTTACAAGATTGCTCTTCAGTTGACGAGATTGGTCATGGTTAAGCAGAATCCCGTATAAAGTAGAGATAGAAAGAGCGGACATGTCATAGGACATCTTGAGACACATGGAAAAGGTATCCCAAGACTCAGGAAGACATTACAGGAACTTAGTTAAAGTTTTAGGATTAGAATATTCTCTGCCGATAGCCCTAAGATCAATAAGGAGACAATTAAAACGTTGATGTACTTCGGACAGCGTCTCAGACTTTCCACAGAGAAAGCTTTCGTACTGTCTTACCAAATTAATCTTTCTGGTTTCTTGAACCTTAGTGGTTCCTTCATTTTGAACACAAAGTGTGTCCCACATGGATTTAGAAGATTTGAGCTTCATCATGGAGTGATAAATCTCATCAGGAAGAGACATAGCTATTATAGACCGAGCACGCATGTCTATAGCTATCTTCTTATTGTCTTCATCGCTCCACTGATGAGGGAGCTTTGGAATCTGCCGTTCAAGAATCGCAATAGTCATAGCTGTTGTTGGAACAACTGAAGCAATAGCAAATGGAATATATGGTCCATTTTCTATGTAATGTGGCTTTTCAAGATCCACACCTTCAAGAAAGAGGGACATCCGGTTCTTCCAGAGACTAAAGTTGTCACGGACGAACCGGGGAGGTTTGGCAAGAGAGCCATTGTCTTTGTGTATGTGTGTGTTTGTGATTTGTAAAGACATTTGAAAGAAATAAAGTAATCTAAGGAAAGAGATAAACTAATACAGAAAAACAGCTAAACAGATTAGAGAAGAGAGAACACTTCTATGATACCACTTGTTGGTCCCTTGAGGGTCTACAAGATAAGTAAAACAGTTTGTAGAAGGGGGGGGGGTGATAAATACAAACACAATATTTTCAAATTTAAAATGTATATTGATAAACAAGACCAATACAAATTTTACAAGACTGTTTGCGGAAAGATAAGGTAAGAAAATATATCTAAACAATCTTTGGTTACACACAGATTCTTAGCAAATGAGAAAAGAAATGTTGTAAAAAAAGTTCCTTTACTTAAGCTAGGAAATGCTCAAAGTGAGAATTAGGATAAGAGAGTGAGTTGCGCGCACTCTGCATGGAGAAGAAACACTTCTATTTATACCCAGTGCATTAAATGTTCATTTAATGCAAAATGGTAGGGTTAGAGTGCGTGTCAAGCCTTAAGAGGAAGGCTTGTCCTTTGCTACAGTGAATAGTACAAAAAACACTATTCATGAGCAAACATCCTTACCTAAAGTTGGTGGGCGATAGAGTCAACTAGTCGGCTCCGTACCGTACCAACATTTAGAAGGGTATGGGTTTGTCCTTTGTGTGTATGAGGACAAGACAACAACAATCGTGCTAAGCAAGCTTCCTTTGATCGCTAAATGCTGGAATAACCTTGAGGTCTCTTTAGCATTATCTGAGGCTTGAGCAGTCTTCACACATATGTAGACAAGCTTGTAATCACTAAGTACCGCTTCAGATCACGTACTTGCCAGTCCCTAATCTTCAGTTTCAGTCATCGACATTAGCTGAAGGTTCTTTGGTGTGAGTGTTGTCTTCTTGAAGTATCGCTCTCTCTGATTAAATTACAATACAAGTTCTTCAGCGATCACTGAACAACCTCAGTGATGATTGCTGGAACTGAAAAGACAGAAACATAAATACAACGTATAAGTGAAAAAGGATTATCATCAAATCACTGAGAGAGAGGATCAACACATCACCATTCAAAAGAACAAAATTTGAAAGTGGAGCCAGATCAAGAAGGATTAAATTCAAAAACACCTCTTGCTCTTCTACTAAAAGTGTGCTTGAACCAGAACAAGTCTATTTCAATGGCACACAGAAGAAAGAGGAAAATTTTTAGCTTTGGTAACCACAATCAAGAGTTTTCAACTAAAAAAGAAGATGAATTCAAACCTGAATCTATAGAGACAAGGAATAAAAGTGTTCCTAAAGAAGATTTTTTCAAAACTCTGGATCCAAGCTTATTGAAAGAGTTCATAGAGAAGGTGAGACTAGTCTTTGAGCAAGATCTGCTTGAGGCTATGAATTATTGCTTTGTGTCTCAATCAAAACCATCTAGAGGAAATTTCCAAAAAATACTTCTGAATGCTCCTCGTTTATACAATAGAATGAAGAAGGTTTTGATATCTATCCATGGGAATCTCAAGATTTAAACAAATTGAAATATCTCTCTGATGAAGAATTTTTTAATCAAAACTCAAAGGAGATTCTTCAATCTTTAAAAAAACCACAATAGCTCAATGAAAACTCCAACATTCTATGTCCTAAATGAGATTTTCTCGACTCTGAATCTGAGCTAGAGGAGAACTTGAATACAATGCATCTTGAGACAAAGATAGTGATGCCAGGACCAGAAGTTGACAACCTTCCAAATGGGATCCCTAATAAATTTGTTCCAGCAATGGAGCAAAGGAAAAAGATTCTCATGTCTCCTGATTTTATGGATAGGTGTTTAAAAGCCAAGTCTTGACTTGAGCTAGAGAAGAAAAAGAAGGCTAAAGAGCTAAAGTCTACAACCTTTCTATCCAATCCTCCAAAGTCTATAATTTAAAAGCCGTTTATGTTTACTCGGGAACAGAAAGGAAAATGGGCTACTAATTCTAAATCTAATCCCTCTGTTTCAAAGAGGCCTCTGAAGGCCAAGGGAAGAAAAAGGAACAAGAAAGGGAGCATGAGAAGACTAAGGCCAATTTTAAAAACCAATTTAAACTAGATAGGGAGTTCAATCGAACAATATTGTAATAAAAAAATCCCAAGTTCTATTAATCAAATGAATTTTTTTGTCACAAAAAATGTATTCATAATTGAAAATGTCTATCTCTGCTACAACAATTAAAACATCACCTTTCAAAACCTAACTGCATTTTCTCTGGGTCACCCAAAAGAAAGTCTAAGAAGACGTAGAAAATGCAGGCTCCAAAGGCCAAATCTTGCAAACCGGCTTTTGAGTTTGGTAAACCAGGTGCTGAGGTAGATCCTTCCGCAAACAAAAATCTGAGTCTTCTAAGCCTAATCATAAAGCACCCATTATGAAATGGGTACCTAAAAATCTCTAACTTTTTTTGCTGAAACAACATGTGCACATCTTGTAGCTTGACTCTTGTTGTTCAAGGCACATGACTGGCAACAAATAGTTACTCTCCTCCTTCAAAGACAAATCTGGAGGACGTGTGACCTTTGGTGATAACAAGCAAGGAAAAATCAAGGGGTAGGGAGCTCTCCATGAAGGTAAGGTTTTTGTCTCAAAGATTGCGCATGTGTCTAGGCTAGAGCACAATCTGCTCAGCATAAGTCAACTTTGTGATTCTGGCTACAATGTCAACTCCGAAAGAGAGTCTTGTTCATTAGTGTCAGAATCTTGTCAATAGATGCTAAGATTCGATCGTAAGGGAAATCTATAATTTATGAACTTCTCTTACAAATACCCTTTGTCTCATATCTAGCAAAAGTGAAGAACTCTGGCTCTGGCATCATAAGTTGTCTCATCTCAACTTTCCAAACAATGAGAAGATTGTTAAAAACAATTTGATTGTCGGACAATCAGTGGTAAATTTCGAAAACCAACATCTTTGTCCTGTCTGTGAGATGGGAAAACTCAAACGAGTATCTCATAAGGCAAAAACGTGTGTTTCATACGTCAAACCTCTACATATGCTTCATGTGCAAGAAATCAGATGGACCAGAGCTGTTGATAAAGCTAATGACCAAGATTCAAGTTCTTCTACTGAGCAAAATTCAAAAGTTGAGGAGTGACAATGGTACATAGTTCACAAATGAAAAGATTGACGAGTACCTTGACAAAGAGGGAATATCCCAAAACTTCTCTGTTGCAGGAACACCACAAATAAATGGTGTAGTAGAAAGAAAGAACAGAATTCTGGTTGAAGCTATAAGAACAGTGGTCGTAGCCTTTGTCTTCCAACCCATTTTTGGGCCGTAACAATCTCGACTGGATGCTTTACGCGAAATAGAGCAACTATGGTCAAGAGACATTTGAAAACTCCTTATGAACTCATCAACCAGAAAAAACCTAACGTCAAATTCTTGCACATCTTTGATTGCAGGTGATTCATCCTTAATTGTGAGTCCATAATCAATCAATCTTCATTAAATCTTCATTAAATCTTCAATAATATTGGCAGATCTGAATATAAACATTATGCACATTCAAGATGAACTTTGAGAGAGAAAGTCAAATCTCACTATCTTGGTCAAATCTCATTATCTTGGTCAAATCTTTCTTTACGTAATCAGATTTTACAATAGAGCTTCTAGCTAAGATTACAAGACTAACACCCTATTTATAGGGTCAAACAATAAAGTCCTAGTCAAAGTCAAACCTAACATACAAAGTCAAACACGATGTCTATTTTTATTATTGACAATAGTAACTTTCAAGACGAATACAATTTTACACTGACTTTCAGTCCTAACATTCCCCCCCTTTGTATTCAGACTTGAAAGAATTTGCGCGTTGAATCTCGTTTGAACTTTGTCTCTTAACGCTCTTTAAGACTTCTTCAGAAACATCAAAAACAATCTTCACTTGAAATCTTCAGACAATTATCTGTTGAGAAAGATCTTCTAACATTCTCCCCCTCGAATGTAGAACCGCGATGATCTTCTTTTTTTGACAATGTAGAACAGTATAAGAAATCTTCAGAAACAATGTACAAGATGTGATCTTCAAAGAATCTTCAGACAACAAACTCTAACAAATTTTCTCTTTCAAAAGAAACTCCGTTGGTAAACTTTTGAAATGATGATCTTCTCATTCAAAAACTCTCAGTCGTTTTAGCACAGGAATAATCTTTTGTAATCATCTCTAGTCGCATTCCTTTTGAGTCTTTTGCCAAATTTGAAGTTACTCCCCCTTGATCTTTACATCAGATTCCACTTATAATGTTCGAAATTGGATATTTCATTCATTATTACATACTCCCCCTTATGATGAAATGAGAATCATTCCATCATACACAAGAATGAATGAAATCCTCCGCGTAAGCCGTCAATTCATGAAATAGTAAGTAGATCTTTTCAAATCCACTTATTTAACCTTTTCAGATTAAGGGAATGGGAAGATAACAACCAATTTCAACATATAAAATTGTTTTCAATCTTATAGAAAGATTGGCCTGTGAGTATAACAAATATACTCAGTACAACAGATGTACTGTATATATATGAGACTTTTTGATGCTCATCTCACCAGGTCTTCCACTCAATCATCGATAGCTTAATAAAAGCATATATTTATGAATGTTTTGGCAAATTAACATATAAAATGCAAAATCTATGTAGTGTAGAAAGATAAAGCAACGTATGCTTCTGTTTAGGCTCAAAAAGATAAACCGTGTGGACTACACAAATTTATCAGACTCAATATGTGATCAAAAAGACTTGAAGGGGGGACATATATCCTTCTAATTCAATATCAACTTTCTCCGAATGAGAAATTGATACATGATGAGCTGCGTGCCCCAAATGTTATTGAAACATTTATCTGTTGAGAGATAAATGAGTAGCTGGTGGGGTTGTGACAAGAATTGGCCTGGGCTTTGCTTTTTTCAATATTAGTCTCGAAAGAATTGAGAACTAATAGATTATGTGGTATGCCCGGATTTTAGAAGTTTGGAACAGGATTCGTAGATTCTTTTAATCCTGACACAACTCTCATCAATTCTTTTAGCTCACAACAAATACCCCTCTCATTTTCATTTTAATCTCGGCACACAAACCCTTTTTGATTTAAAGCTCACTCAGATATGGTTGTCCTCATGGGTAGGTTTGTCGGTTCTGACATTCCATTGAGGTATTTCTGATAAGCACTAAGTCCCTCCTAAAAATTTATAGTTATGCATATTTGATCACAAGAGTTGATCAAAAATTATATTGCATATAAAGCACAAAGATCAGATAAAATTTATCAAAAAAATTTAGCTTTAAGCACAATTAGCGAAAGAATGATGCGACAAAGATCAGATTATTCGGTATATGAGAGAAATGAATGAAGATCTGTAAGTACAAGTTTACATATTCTGATATTCAAAAAAATATTGAAAGTATATCAATCAAAGAAAAAAAAATTCAAAAAACAAACTTTGAATACAAACGAGCGTATTATCACCGAAAATGATTTTCTTATAAAAGACGTGATAATAACAGTTTGAAGAATAACTGAAACAGGTATTGGAGTTATGTACGATGAGAAATTACGCAAGTAAAATCTCAGGAAATACCTGTTCAGAATGTGTACTCGTTTCCCAAAAAAAATTAGTTCACTTTCCAAAAACATTTTTGGAAATTTCTAGAGACTCCCCCTAGAAATTAGATTTAAGAAATGTTTCGATTCAGCTCAAAAAAAAAATATAGAAACATGTTTAGCACGGGTCCTAAATTGGGTGTTTACAAACCACATTTGGAATAAATTACAACTCCCCCTGCATTGGTGTATCACCTAAATGATATTCTGATCAGCACAAAATTGACACACCTGCAAAACCAGATTAAGTAGATTTTGGTACCCAAATGAATTTGGGTCTTATTATGTTAGTATCGGGTTGGGGTATGTTGTAACTTCCAAACCATTTATTCTTATTAGATATATTCTTTTTAGCACTATGAACAGGATGATCAGGAGTAAAATATGATCCGAACCAGTAATTGTGATCATACATGTTCTTACCTTTCCAACTGTTCTGATAGCTATTATCTTCATGCCACTTGTTGAACCTTTTCTTATTGACAAAATCATTGGTTCTGCATGTTGAGCACATAATTCTTCTCTTGCTAAGATTGATCAGATCATTAGTGGATCTCACAATGGAAGGAAGAACAGAGTTAGTAACAACAGGTGTAYGAGWTAAAACAGAATCAACTTTATTAACCCAAATGCTTTTACCTTTTGAATGATAAATGGGTGATCCAATGACATACCCTTGATTATACTGATTTGAAGAACGAGAATTGTTCTTAGAAACAGTTGATTTAGTACTGCTATAATAACTGTTAGATTTAACACTAGAACAGTCATAAAAACTAGTTTTACACTGTGATTGAGAACCAGTTGGGATTTTAGCACATGAAAAATCTTTGACTTTTTGTAAAAGCTGGTCTCTTTCAACAGTAACTAAATCAAATTTAATTTTAATTTCAGTTCTTATCTTCATCTCAGTTTCAAGGTCTGTCTTTAGATAAGACAATTTTCTTGTAGTATCCAAGAGTTTACCTTCTAACTCCTTCTGAAGCATTTCAAACTTTCTCTTCTGATTTATCAACTCTCGTTTCTCTTCATCTGAGCTACTCTTGTCATTCTCCGAGGCGATGTCAAGCCACTTTTGTTATTTGCAAGCTCTTTAGCAATTGTTGTATACTTCTTTGAAGTATTTCTTTTCTCAAAAGAAAATTGCTTCTTCTCTTCGTCTAACGCCTTCTACTTTAGATCAATACTTTTAGATAATTTCTGTAATTGACTCTGACAGTCTTTGGAGATGTCTTTCTTTTCTTTATCATTCTTGGCTCGTTCCAAGATGATCAGCTGCTCAAAATCCGAGATTTGCTTTAACAACATTTTAGCATTCAGTTCAAGAGAGTTTATCTTATCTTCAAAAGATATGCGTTCAGCACTGAATTTTCTTTCTAGTTTAATCACTCTCTTCTTCTCTTTCGCAAGTTTATTTCTCTCAACGTTCATATCCTTTTCTGCTTTTAAAAGTTTCTCTGTAAGCTCTTCAGTTTCTTTAATTTTTTTTTTCTAACAAATTCCTTGCAACATTAAGTTCAAACTCTGCTTTATGAAGTTTATTGATTAAATCTTGTTTTATCTTGTTTGAACTTCTAATTTCATCATTTAACTCACTCCTTTTAGAATCCAAAGTTTTCTCAAGTTTATTAATCTTATAATTCAAATCATTCTCAACTCTCTCCAATGTTGCTTTATGATCTTTTTGTAAACTTGCAATAAGTTCCACATTAGCATAATTCTCATAAAACATGTTTATGCATTTGTCTTTATAATCCACTATACTCTTTTCCAGCATGGAAATCTGAGTTCTCAACACTTTATTCTCCTCCTCAAGAATATCTGCCATTTTAGACAAAAATAAGATTGATTTAAGATCTAATGCGTTGAAATCAGTTAAAAGAAATCAATGATCAGTTAAGCTCATAAACAAAAACACAAAAAAAAAACACAAAAACAATTTAAAAACATGAAATGCAATGATCAAATCATAAAACTTTGTGTTTAACAAAGATTCACAATGCAATTACGTTTAAAAACAAAAACAAAACAAAAACATACAATCTAAGATAACAAATAAAAAAATACAACCCTTGAACCGAATACAATCTTTGTATCTTTGAACATAAAATCTGATCAAATCTTTGAACAAACAACAATGAAACACAGAATATAAATCAGCTCAACTCTTCTGAATAGGCTCAACAAAATGCTTGCGCCCCTGCATTGATCTAATTACGAGACCTACCTTCAGTCTTGCTTCGCTCAGACCGGCGAGGTATCATCTATAAAGCTAAGATGTAACAAGCAGACTGGTCAGTTAGAGCGTTATGAGTTCATTGAACAAATCAAGCTTCAAAATCAGCAACCTGTTGTAACACAATCATCACAACCTCTGATTTAGCACCATCGGCAATCAGTCCTAAGACAACACTTACAGCAGCAATTGATGTTCCTATTGCTTACTAGCAGCAAGTACAATCATCACAGGCGCATCAAACTTAGTCACACTTGACAAATTAAAGGAGTAGCTGTATCAACTTGTTGTTGTACTGTTAAATGTAGAATTGCAGATCTAATGAAGAAAAGCTAAGAATCACAGTTGGTGAGTTCCATGATGACCTCAAACATTGTGAATACCAAGAAGTACAATTAATAGAAGAAATCACAAGTCTTAATGGTCAATTGCAGAAAGTTCCACTATTGCAGAATGAAGTGCTGGCTCTTAAGAATTCACTCAATGATGTAGATTCTGCCTATGAACATAAATAAGAGTTGAACACACATTCATTACTCCATACTCTGCAAAGATACACAAATGAATACGATTAAATTCCTATCAGCCAAGTTTAGAACTAAAACAGTAGCAGCAAATCGTTAAAACCAAGAGAAACTTAAAAACAACAAGCACTTTCACTATATCAAAAACAGTATGTCTTTGAAGATATAAGTCTGCAATTTTAGCTCAATGAAAATCGAATCTGTTTCGTCATTTCAGCCACTACAGAGCAATGTATCCTTTCAGAATCAGATATTTGAAGAACATGATACTGATATTGAAACAGAAATACATCTTGCCAATGCTAGGCAAGATAAGATTGAAGACAATACTGATGATGATGTACCAGTACCTCCCGTAACAACTTACAGAGCACTATGGTGAATCCCCACTACCTGCGTATGAGCCTGTACTTGACTAATATGCAAGTTATTCAGGTACTACAAGCAAAGAATGTACAATCAATTCAGGACTGTAGCTGTTTATAACTGGAGCAGCATCTTTAATACATAACACATGTGATAAATTTGCACCAATTTGAGGGTCAAAAGAGCAGTGAAGTATGGTGCATTAGAATATTCACAGCAACCACCTATAACAACTATCTTTCCAGCTTGGCATTTCTGTATACCAGCATTTTTAATCTTAGTGAAAGGAGAATCAAACAAGGTAGCCAATATTACTGTTAGACCCCATAATGAATAAGTATAAAAGTAATGAAAAAACAATAAGTGATGAAGAACCAGAAGACCGATAAAGACGATAAGGCAGAAATGACTAAGTCTGAAGAACAACCAGAGGATAGATAAACAACCAGAGATGCGATGGAAAGAGCATTTTCATCAGTCCTCTGGTCAACCACACTTAGAGTTTTCTTCAGCAATACAACCAGAAGCATACGATGAAGAAATGAAAATAAGGTTGAATCATCATCACATGAAAGACAGCTGGAGATGACAAATTGACAGCTGAATTTCAAGTTTATCTTAATTTTTAGCTTATCCATAGTTTAGATAAACTTTATCCATTAGTAGAAGATTAGCTAAATAGTCTTACTAGATAGTTATCTTCTAATTAGTCTTCTAGTATAAATAGGTGATTAGGCCTATTGTAAACAAGTAGCTTTTACGTTTTCATATTGAATAAAGTGAATTTATTGGCACTCAAGATTGCTCTTTGAATGTTCATACATTGTTCTTGAGTGTTCATCATTTTGTTCATTAAAACGCTAGAATTTGGTTATTCTTAATTGGATTATTAGTGTTATTGAGAGATCTGGGATCAACAATTGGTATAAGAGTCTGTTGATTGTTCTTCCAATCAAACGATCATCTAAAATCTCTCAATTCACGTCTTTCACAAAACCTCTTCACCAAAAATGTAAATTTTCTCTCTTCTAAAAATCTCCAATGGCCAATTGGAACTCAGCCTACAGTGTTGGTTCCCTCACCAAACCTCCAGCTCTTCAAAGAGAAGAGTACCCACAATTGAGGATACGAATGGTGAATTTTCTGGAAGGGATGGACAGAAATCTTCTGCGATCTGTCATGGAGGGTCCCTATGTTCCACAGACTCTTGTTCCAAGAGTTCCAGGAACAAATACAACAGCAGAAATTCCCGCCTATTACATGCCCAAGGACAAAAAAAATTGGGATGAAGACGACATAGAGCGGGTTGAGACCGACAGAAAGGCCAAAAGACTAATAGTTATGGCCATACCCAATGAAATCTATCAATCCCTTGACGCATACTCCACAGCCAAGGAACTATTGGATGAGCTGGCAAGTCCAGTGGAAGGAAGGGCAAAAACGAAGAAGAATCGTAGAGCTCAATTTCTCAACGAATACACTAACTTCAAGGCTCTTCCAGATGAACCGATACAGAAGACATATGATCGTTTCAACACATTGATTAATCAATGTCGCCGAAACGATATCTCCAGAACAAAGGAAGCAAACAATGTTTTGTTCCACAAAAGTCTCGGCGATGAATGGACACAGCTGTCAATGTCCCTACAAGCAAATCAGGACTTAGACGGCTGGTCACTCCATGACATATACGGAACGCTTTCTGCATAAGAGAACGAGATCTTGAAGAAAAAGGTATCCATCGGTGGACCTCTGGCTCTAGCGGCTGAAGAAAAGGACGTTTCAAGGACCTTCTCCAAAGACCACAAGAAAAGGAAGGTAGAGGAACTGGGAAATCAGAGATTTGGGGATAGGTTTGGCAAGAACAGAAAGGCGGTAGGAAACTTTGGGGTTTAGACTCAAGTGGTGATTCAAGGAAGCAAGCCTAAGTACAATAAATGTAAATTTCCGCATTGGGAAAACTGTATCATTTGTCAAAGGTGCCACAGAGGGGCCATTCCACAAAAGATTTTCAAAGGCGATTATGTTTTGAATGTAGGAGTCCAGATCATATGAGAAATGTATGTCCGAAGAGAAAGCAAGGAACAAATGTTAATCAAGCCCTACCAGCCAACCAAGGAAACTCATAAAGTCAAGGTCGGGGGCGAGCATTTGAAATTGGAGCAAGGGAGGCCAGACATGATCCTAATGTGGTTATAAGTATATTTCTCTTAAATTTTGAATTTGCATAAGTATTATTTGACTCAGGAGCGGATAGAAGTTTTATATCTTTAGACTTTATGTTAGACCACATAATTAATAAGTGTACAAGTAATGAAGAACGATAAGTGATGAAGAACCAGAAGACCGATGAAGACAACAAGGCAGAATTGACTAAGTTTGGAGAACAACCAGAGGATCGATGAACAACCAGAGATGCAATGGAAAGAGCATTTTCATCAGTCCTTTGGTCAACAACACTTAGAGTTTTCTTCAGCAATTCAACCAGAGGCATACGATGAAGATATAAAGATAAGGTTGAATCATCATCCCATGAAAGACAGCTGGAGATGACAAATCAACAACTGGATTTCAAGTTTATCTTAATTTATTGCTTATCCATAGTTTAGATAAACTTTATCCGTTAGTTGAAGATTAGCTAAATAGTTTCACTAGATAGTTATCTTCTAATTAGCCTTCTAGTATATATAGGTGATTAGGCCTATTGTTAAAAATGTCGCTTTTACGTTTTCATATTGAATAAAGTGAATTTATTGGCGCTCAAGATTATTCTTTGAATGTTCATATACTGTTCTTGAGTGTTCATCATTTTTTCATTAAAACATTATAATTTGTTATTCTTAACTCGATTATTAGTGTTATTGAGAGATATGGGATCAATAATCGGTATCAGAGCCAATTGATTGTTCTTCCAATCAAACGATCATCTAAAATCTCTCAATCCACGTCATTCCTAAAACTTCTTCACCAAAAACGCAAATTTTCACTTTTCTAAAATTTTCAATGGACAACTGGAACTCAGCCTATAGTGTTGGTTCCCACACCAAACCTTCAACTCTTCAAAGAGAAGAGTACCCACAATGGAGTATAAGAATGGTGAATTTTCTGGAAGGGATGGACATAAATCTTCTGCGATCTGTCATGGAGGGTCCCTATGTTCCACAGACTCTTGTTCCAAGAGTTCCAGGAACAAATACAACAACATAAATTCCTGCCTACTACATGCTCAAGGACGAGAAAAATTGGGATGAAGACGACATAGAGCGGGTTGAGACTGACAAAAAGGCCAAAAGACTAATAATTATGGCCATCCCCAATGAAAATTTTCAATCCCTTGACGCATGTTCCACAGCCAAGGAACTATGGGATGAGCTGGCAAGCCAATTGGAAGGAGGGGCAAAAACGAAGAAGAATCGTAGARCTCMATGTCTCAACGAATACACTAACTTCAAGGCTCTTCCGGATAAACCGATTCATAAGATGTATTATCGTTTTAACACATTGATTAATCAATGTTGCCGAAACAATATCTCCAGAACAAAGAAAGAAAAAAATGTTTTATTCCTTAAAAGTCTCGGCGATGAATGGACACAGTTGTCAATGTCCCTACAAGCAAATCAGGACTTAGACGGCTGGTCATTCCATGACGTATACGGAACGCTTGCTGCATAAGAGAACGACATCTTGAAAAAAAGGTGTCCATCGGTGGACCCCTGGCTCTAGCAGCTGAAGAAAATAAAGTTTCAAGGACCTCCACAAAAAACAAGAAGAAGTGTTAGCTCCATTATTCCTATCTTGTAAAAGTATAGAAAAAGTATATTGTAAGTCTTGACAGAAGGTTATCTCCACAGAAGACAACAGAGGACTAGCAACAGAAGCAGTTTGATCGAACAAGTGAAAAGTGGCAGAACCTCTGATGTGTCTCACGTGACTAGGGAATAATCGACTTTATTTGGACGACTCAGATGAAGACACGCGTCAAAATCTTGTCACTAAGGTCGTTAGGAACTAGTATAAATAGTGGATAGGACCTTTGTAATCTGTGGTGCTTCTAGTATTGTAATTGTCAAACATTCAATTGAATCAATTGAAAAACCTTCGGAGCAATCTTCCTGCATTCATCTTCTTCGTTGAAACTGTGTGTTCTTGGTGTGTTTAAAATTTCTAATCATTTACTCTGTTTTGCTCTTATTAATGTTTCCGCTGCACTTCAATTGTTTTAAAGCTTATTTAGAGTATTAGATCAATACCAAAGTGGAATTCAGATCCAACAATTGGTATCAGAGCAGGTTTTGAATTCTAATTCAATTAATTCTGCTTTTGGTATTAATTTGTGATTCCTAGAACACCAATTTCTTCAGATTACCCTGTTTCACTCACTGTTGAATCAGTTTCATCTTATTCTTATTTTTTCTTTCAAATTTCAATGGCGAACATGAGTAATACCTCGTTCATGAGTACTGGATCTCAATCCAAACCTCCCACACTTATCCGAGAGGAATACCCTAAATGGAAAGTGCGCATGATCAACTTCCTAGAGGGAATTCACCCCAGAATTTGTGAATTTCTCTACAATCCACCTTACGTGCCAATGAATTTGATTCCACAAGTTCCAGCAACTGGTACAACCCCCGAAGTTCATGAGCACTATGAGCCAAAACCAATTGCTAACTGGAGCGATGAAGAAAAGGTATTGGTTGAATTGGAAGCAAGTGTAAAAGGCTGTTAATCATGGCTATACCTCATGAGATTTTCAAATGTATTGATTACTGCCAT
>NC_037529.1:47548395-47549381 GCF_001531365.2 Cynara cardunculus var. scolymus
AGTCAGATAGGAATTTTCAAGTTTGGACAACCAGAGACCCAARAAGATTGTGCTTTTGTGTGTACAATTCGTCCTCTTGAAAGAAAGTTATCTTCAGAGGCTCTTGAATTTTTTCCAAAACACATCACTGAAGCTACAAATGTTAACTCTAATCTCCCAGAGCATTCTGAAATTGAGTCTCTTTGTAAAAAAGGGTTTGTCACAGAGCCTTCAAGCATAAATCAAATTATCTCAAGTTCATTCATAACTGATAAAGATCTTCTCACATCAGACTCTAAAGAAGAGGCCCTCTCTAATTTAGAATTTGAGCATGAAAAGATCTCGCTTGATCTTGAGAAAAGAGAAAAGGAAAAGCTAAGACTGAGTAACTCTCAAAGATCTTCCTCTACAACTCAAAGACCAAAATACACATGGCAACAATTGAGAAAATGGCCTCAATCTAAMAHTGCTTCTGTTTCAGTAAATGCAGGAAAATCAAAGAGGGGATCTAAACAGAAGAGATTTAAAAATGATTTAAAAAAGGAGCCTAGAATAGGGAAGGAATCTTGTAAAAAGAAGCCCATACCTAAGAAGGGCTCTAAAAATAAAAACTCTGTACCCTTCTTTGCTGATTTTAATGAAAATTTCAAGAGAGCTTCTCGCAATGTTACCTTCTGTGGTTGTGTCAATATTATGCATGCTCTATCTAAACATATTCACCACTCATCATGTCTGGTCTCTCACCCCAAGAACCATGGATCTGGGTTGAACAATAGACAAATTGGCAATTCTTCTTCAAAGAACAATAACACCATACCAAAAGATGCTATGGCATACTTCAAACAGGCTAATGTTAAGGGACCCAATTGGAAGTGGGTACACCAAATTAAACGTTCTCTAAATGCAGAAGAAGCAGCATGTGTCTACTTGGGTCGTTGACTCAGGATGCTCGAGACATATGACTGGCACCTTAGAGCTTTTGTCATCATACCTAAAGCAAGAAGGAG
>NC_037529.1:47550022-47551365 GCF_001531365.2 Cynara cardunculus var. scolymus
TGCAAATGCTTCATATGGACCTCTGTGGTCCTATTTCAGTGCAAAGTCTTGGAGGAAAGAAGTACATTCTGGTACTCATTGATGAATTTTCAAGATTTACTTGGTAGAATTCATTAGAAAGAAATCTCAAGTTCCTTCTGTACTAATCAATCTCTTGAAAAGACTCCAAGTTCTTCATGATCTTCAGGTTAGAGTACTCCGAAGTGACAATGGCACAAAGTTTAAGAATTCTGTGATTAAAGAGTACCTGGCCTCTATTGGCATCACTCACAATTTCTCAGCCACATGGACTCCACAACAGAATAGAGTAGTGGAAAGGAAGAACAAAACACTCGTTGAAGCTGCCAGAACTATGTTGAATGCCTCTGGACTACCACTTTCCTTCTGGGCAGAAGCTGTCTCTGCTGCTTGCTACACACAGAATGGGTCCTTGGTAGTAAAGAAATTTGAGAAGACACCCTATCAGCTTCTCCACAGCAAAAGACCAAACATCAAGTTCTTCCATGTGTTTGGGTGTAAATGCTTTGTACTAAATGATAGAGAGTCTATAGGAAAGTTTGAGCCCAAGAGAGATGATGCAATTTTCATTGGCTATGCATGGGATACTGCTGCATATAGAGCATATATTCCTAGGACTCAAATTGTGGTTGTGAGCACTAATGTAAAGTTTGATGATACTTTTCAGGTTATTAAACATAAGTTCTCTGAAGAGTTGAAAATTCARGCCGACAAGTCACCAAATGTCACAATCACCCCAGATTTAGAAMAACTCTTTGCAGAGTGGTATGAAGATGACAATGAACCTGACAGAACATCTGCAGAATCTGTTAGTCAAGATCAAGCTACATGAGCTAGTCCTTCCACAACTACTATTACAGAGCTACCCAAACAGAAAGTCCTCTAGACCTCACTTCAATTCAAGATCTAGAACAAGTCCCAGACTCTGCATCTCAATCTCAATCTCAAACTCTTCAAGAAACAATATCCACTGTTCAGCCACCACATGTTACTAAGTGGACCAAAAGCCATCCACAATTTCAAATTATTGGAGAACCCTCTGCTGGTGTGAAGACGCGAGCCACTGCAAATTTCTGCTTATTTGCTTGTTTTGTAAGTGAAATTGAACCAAAAACAGTGGCAGAGGCTCTGGTAGATCCCTTTTGGGTTGATGCTATGAAAGATGAGCTCATTCAGTTAGACAGAAACCATGTATGGACTCTTGTACCTTTGCCAAGTGGAAAGCTTGCAACAGGCACCAAGTGGGTTTTTCGCAACAAAAAGGATGAACAAGGTGTGGTGGTGAGAAACAAGGCCAGACTAGTTGCCAAAGGGTATTGCCAAGA